>NC_048570.1:51676341-51990507 GCF_013265735.2 Oncorhynchus mykiss
CTCTGATATTACATTGTCCTCACCTCCACCCAGTGGAACATTACAGTTTTGTGTGATTGCTTCGGCACTCTCCTTGAAACTATAGGCTATTTTTTGCAAAACTCTACACACTAACCACAAAACCTTACACCAAACCAGCAAAACATTATACATCTCTTGCAAAAGCAAACAATTCATGCAAAACTCTTCAAACTCTTTAAAAAGTGTTTATTTGTGTCAATACAGTACACACAAACCATAATTTGAATAAGCACACGAAGCACCAACTATGCACTGATAGTATAATTGATAGTAAATTGAAAATAAAAAAAAATTGTCTTGTGCTTTTTCTGTGTGCAGGGCATAGCAGTTTGCAATAAAGTTGTCATACATGTAGTAAACACGCATACACACAGGTATACAAAATGTGTAAAGTATGGATGTTTATTCCGAACATAACACACAACATAACACACTATCAATACAAACATTTTCTTAACAGGTTCTAACACTCCTCAAAAAAAATGCGCAGTAGAAGAAAACCAACATTTGTGTTAGAAAAGAAAAAAAAAAAAAATTGGGCTTCATCTCGCAGTCTTTGTGAGTCTGGTCATAAGACTTCATCCACATCACATGCAACGTTGTCTTGAGCTAGGCAGCGTGGAAAGTATCGCCTGGAGTGCCGTATCCAGGCCTGGCATGACCCCTGATCGATGTCTCCACAAGCCTCCTCCATTGCCTGTAGAAGGGGTATGCGTTGGTGGGGCTGGCGATCATACACTTTCCAACGCCATGCAGAGAATAATTATTCAATAGGATTCAAGAACGGCCAGTATGGGGGAGATTGAGTGCGATAAAAAGTGGCTAACCTGTGAACCAATTGCAGACCACAGCAGCCCGGTGGAAACTAACATTGTCCCAGATACCGTACCTGGGCTGCTCTGGCCCCTGGTCATTAGGGATTAGTCAGTTGGGAGGGTGTCCAGAAATGTGATAATGTGTACAGGGTTGTATGGGCCTATGATTGCATGATGGTGAAGGATGCCGTTTTGACGAATAGCCGAAAACATTCTTATGTTGCCACCATGTTGTCCCGGGACGTTGATGATGACACGGTGTCCGATGATATTTCTGCCGCAGCACCTTGTTTTTGCCAGGTTGAAACCTGCCTCGTCCACATATATTAGCTGATGATGCACTGTATCTGCTTCTAGCTCCATGACTCTCTGAAAGAGACAAGAAAAAAATGTAGCACAGTACAAAAAGACAGGGATGAGTCAATATGATGTAGCACCATAGATCATAAGTATGGTGACCGCCGTCCAGCGTCGCCAGTCTTCGAGCCATCATTGATCCACTTTTCATTTTCCATTTTTTTTGTTGTCCCACATACCTGGTTTCAATTCCATCATTACATATGTGTATTTAACCCTCTGTTCCCCTCATGTCCTTGTCCGGAATTGTTTATTGTAAGTGCTTGTGCACGTCATGTCTGGTGTGCGAAGGGTTTTGTACCCATTGTATTTGATTGTTTACGGTGATTTTATTTTTAAACTGCACCATTGTAACACCGTTTTTGCTCTCCTGCGCCTGACTTCTCTGCCGCCAGTACGCACCCCTTAGTTATTGTGTTCCTGACTCCCCTTCCTCGTCCTCCTTCACCTCTTCCTTCTCCTCCACCTCCTACTTCTTCACCTCCTCATCCTCCACTTCCTCTAGTTCTCATCCCTCTAACTCTGTCCATTATTGGCCTCCATTGTTGTCCAAACCAAATGTTTACCTGCATCCTATTGATAGTGCTCAAGCTCCGATTTGTAAGTGAACTCATTATCTAAAAGTGTTTTTAAATGTGCCAATGTGGAAAGGCAATTGGCGAAGTAGTGTTGCAATCTAGAGACCTATGTTTAAAGTTTTGCTAGAAACGTGTTATTAAATTGGCAACAAGTGTTAATGGTTTCAGGGATAGTGCTTCAAGAATCACTGTTAGTGTTTTAAGCATTCAGAAAAAACAAATATCAATTATATCTAGTTTCAAAGCCCTTTTGGCTAACAATTTCATTCCCTTCCACAACCGAATGTGGGAACCAGCAGAATCTCACTTCCACACCTATTCTCTCAATTTTCCATAATAACATTAATACCTCCAATAGTAAGTCACTCCTATTAGATTGACCAGATGATAAACTACTCAATAAAGACAGATAATCTGAGCATACTATAATTCTAACAGGTTGTACGTCCTCCACCCACTGGAGGGAAACTATTATCGCCAAGAGTTCAACTGAGTATACTGACAGTTCATCTGTTAGTCTTCTACATATCTGCAAATCAAATTCAGGAACGTAAACGCCTACGCCTGTGCGCCCACTATCTGGGTTCTTGCATCAATTTGTGAAAAGCTGTAAAAAAAAGCTAAAAAAAACTTCTACCTACACTACGGGTCAATAGTTTCAGAACACCTACTCATGAAAGGGTTTTTCTTTATTTTTACTATTTTCTACATTGTAGAATAACAGTGAAGCCAACAAAACTAAGAAATAACACATGGAATCATGTAGTAACCCAAAAAGTATTAAACAAACCAAAATCTTTCATATTTGAGATTCTTCAAAAAGCCACACTTTGCCTTGACAGCTTTGCACACTCTTGGCATTCTCTCAACCAGCTTCACCTGGAATGCTTGAAGGAGTTCCCACATATGCTCAGCAATTGTTGGCCGCTTTTCCTTCACTCTGCGGTCCAACTCATTCCAAACCATCTCAATTTCGTTGAAGTTGGGTGATTGTGGAGGCCACGTCATCTGGTGCAGTACTCCATAACTCTTCTTTTTCAAATAGCCCTTACACAGCCTGGAGGTAATTGTTCTGTTGAAAAACAAAATTATAGACTGCTGCGCCACTCGGGAGCCCCAGTGGGACTAAGGCACTGCATCTCAGTGCAAGAAGAGTCACTACAGTCCCTGGTTCGAATCCAGGCTGAATCACATCCTGCCGTGATTGGATGTTCCATAGGGTGGTGCACAATTGGCCCAGGTTTGGCTGGGGTAGGCCGTCAATGTCAATAAGGATTTGTTCTTAACTGACTTGCCAAGTTAAAAAAAATTTAAGCACAAACCAGATGGGATGGAGTATCGCTGCAGAATGCTGTGGTAGCCATGCTGGTTCAGTATGCCTTGAATTCTAAATAAACCACAGACAGTGTCACCAGCAAAGCACCCACATACCATAACACCACCTCCTCTAATGCTTTACGTGGGAAATACACATGCGTCTCACAAAGACAGCGGTTGGAACCAAAAAATCTCCAATTTGGACTCCAGACCAATGGACAAATTTCCACCAGCCTAATGTCTATTGCTTGTGTTTCTTGGCCAAAGAAAGTATCTTCTTATTATTGGTGTCCTTTAGTAGTGGTTTCTTTGCAGCAATTTGACCATGAAGGCCTGATTCACACAGTCTCCTCTGAACAGTTGATGTTGAGATGCGTCTGAGCCAGTTTCATCATAGCGCTTGATGTCTTTTGCAACTGCACTTGAAGAAACTTTCAAAGTTCTTCCGTATTGACTGACCTTCATGTCGTAAAGAAATGATGGGCTTTCGTTTCTCTGTTTATTTGAGCTTTCTTGCCATAATATGGACTTGGTATTTTACCAAATAGGGCTATCTTCTGTATACCACCCCTACTTTGTCACAACACAACTAATTGGCTCAAACATTAACGCATTAAGGGGGAAAGAAATTCCACAAATGCACTTTTAAGAAGGTATGTTAATTGTTAACTGTTAATTGAAATGCATTCCAGGTGAATACGTCAAAGCTGGTTGAGAGAATGACAAGCGTGTGCAAAGCTGTCATCAAGGCAAAGGGTGGCTATTTGAAGAATCTCAAATATATTTTGATTTGTGTAACACTTTTTTTGTTTACTACATGATTCCATATGTGTTATTTAATAGTTTATGTCTTCACTATTATTCTAAAATGTAGAAAATAGTACAAATAAAGAAAAATCCTTAGATGAGTAGGTGGTCTAAAACTTCTGACCCGTAGTGTATGTACAGTATTTGTCAACCAGTTTCCCTATATCACTGACTTCTGACCAATATTTCCTTTTCTTTATCTAGGTTAGATAACAACAGGATCTGGGAGTAACCATGGAGGAACATCCCCTATCACCACAGAAGGGCCAGCTTCCAACTCACTCAAACCGCCCTCATCAGCAAGCTTGCCAACTGTCCTACCAAAACCACTGCCTTGTCTACTAGTACAGTGCCTTGCAAAAGTATTCATCCCCCTTGATGTTAGTACTATTTTGTTGCATTACAACTTGTAATTTCAATTGATTTTTATTTGGATATCATTTAATGGACATACAAAATAGTCCAAATTGGTGAAGTGATATTAAAAAAATAACATTTAAAAAAAAATATGTAAAGTGGTATTTATTTTTATTTCACCTTTATTTAACCAGGTAGGTTAGTTAAGAGTAAGTTCTCATTTGCAAATGCGACCTGGCCAAGATACCGCAAAGCAGTTTGACACATTCAACAGAGTTACACATGGAATAAACAAACAAATGTGTAAATGAGGTAGGATAATGGAGGTAAGGCAATAAATAGGCCATGGTGGCGAAGTAATTACAATATAGCAATTAAAACACTGGAATGGTAGATGTGCAGAAGATTAATGTGCAGTAGAGATACTGGGGTGTAAATGAGCAAGAAAAATAATTAAATAACATTATGGGGATGAGGTAGTTGGAGGGGATATTTACAAAGGGCTATGTACGGGTGCAGTGGTCTGTGAGCTGCCCTGACAGCTGGTGCTTAAAGTTAGTGAGGGAGATATGAGTCTCCAGCTTCAGTGATTTTTGCAGTTCGTTCTAGTCATTTCAAGTCTCATAACAAAAGGGTCTGAATACTTATGTAAATAAAGTTATTTTTATTTTTATATACATTTGCAAAAATGGCTAAAAACCTGTTTTCACCTTGTCATTATGGGGTATTGTGTGTAGATGAATGAGGGGAAAAAATATTTTATCCATTTTAGAATAAGGCTGTAACATAACAAAATGTGGAAAAAGGGAAGGGGTCTGAATACTTACCGAATGCACTGTACATGGCTTTCTTTAATTCATCCCTAATATTCTGGAACGTTCTCTCCATATGTTCTAGTGTATGTTGAGAAAATGTGATGGCTTTAGATAAATGTACTGAAAACCCTATTGAATTTAAACTCCACATGAACATCTGTTGGCCAGCAAGTGGAGAGGGTTTTCAGCGGCTAAATTTAAATTTAGGGAACAATGTCTGCACAGCCCGTTACGCACCTGCATATTGTAAGTCTGAAACCTAACTACTAAAAAGTGCATAAGAAAGGAGTACATTTTCTAAGTCTGAATTGGGTTCTTGCTGTATTATTTACTGCTGAAACTAGCTATGTGTACAAATCCAGGATGCTGGCTTTTCACTGTTGACGTTGAGACTGGTGTTTTGCAGGTATTACTTAATGAAGCTGCCTGTTGAGGACTTGTGAGGCGTCTGTTTCTCAAACTAGACACTAATGTACTTGTCCACTTGCTCAGTTGTACACCGGGATCTCCCACTCTGCTTTCTATTCTGGTTAGAGCCAGTTTGCGCAGTTCTGTGAAGGGAGTAGTACTCAGCGTTGTATGAGATCGTCAGTTTCTTGGCAATTTCTCACATGGAATAGCCTTAACTTCTCAGAACAAGAATAGACTGAAAAGTTTCAGAACCCACAAATGCTGATGCGCCAGATACTCAACTAGTCTAAAGGCTAGTTTTATTACTTATTTAATCAGCACAGTTTTCAGCCACGTTAACATAATTGCAAAAGGGTTTTCTAATGATCAATTCGCCTATTAAAATGATATGGATTAGCTAACACAATGTGCCATTGGCACACAGGAGTGAGGGTTGCTGATAATGGGCCTCTGTACGCCTATGTAGATATTCCATAAAGAATCTGCCATTTCCAGCTACAATAGTATTTTGCAAGATGAACAATGTCTACTCTGCATTTCTGATCAATTTTATGTTGTTTTGAAGGACAGAAAATGTAATTTTCTTTCAAAAACAAGAACATGTCTAAGTGACCCCAAACTTTTGAACGGTAGTGTATAGGTGTATCTACCCACCCACCCCCAACAAGTTATACCCTTTCAATGTAAAAAAAACAAAAAAACAACTGTACTGCTATATGAAATGCATTTCAGCATATATTTTCCAAGATAAGATTAACATGTTTTTTTAAGATATCAACAATTGCTTCTGCAAAAGTCTGAATACTACATGAGCTAGCACACACACCATGCACAAGTTTCTGAATCTAAGATTTGATTGATCAATATCCAACACATCAAAAACCGTTAGCAATTTTACTGATTTCACAACGCTGAAAAAGAATAGACAATGAAAATACCATATATAACCTTGATGAAAGTTAGCTATAAAGAGATGATCAAGATGATCCAATGTGAGGTGCATGTTGTTTTACCAAAACGTTTAAAAAACATTATGAACGTTAGATTGCCTGTCCCAGTCTTTACAACACTGTAGAACATGCAAACACAATTCTAGAACACTTCAATTTGGTCTGTATTGCTTCATTATTATCTCATCTTCATCATTCAAATAGGGGGACAGTTGTGAGCCAAGAAATATGATTGACTGAAAAGCCTTTAAGTCTTGGCCTCCTACTCTGAAATGGACAAAAATCATGCGAGTTCCTACTTAAACTTTTAAAACATGTTTTAATTTCGAAATTACAAACTCTATTTGGGCATGCGCAGGTTGACTATTTCCATGAATATCCATAACGTTTTTTTCAGATTTAGAATGGCTGCAGTGTATGAGACCAGTGTCTACAGTAAGAGAATGAGACCGTTTAATATATTGCCCACAGCGAATTATGTGATGTATTTCTGCTGAGAGCATCCAGACCCCTGTTCCTGATCTGATGTGATCAGTGGTCACTTCCTGAACAGAGACATCGGCACAGCATCTGTCTCCATTACAACAAGCAGCATATTCATCAGAGAGAGAGAAAGAGCAAGAGCAGACTCTCTGGTGCCTCACCATGCCTCTAATAACCCACTTCATTCACCTCAACTACCTTCCACTCTGGGTCAATGTATACAATTATTGTCTATTGTTACAGCATTGCCATGAGGAAATAAAATGTATACAAAAATAAAATCGATAGAATCTGAGATGCAGCAAACATCAGTGATAGAAACTAACCTGATCAGAACCAGCCTACCAGTCCTTGTGGCTCCACAGACATTGAGCTGTTCCAACGGCAACTCTCAGTTTGGAGTCATTGACTTCGGAGATCAGGGCCAATATTCATAAAGAGGAGTGCTGATCTTTTTTTTGCCTTTTAGATTATAATGAATGGACCTGGAGGGGGGGGGGGGGGGGGGGGGGATCCTAGATCATTACTCCTAGTCTGAGCTGCTCTATGAAGTCCAGCCCTGTGGTTTAAGCAGCAACTGGGATCACTGAGACTACCCCAGAGCCATGCACTGACTGCACTGAACCTTGATATCCCTTTAACTAAACTGCAAATTCTCCATTGTAAAACAACCCCCCCAAAAACAAAACAAAGTGTTGAGTCTATGGACCCAAAGACACTAGAACAGAAAACTACACCCATCGTTATCATATTTCCCAGCATGCTCTATTGCAGGTTGAAATCCAGAATTGTTTGTTTCAATATATATGTTTGTGCATGTACATGAATTGATTAGTCGTATGCCACACAAAGATAAATAACATACATTTTTCTAAACTAATCCAAACAGTTAGATTTTTTGCACTCGTTACTGAAATGTTTGTTCCAGTTTAAATGCCTTGAGTAGTCTCCTCACAATGTTTCTAAACATGGAATTCATTCTGATTGTAGGTTGCAGGTTAATACAAATTCCAACTGTTGGATATCCTACTTCTGTCTGGTTCTAGTGATGGGAAACAAAGGCTTTCTGAAGGCTTTGGTGCATTCACCAAATTGTGCCGAAGCATGGTTCTTCATTATCTTTTCACAACGCACATTAGTGACATCTGCTGGTCAGCAATGAATAGCAGCGCGTGAATATTGCTTTTCCCCCCACTTTTTATCAAAACTCCATGGCGCAGCGATAAATTGTTAGCTTCAGGAGCCTATAATCAGTTGGAAAACCAGGTTTGCATCTTACATCACGCTTCTCTTTTCCGCCTTCAAGTTGACTGTTTTTTCTAAAACGTCATCTATGGCACTATTTAGGATACTTAAGACAGAAGCTTATACTATACCAAATAAAACAAATGATTTGAACAGTGCAGAAAGTGTGGTTTCACAAAACATTAAGTGCGTCTTCAGACGGATTAAACCATATACCCTCACGTAACTGAATGTTCCATAGTTACCTACTCTACCTGCTAAAATACCAGTCAGGTGAAACATTTTGTACAAAATCCTAATTATATTTGCAAGTACGGTGTACAGTAGAGGTTGGTGTTTGAAAGCCGCTTGGAATCGAAGAAAGCACTCTGAAAATAAGGTGAAATCAGTGGGATCTCACATTTTGCAACACACAGCTTATGATCAAAGGAAGCGTCGGACGTCATTATTGGCGTACTTCCGATAAAGAGATGCACGCGTCGGCACACTGCTTCAAAGTTAGCTGCATTCCTCAAAGCTCGGATATCAAACGTAACAACCCTTGCAGGTAGGGTTGCAACATCTTGGAAATTGTCCAGAAATTCTGTTTGGAATATTCCTGGAAACAGAAGCAGGAACTCCAAAATCCTACAACCAGGATTTTTGGAAAATGTGAGGAAAGTCAGACTTTTGCAACCTTACTTGGAGGCCTGATGTGGCCTGAGGTATGAACTAGGGTACAAAAATACACTTATATAGTGCTCGCAAGTTTGTAGTCCTAAAACTAGAAATAAGTAAAGTTGAAGTCGGACGTTTACATACATCTTCGCCAAATACATTTAAAAACTCAGTTTTCACAATTCCTGACATTTAATCATAGTAAAAATTGCCTTTTTAAATTGTTTAATTTGGGTCAAACGTTTTGGATAGCCTTCCACAAGCTTCCCACAATAAGTTGGGGGAATTTTGGGCCATTCTTTCTGACTGAGCTGGTGTAACTGAGTCAGGTTTGGAGGCCTCCTTGCTCACACAAGCTTTTTCAATTCTGCCCACAAATCTTCCATAGGATTGAGGTCAGGGCTTTGTGATGGCCACTCCAATACCTTGACTTTATTGTCCTTAAGCCAATTTGCCACAACTTTGGAAGCATGCTTGGGGTCAATGTCCATTTGGAAGACCCATTTGAGACCAAGCTTTAAAATTCCTGACTGATGTCATGAGATGTTGCTTCAATATTTCCACATCATTTTCCTGCCTCATGATGCCATCTATTTTGTGAAGTGCACCAGTCCCTCCTGCAGCAAAGCACCCCCACAACATGATGCTGCCACCCCCGTGCTTCACGGTTGGGATGGTATTCATCGGCTTGCAAGCCTCCCCCTTTTTCCTCCAAACATAACGATGGTCATTATGGCCAAACAGTTCTATTTTTATTTCATCAGACCAGAGGCCATTTCTCCAAAAGGTACGTTTTATTGTGGATATAGATACTTTTGTACCTGATTCCTCCAGCATCTTCACAAGCTCCTTTGCTGTTGTTCTGTGATTGATTTGCACTTTTCGCACAAAAGTACGTTCATCTAGGAGACAGAACGCGTTTCCTTCCTGAGCGGTATGATGGCTGCGTGGTCCTATGGTGTTTATACTTGCCAGAGGTGGGACCAAGTCATTGTTTTACAAGTAAGTCTCAAGTCTTAGCACTCAGCGCCCAAGTCAAGTTCCAAGTCAAGCAAGGCAAGTCCGAGTCAAGTCTCAAGTCTAACTTTGAATTTCAAGTCCTAAACAAATCATAAATGTGCTCTTCACCAAATGTAATACTATTTCATATTTTAACAAAGAGTAATAGTTTGTATATTACATTTACGCAAATCATGAATGCTTTTAAAAATATCTATATAATTTATTACTTTCCAAATAAACGTTGCATTTCCATGGAAATAGCCATGAGAAAGACTTGTACACAATCACCCAACCACAATCGGCCAACCTTGTTTTAGGAACATCAGGCAGGATTTAGGCTACCAACTGCCTAGCCAGTTGTAGCTCAATCTTGGGTGCAATGATCATGTTCCCGCACTGACTGACTGTGTGGAGGCTCATTGATTTAACTATATAGTTGTCGGCTATATTAGCAATGACCATTCTTTGTGCAGCTCCAAATGTCGACCAAAGTTGGAAATTGTTGTGCCTCCGTCTGTAATTTTCTTCCCACATGTTTTGCAAGTCACAATTTGTTTATTGGTGATACAGCATCGTCTTTATATCCGAAAATAATAATTTGGGGTATCCTCTGTCCAAGCGCTTCATCTGAACTCATCCGCCAACGTTCCTCTGCACTGTCACGCACAAGTTTTTCTCGGCTGGCACAAATTGAATAGCTGCTGTCCGATTCAAACTGTAATCCGTTAAATGAAGAGTTTATGCGCTGCACACTTTTTAAAAATAACATCATTTTTAATATTTGGGCTTGGAGAGGGTATCAAGTTAAGTCGAGTCATAAGGCTCAAGTCCAAGTCAAGTTATGAGTCATTGGTGTCAAAGTCGAGTTGCAAGTCATCATATTTGTGACTCAAGTCCAAGTCATGTGACTCGAGTCCACACCTCCGATACTTGTGTACTATTGTTTGTACAGATGAACGTGGTACCTTCAGGTATTTTTAAATTGCTCCCAAGGATGAACCAGAATTGTGGAGGTCTACAACTTTTTTCTGAGATCTTGGCTGATTAATTTTGATTATCCCATGACGTCAAGCAAAGAAGCACTGAGTTTGAAGGTAGGCCTTGAAATACATCCACAGATACACCTCCAATTGACTCAAAGTATGTCAATTAGCCTATCAGAAAATTCTAAAGCCATGACATCATTTTCTGGAATTTTCCAAGCTGTTTAAAAGGCACAGTCAACTTAGTGTAAACTTCTGACCCACTGGAATTGTGATACTGTGAATTGTAAGTGAAATAATGTGTCTGTAAGCAATTGTTGGAAAAATTACTTGCGTCATGCACAAAGTAGATGTCCTTGCCAAAACTATAGTTTGTAAACAAGAAATCTGTGGAGTGGTTGAAAAGCGAGTTTTAATAACTCCAACCTAAGTGCATGTAAACTTCCGACTTCAACTGTACCGCTGGTTCGTCCAGCCATTCCTATGGGGGAAGATAATGGAGAAAGAATGGGGTTTTGGGAAAAACGCAGAAGGTCTGAGATCTTACACGTTTTGTTCTATGAGATAATATCAGTCAGTTAAATTTACCTTTACGCTGATCTGATCGGAGCGCTCTATATAAAGGTGAGCAGAGCCCGTTATATCGAAATCTGCATATTGTATTATAGCCTAAACCAAATTTTGATCAGAAAGTACTGGGCGTGAGTATGAATCGGTGCCCAAATTTTTTACATAAGAACCTAAGACATTGATTAAAGATATCTTGTTTTGTAAAAAAAAAAAATATATATATATATATATATATATATATATATATATATATATATATATATATATATATATATATATATATATATATATATATATATATTCTTATTAATGGGCCTATACTCAGTTATTTTAATAGGAATGTGTGAATTGTGATTGACCAATGTGTTAAATTCCTCCAGGGACCCTATTTGTTCTGAAATCTGCATAGAAAACTGTCCTAATTATATATGTATTGGGTTGTGTATAGAGGTGACGTTAAATAGTGGCTGTGTTTTAACACGTAATGGACACAATTATGGATGTTGGAAATTCAATGAGAATTTCATACGAATGAATGAATTATAGATGAACCGAATCTGCAAGTAAGGTCTTGTGGAGGTGTGGTTATAGATGAACCGAATCTGCAAGTAAGGTCTTGTGGAGGTGTGGTTATAGATGAACCGAATCTGCAAGTAAGGTCTTGTGGAGGTGTGGTTATAGATGAACCGAATCTGCAAGTAAAAATGTCCTATTTTTGATACGTTCTATACTATCGAATATAGTCTTGTGGAGGTGGGGTTATAGTTGAATTATGGATGAACCGGATCTGCAAGTAAAATCTCCTGTTGATACACATAACATCGAATAGGTCTTGTGGAGGTGTGGTTGGATTGAATGAATCTGCATGAAAAATGCCCTATAAAAAAAGCTGTGTATTATTTAATAGGTTTTGTAAGAGGTGTAGTCGAGTAGATACAGGATATGTAAGTTTGGCGTTCCACAAGACAGAGATCGGGAATGAGGTGGCTATTGCACATCAAACAATAAACATAATATGAACCAGAGTTGACATTCCATGATTTGGAGATGGGGGAAATTAAATTGAAAGAAACGTTTGTCGCGGAGTAGGTTGGGATACGTAACTGGGCTATTATGCACACGTGCTGGTAGACAAAGCCACCTTAGTATCTAATGGCCGTGCAATTTTGATTGACAGCAGCCGGCCCGGAATACTGATTTTCGTTTTTTTTCATTCCTGTTGATATTGCCTAAAGTTTAAAATTATTCTGACAATTGCTATAGAATCGCTGGAATTTACTGATATAAGTTCATAAAGGAACTTACTGAATTGTTTCTAGAAAGTATTTAAATAAACCGCCGAGCTTAGTACAGACTTTGTTTGACAGACGCTAAAAGCTACACACTGATTTTTGGGTTTTTCTATTCTATCCATATTTCCTAAAGATATATAATTATTCTGACAATTGCTATAGAATCGCTCGAATTTACTGATATAAGTTCATAAAGGAATTTACTGAATTGTTTACAGAAAGTATTTAAATAATTCACTGAACAACTCTTAGTTGTCTAGACATTCTATCTATATTTCCTAAAGAGCTAGAATTACTCTGAAAATTGTTATAGAACCGTATATATTCACTGATATATTGTTCCAAAAGGAAATCGCAGAATCATTTATAGAAAATACCTAAACGAATCGCTGAACAAATTCAAATAAAATACCGGTGAAATACACACGTGGCGGGCGTCACATACTGATAACCCCCTTTGTCTCGACCAGGGACAGGCTAAGCATACAACGATAGAAATAAACACCACATAGTAAGGATTGAATATACCTAAATAACGCATTATACACATTATCAGACGAACTAGATAAAATGTCTGCAGCTACCACGCCCAAACTACAATTCAATTAATATTTAGATCAGAGTATGATTGATAGAGCGGGAGGTAAAAAACAGTATGGGAAAGTGGAGAAAGTGTGGAAAGGATTACGGATAAGATGGACACAAGCAGGTTATTTTAGCGGAGGGCCACCTACAGGGGGGAAACTCAAAGATATGCAGACAGAATTAGAGGACGCAGTAGAGCATGCAAAAGCGAGTGAGGCGGAGAGAAACAAGATACACAGGTTCAAAAAAGTAGGTACAAGAGAGAGAGAGAGAGCAGAGGGGGAGCTCAAGATAGGTACATGGGCCATACAGGAGAGTAGGAGGGTGCTGCCCAAAAACACACCAGACATGATGGGCGTGGCTATTGTGGCGTCGGGGGATGTTAAAGCTCCGCCTGAGAACTTGCCCACGGCTCCCCCTGTGGCCGTTTCTCCCTCACTATATCCACAATTGACAATGGAGGCAGTTCAGCCCCAGCCATACTCAAAGGGACAAAATCACCGGAGCCCGTCACACAACCCATTCCTGCCCAGGGCACCTCCCACAATACAGGCTCCAGTTCTGAGAATAGACCAAGGGGAGTTAAAAGGGGAAATTACCCTGGGGATAACGGCTGGCCATATGGTATGTGAACAGTTCGAAACTGGGATTCCAGGAGCAGGAGACCTCCCCCAGGAACGGAGGCCGCAATGCTCCTCTGTGAACTCTCTCACCTCTGAAACCAGAGGACACCTACAAACAAGATTAGATTCAAACCACTTCTATCAGACGGATAGGGAGGACTGTCATCAGAACATGGATATCGAAAACGAAGAAGAAATTGACATGGTGCTCACCCCAGCTCCAATGGGAGCTCCAAACGTGACTAAGATGCAGGAGCTGCTGAAATCATCAATAGCTCGAGCTAAGGAACTCAGGGAGCTAATAGCTAACCAAGATAACAACAGAGAGGGAGCCTACCGTGTGGAAGACATAATGAGAGGAACAGTAACCAAAGTTACCGAATCAATGGGGTCCGAAACACTCCGTCGATCCTCCAGAATTGCTGATAGAAGAGAGCGAGAGCAGGAGATGGCAGGACAGTACCCCCTGCGACCGACACCAGGTGATGCACACACTGTGGAGTACCAGCCCTGGAAAATGACTGATTTAACAACACTGATGGGACAGATGCCTAGCCTACATGGAGGAGCTTCAGCGTGGCTACATCAACTGCAGACACTTACGTCAGGCCTGCAACTCTGCCTAGGAGACATGAAAGCACTTCTAGCAAGAGCCACCGACCACGGAACCATGGAGGCCCTCATGACAGCAGCTGACCTTGGATGGCGGGCCCCAACACTGCCCATAGACCACTTCCGTACCAGATTATGGGAAGTTCTACGGAGAGCATACCCTACAGAAAGAAACCATGCCACCTTATCCTCCTTCACCATCAACCCAGGTGAGCAACCTGCAGCATACCTGGACAGGGCTAAGACCACATGGAGATCGGTCCACGAAGAACCATTCGATCACACTGATACGACACTCAGCATGTGGAAGGAAATGGTGGTCAACGGGTGTCCTGGAGATGTTAAAACCAAACTCAGAGGAACGGTAGGGTTGATTGCACTTCCTCTGACCCAATTCAATACGCATGTGCACCACCATGTGACCCAGCACAACAAGGAAAGAGGGGGTGCTGAGAGCCAGGTGCAGTCCCTCCAGGTACAACTCCTGAAACTCCAATTGAAGGAAGCACAACAAGGAGAAAAACCTAAGAAACAGATGGTGGCGGAAGAAACGAAGGAGCCGGGAACCAAAACAGACATCTCCCAAATAGTGGCCCAGACTGTCGCTCAGATGATCCAACAGCAGGCAGCCTCACTCACGGCCACTAGGGGGGCCCAACCACCCCAATACCCTCCCCCACAGCAGTATATCCTGCAACAACAACACCCAGTATGGGCTCGACGGGGTCCCTACACTGGACAACACAGAGGGGGAAACTACCAGTGTTTTAACTGCGGAATTACCGGTCATTTTGCTAGAGATTGCATGAAACCACTCTCCCCGCAGCAACAGCAATGGAGAGCAAGAGGAAGTGGGGGAAACCCACCTCTGCAACATCAGCAACCAGGACCCACACCCATGCATCAGCAACAGCCAGCATACAACCACCCAGAATCTAGCCACATGCAGCAGGAGCAGCAAGATTACAACCAACCCTCCCACTTCAACACCTGATCACCCAGTAAGAATGATGAGGATGCCACTCCTGCCGATGACCACACTGTCTGAAGCCCAAGAAGTGTACTGGGTAAAATGCCTACCCACAGGGCCTGCCACCCCTCACATCCAGTTTAAGTTCAACCAACTGAAAGCTCAAATCTACACGCTGCACCCATATAAGACTCCCCAAGCTGAGATCCATTGCACACTCAATGCAACAGAAACTGATGACTGCCTCTACACTGCAGATGGGGACGAAGACATGATGCACCTGACCCCACCTATCAGGTGTTGTACCATTGGGTGTGGCCCAGAGGGGGTGGCAGCACCGGTCATCCTACGATCAAGGAACCTCCATGCACCCCTGGCCTGGACGGCTGAAGCATCAACAGCCATAGCACTCCTGAAAACAGATCTATCAGCGGCAGCAGCTCTGACTGCACCTGACTACAAGAACAAGTTCCATTTGGATGTTTCTGAAAGGGAGGGATTTACCTCATCCGTCCTATTCCAGAAACAAGAGGGGGAGAGAAGGGTCTTGATGTACTACTCTTCAAACTTGACCACATTGAGGTAGGACAGTCAACATGCTCCAGATACGTTGCTGCAGTAGCAAAAGCTATTGAAAAAACAGCTCACCTCGTGATGTCACCCTTCAATCAGCCATCATCCCTCAACCAGCATCGGCCAAATTATCTGAAATCATCGGATTGACGCAGGTCCTCAGAGGAAAAGGAAAGACTGAATATCTATACAGACTCAGCCCATGCCCATGAAGCAGGCCACACTGATGGACCCAGAACTTTTATGAGAAACACATGGCCCCACACACGGAGGCAAACTAAAGACCCTCCAAAAAGGCCTCGCACATCTGGTGCCACCCTCACATAAAAAATATGACTGACTTATTTATGACGATGATTTATTTTGTGACGAATGCAATGGTTGTGACAGACACAACCCAAAGACACCATATCAAACACCAATGGGCTCATACGTAATACCTAATGCATGTTTTCAGGATATTAGTATAGACTACACCGACATGGGCCCCGAAAATTTATCTAAAGGCAAACTCTATCTCCGAGTCATAGTAGATAGGTTCTCCAAATGGGTAGAGGCAATAATAACAAAAGGGGAGGATGCTAGGTCAGTCTTTAAGTGGCTACAAACCAAACTAATACCCAGGTATGGCATCCCAAGACAAATCAAATTTGACAAATGGCTTACATTTAACAAACACCTGAGACAGGTGGAAGAAAGATTTGGCATAACCCACAGATTTGGATCTGTGTACAGGCCCCAATCCCAAAATCTGGTGGAACGTCAAACCAAAAGCAAAAGCTAAGATAGCTAAAGTATGTGCCTCATGGGATAATGACTGGTAGAGTCATGCATGGTCCACCAAGGGAGGGAGGTCATATGCCCGCCCTTGATGTACAACAAATTGTAATGTCTAATTATGTGAAAAAACTGACGGTTCTCGCTGCAGCACTCTCTACCCAGGTTCACAAGGTCCAGGAGGGGGAGCTGCCGGGGGACACGCCACTACTGAAGGTAAAGGTTGGTGACGGGGTGAGGGTTACAGTCCACAAGAGAAAGTGGCTGGAACCCAGGTGGACTGGACCGTACGAAGTGAAGGAGGTTACTTCACACTCAGTCCAGGTCAAAGGTAAATCAGGCACACCTTGGCACCGCCTTACACATTGCACCCCAGCCCCAATTCCTTCTAGAACACTGACTGAAGTCAGAGCTGATTTGAGCGGCCTAAATTCGACTCCAAATGAAGACACTCCTTCCTCAGGTGATGCGGCATCAAACTCCGCCTCCCCTGAGAAGGGAACCTCGCCCAGTTAGAGGGAAATTTCTCCCTCTCTGGGTGAGGCTGGGGATATCTGGTCCCTTATTTGTGATATTCCTACTGATATTTGGAGTAACCCTAGGACTTTCACATGGTTAATTGAACAACTATTTCACCCTGCCACATCACATACACCAACCCCTACACATGTCCCTAACTCCTTTCCTGATATCACTCCCTCCAATCACTCCCGTCCCAAACGTAGCACTACACCTACAGACCCACCATGCAAACCAGACAAGGTTAGGAGCACCACCTTATGTATACCCACGATTGCAACCGCCACCTTTCTGCTATAGTTTTCACGTCTAATAGACGTGAAGAGGGGGATTTGTTATATAAATATTCATACACATAGCTCATATAAACAAAGACATTCCGCCGTAAGAACACATACACCCAGCCATAAGACTGACCCCCTCTTCCTTATATAAACACACATCTCATCTCCCTCTAACTGGCCGGTCCCAAGAGCAAAGCACTTTTGCTGTGCACCAATGGGGCCCGCTCTGGCTAGAGCAAGGCCCGCCTCCAACCCTCCGACCAGTCAAGAAGACCGAAACGACAAGACTCCACCTACTTTATTCTATGTATAAAAATGTATGTAACCATTGTATAGGCCTCTTTTTCACCTGGCTCCTTGCCGAGTTATGTGAACTAGGTCCGTGCACGTAAAACTGCGGGACAAGATATCTCTGACTCATTAAAACTGTATTTCGTTACAACTGAAATCCACTCTGTCCAGCGTCCGTGATTTGGTCTCAACTCTCCAGTATTTGAACACTAACACAAGTGAGCTGAGATAATGCGGTCCTTTACCTAGCAAAGACTTATAGATGACCTGGAGCCAGTGGGTTTGGCAACAAATATGTAGCAAGGACCAGCCAACGAGAGCATACATGTCGCAGTGGAGGGTAGTATATGGGGCTTTGGCGACAAAACGGAGGGCACTGTGATAGCAAATTGGATGCAGTCTGAGTAGAGTGTAGAAGGCTATTTTGTAAATGACATCGCCGAAGTCAAGGATTGGTAGGATAGTCTGTTTTACGAGGGTGTGTTTGGCAGCATGAGTGAATAATGCTTTGTTTGTGAAATAGGAAGCCAAATCTAGATTTAACTGTGGATTGGAGATGCTTAAAGTGAGTCTGGAAGGAGAGTTTACAGTCTAGCCAGACGCCTAGGTGTTTATAGTTGTCCACATATATTCTAAGTCAGGATCGTCCAGAGTAGTGATGCTAGTCGGGAGGGTGGGTGCGGGCAGCGATCGGTTGAAGAGCATGCATTTAGTTTTACTAGCATTTAATAACAGTTGGAGGCCACAGAAGGAATGTATAGTATGAAATTGAAGCTCGTTTTGAGATTTGTTAACAGTGTCCAGAGGGGCCAGATGTATACAGAATGGTGTTGTCTGCATAGATGTGGATCAAAGAATCACACACAGCATGAGCAAAATAATTGATATATATACAGAGAAAAGAGTTGGCCCGAGAATTGAACCTTGTGGCACCCCCATAGAGACTGCCAGGTCCGGACAAGAGGCCTTCTGATTTGACACACTGAACTCTATCAGAGAAGTAGTTAGTGAACCAGGAGAGGCAGTCATTTGAGAAACCAAGGCTGTTGAGTCTGCCGAGAAGAATACGGTGATTGACAGTCGAAAGCCGTGGCCAGGTTGATGAAGATTGCTGCACAGAACCAGATTGCTTAGCGGAGAGGTACGGTGGGATTCGAAATGGTCTGTGATCTGTTTGTTCATAATTTGTCTAGAGTGTCTCCCCCTTTCCAATCTTTAGGAATCTCAGACAATACTAGACTGTTCAGCCTCTCTTTAGTAATAGGGGTTGCAACAATGGCGACGGATATTTTTAGGAATTGTCTAGCCCAGCTGATTTGTATGGATCCAGATATTGCAGCTCTTTCAGAACATCAGCTGTCTGCATTTGGTTGAAGGAGAATCGGGGGGAGCTTGGGTAAGTTGCTGCGGGGGGTGCAGAGCTGTTGGCCGGGGTTGGGGTAGCCAGGTGGAAAGCATGGCCAGCCATAGAGGAATGCTTCTTGAAATTTGATTATCGTTGATTTATCAGTGGTGACAGTGTTTCCTATTCTCAGTGCAGTGGGCAGCTGGGAGGAGGTACTCTTACACAAGCCCTACCCTGTTTACAGACCTGAGGAAGCTGAATGTGTGGGCTTGTGGCACCATTCGTCCCAACAGAGTGGGTTTTCCCAAAACAAAAGTGAATGACATGCCAAAGAGGGCTGATAGGTGTACCATGCGATGGATTCGTAAAGATGAGCTGCTATTTGTAAGGTGGATGGATACCAGATGGATGGATACCAGAGGTGGTCATGTGCACCACTATCCACAGATCCTACAGTGGCGATCACGTCGTCAGGCATGTGAAGCACACTAATGGGGCATGGACCACTAAAAATGTCTCTATTCCAGCTGCTGTAAAGAATTACAAGAGCATGGGAGGTGTGGATCTGTCAGAAGCAATGATAGGCTACTACAATATCCTCCACAAGACAATGAAATGATTCAAGACATTGTTCCATCACTTCATCGACATTGCTGTGGTAAATGCATTCATCCTCCAGGAGGAAATGACTAAGGGCTGTGGACAGACCCCCATGACACAGCTAGCCCATCAGAGCTGCTCATCTGGAAGCTTGCTGACTATGGCACAAAGTCCACTGCAGCACCTTCTGTGCCTTCTACCTCCGTCCCCTCTACTCCTGCCACCAGTGGTGTTCACATACTCAAATTCATAACTGCAAACATGAATGTGGCTCAGGGCCAAAAGGGCACAACTGGGAGGCATCGATGTGCTCTGTGTCACAAGAAATCTCCCATCACCTGCACTACTAGTTGTTACCCTTCACTTTACAGCAGAAAGAGACTGCTATGGGACTTGGCATCAGCAGCACGATATTGTGTAGAGGACTAAGGGTCTTCCAAATAGTCATTCTAATTCTTTTTTTACTTTGTTTGTGGTTTGTGGTGTGTTCACAGCACTGATATTAGCAGCCACTGTGGGCTGCTAACTTTATCTTAAATATTTCACCTCTGTGATTGGAGTACCTTTTATTTAGGGAAGCTAATGATCCATCATTTATGACATTCCTGGGAGTTTGGAAACTTGTATTTTTTATTAGCATAGCATTTTTGTATGTTCTATATAGTTATTTTCTTGAAAATGTATCAATTTACCAATTCAGCAACTTGGGTACATTTGGGCAACTCGTGTGAGACACCTGGGTGACTTCATAATAAATGTCATGTAGCTCGCTGATTCTTGAAGTTATCAGTCTGAAACTTTGCACGTATACTGTTGTCCACTTGTGGACACCATTTATATTACCTTCAGCATCCTATCTGAATGTGTGGCT
This sequence comes from Oncorhynchus mykiss, assembly GCF_013265735.2. Taxonomy (NCBI): domain Eukaryota; kingdom Metazoa; phylum Chordata; class Actinopteri; order Salmoniformes; family Salmonidae; genus Oncorhynchus; species Oncorhynchus mykiss. Next base: position 51,697,052 of record NC_048570.1, read on the forward strand.
TTTCTTGTTTATGTCAAAGATGATGCAGCACAAATAAAAATATAAAACATGTTTTTTTTGTTTTTATCTTTTACCAGATCTATTGTGTTATGTTCTCCGATAGTAATTTCCCATTTCCACAATGTGAAAGTGTTTCCTTTCAAATTCTATAAATAATATGCACATCCTTGCTTCCAGTCCTGAGCTACATGCAGTTAGATTTGGGTATGTCATTTTATTGAAAAAGGCCTGATCCTTAAGCGGTTATTAACCGACTTGCCTAGTTAAAGTTTAAATAAAAAAAAATAAAAAAGGTACTGTTTCCTTTTAAAAAATATTTTATTTATTTTTACCCCTTTTTCATGGTATCCAATTGTTTTAGTAGCTACTATCTTGTCTCAGCGTTACAACTACGGGCTCGGGAGAGACAAAGGTTGAAAGTCATGCGTCCTCCGATACACAACCCAACCAAGCCGCACTGCTTCTTAACACAGCGCGCATCCAACCCGGAAGCCAGCTTCACCAATGTGTCGGAGGAAACACCGTGCAACTGGCAACCTTGGTTAGCGCACACTGCGCCCGGCCCACCACAGGAGTAGCTGGTGCATGATAAGACAAGGATATCCCTACCGGCCAAGCCCTCCCTAACCCGGACGACGCTAGGCCAATTGTGCGTTGCCCCACGGACCTCCCGGTCGCGGCCAGTTACGACAGAGCCTGGGCACGAACCCAGGGTCTCTGGTGGTACAGCTGGCGCTGCAGTACAGCGCCCTTAACCACTGCGCCACCCGGGAGGCCCCGCTGTTAAAATCCTGACGCGTTGCATCACCGCCTGGTATGGCAACTGCTCGGGCCTCCGACCGCAAGGCACTACTGAGGGAAGTGCGGATGGCCCTGTACATCACTGGGGCCAAGCTCCTGCCATCCAGGACTTCTATACCAGGCGGTTTCAGAGGAAGGCCCTAAAAATTGTCAGAGACTCCAGCCACCCTAGTCATAGACTGTTCTCTCTGCTACCGCACGGCAAGCGGTACCGGAGCGCCAAGTCTAGGTCCAAGAGGCTTCTAAACAGCTTCTACCCCCGAAAGCCATAAGACTCTTGAACATCTAATCAAATGGCTGCCCAGACTATTAAATTTTTTCCAACTATTTTTCTTAAAACTGTATTATTGGTTAAGGGCTTGTAAGTAAGCATTTCGCTGTAAGGTTGTATTCGGCACACCTTTGGCAGTGATTTCAGGTGTGAGTCTTTCTGCGTAAGTCTTATTTTTTTTTTACATTCTTCAAGCTGGTTGCTGATCATTGCTTAGACAGCCATTTTCAAGTCTTGTCATATATGTTCAAACCGATTTAAGTCAAAACTGTAACTAGGCCACTCACGAACATTCAATGTCGTCTTGGTAAGCAACTCCAGTGTATATTTGTCCTTGTGTTTTAGGTCATTGTCCTGCTGAAAGGATATTTTTCTCCCAGTCTCTAAGTTTTCCTCTAGGATGTCAACTGTCCTTAGCTCTATTGCGTTTATTTTTATCCTAAAAATCACCCTAGTCCTTGCCGATGACATGCATACCCATAACATGATACTGCCACCACGCTTGAAAATATGAAGAGTGGTACTCAGTGATGTGTTGTGTTTGCCCCAAACATAACACTTTGTATTCAGGACAAAGTTAATTTCTTTGCCACATTTGTTGTAGTTTTACTTTAGTGAATTATTGCAAACAGGATGCATGTTTTGGAATATTTTTATTCTATACAGGCTTCCTTCTTTTCACTCTGTCCTTTAAGTTAGTATTGTGGAGAAACTACAATATTTTTGATCCATCCTCAGTTCACCTATCACAGCCATTAATCTCTGTTTTAAAGTCACCATTGGCCTCATGGTGATATCCCTGAGCGGTTTCCTTCTCCTCCGGCAACAGAGTTAGGAAGGACAACTATCTTTGTAGTGATTAGGTGTATTGATACACCATCCAAAGTTATAATAACTTCACCAAGCTCAAAGGAATATTCAATGATCCATCCATCCATAGGTGCCCTTCTTTGCGTGTCATTGGAAAACCTCCCTGGTCTTTGTGGTTAAATCTGTGTTTGAAATTCACTGCTCGACTGAGGGATCTTACAGATAGTGGAGTAGAGGTAGTCATTCAAAAATCATGTTAAACACTATTACTGCACACAGTAAGTCCATGCTACTTATTATGTGACTTGTTAAGCAAAGCTTTACTCCTGAACTTATTTAGGTTTGCCATACCAAAGGGGTTGAATACTTACTGACTCAAGACATTTCAGCTTTTAATTTTTAATTAAGTTAAGTTGTACAAAAGTTGACAGTTCTTGTTCAATGCACTGCCAAATAGCACTGCCATATTGGGCAAGAACATTGTTAAAAGATAGTTCTCATTTGTAATTGCACTACATTTGTGACAAAAATAAGTTGAAAACTTGTGGGTAAATAAATAAATAAAATGCACCAAGTACAAGATTCTAATCCTTATTGGGTAAAACAGTATTATTCCTCCCATTTTCAATTATTTAATTTCCTCATTGTCATGCATCATCCTGGCCACATACTTAACAGTTTGGCCTGTCAATCAAGCACTGTGGGTGGGATTGTAAGGGCAGGAGCATGATATTTGTGAGTCAGTTGGTAGGGTTTCAGATCTGTCAATTGATCACTATGTGGTGTCCATATGTTTTAATGAAGGGCTGTTCCACAGGGCCCATGAGGGAATCCCAAGGTAGCCTGGCAGGTGTTGGGCCAGTAACCAAAAGGTTGCTGGATCGAGTCACCGAGCTGACAAGGTAAAAATCTGTCGTTCTGCTTCTGAGCAAGGCAGTTAACCCACTGTTCCCTGGGCATTGATGATGTAGCTGTCGATTAAGGCAGCCCCCCACACCGCTTTGATTCAGGGGGTTGAGTTAAAGGTAAAAGACACATTTCATTTGAATGCATTCAGTTGTACAACTGACTAGGTATTCCCCATTCCCCAACAGGGACCCACAAAGTTGTCTATGTTGGCTTTTATGTGGGTTCATTTTGGGCTTTTCTTGGGGGGCAAATGTGCTCTTGCCAACAGGGGCTAGGGCTGGGCGATATGGTCAAAATATTATACCACAGTATTAAAAAATAAAAATAAAATACAAAAATGGACTGTATGATGGTATGTTTTTGAATAATAAAAGTTTTACTACTCATAAGAAAAGTAGGTTATCCTAGGGTGGCAACACAGACTCATTGAAATCACTTCGAATGTTTCTCCATTCTGATTGGTTGAATTGAACAGTATAAAACAAAACTAATTTCAGCACTTATAAGTTCTGCATTTCCTGCACTCAATTTCAGTGGTGGAAAAAGTAACCAATTGTCATACTTGAGTAAAAGATACATTAATAGAAAATGTAAAAAGTCACCCAGTAAAACACTACTTTGAGTACATTTCTAAAAGTATTTGGTTTTAAATGTACTCAAGTATCAAAAGTAAATGTAATTGATAAAATGTACTTAAGTATATATATATATATATATATATAAAAAAATCATTAAAATTAAGCAAACCAGATGGCACAATTTTTATTTATTTACAGATAGCCGGGGGCATCCTCCAACACTCAGACATAATTTACAAACAAAGCATTTGTGTGTTTAGGGAGTCCTCCAGATCAGATGCAGTAGATGACCAGGGATGTTCTCTTGACAAGTGTGTGAATTGGACCATTTTCCTGTCCTGCTAAGCATTCAAAATGTAATGAGTACTTTTAGGTGTAAGGGAAAATATATGGAGTAACAAGTACAGTATTTTCTTTAGGAATGTAGTTGAGTAAAAGTAAAAGTATTAAAGTACAGATACCAACAAAAAAAACAGACTTAAGTAGTACTTGAAAGTATTTTTACACAACTGCTCAATTGAGAGAATTTCCACATTGCCACGTAGGGCTGCACGATATGTGCAAATGATCTAGGATGTATTTTTAAAGAAATGTTACAATTGCAATTTGACTTGCGAATTAGAGCAAAACTGTTGGAATCATGGAAATAGAACGACTATTCGAATTCTATAGTTCGAATATAATAGTGGTCACATTGAATATGGTGTTGTTTGAGATGACAACAAATCAAAATGCCAGGGAGGAGTTGTGACAGGGTAAGAACTAAAGTGTTGATACGTTTTTCCTAGGGGACCCTATAAGCATTGGCTACATTGCATGTTCTCTCTTAGCTACGTCATGTAGCTAACATTCTTGCTTTGCATATTCCTCTTTGATTTAGAAGATACTTTTGCACAAACATGCTGATTTAGGTCTACACAATCACTGTTATTATCATCAGGCTGTATTAGCTAGCTATGTTTGCTCTTACTCTGTACATTTCTTAGCTAGCTAGCTATTAGCATTAGTGGCTAACAATTAGCATCTCACAAGATTTAGGGCAACTTGCTAAAAAAAAAGACAAACTAGCTGTTTGCTGATATAAAGAAACACAAACTAAGTGTAATTATAGAAAGCTAGTGGATTTATATTAAAGAAGCAAAGTGAAAACAGCATTGTTGTTTCGCGGTTGAGGAACATCAAATGCTCTCTTTGAGTGATGGGGTATGGCTAGGTCTGTGTGGAAAGTGGCACGGCGAGAAAGAGCAGAGGGAGATGATTCAAGTAGTGAAGTAAACAATAAAAATTGACATTATACATACCGTATCACATTTAGCAAAACAAAACTCAAATAACGGTATAAAAGGAAAAACTCAAACCGGTCCCTGCTTCAATACCGGTATATCATAAAATACGGTATACCTGCCAGCCCTAACAGGGGCCCCAAGTTAAGGACCCACAAAGTTTGGTCCTCATGATCCATGTTGGCTCCACGTGGTTGCCATGTTGGGTTTTATTTGGGTTAATGTTGGGCTTCGTAAGTTGCAAACAAGGGTCCCAGGTGTTTACCCAAATGGGTTACATCTGGGTATAGGATGGGTGTCTAGTGAGACCTACAGAATATGGGCAATAAGTAGGCTGTAAATGTGATTTTCAATTGGGATGACCACCTGGGACCAACCTGGGTTTGTTCTGTCTCCATACAGGTCCCAGATGCTGCTGCCCAAACAAGCTTTAAGAGATGACAAAATCATGGTTTTCTTTATAAAATAAATAGTTTATTCATATCACATGCTCAGATCATATGCAATGCAAGAAATCTGATTAAAGGGAAAAATCTATCAAATCACAAATGTACATATTGTATACAGTGTAAGGAAATCAATGCCAAAAATGTGAATACCAGCAGTGAAGTTCAAGATTGCTGTACTGAAAGTATTCTGTGTTCCCCAATCCTGGTCCCAAAGGGATGCACATTTTTGTTGTTGTTCTAGCACTTATTAAATTCAAAGGCTTGATAATGAGTTGAATTAAGTGTGTGTGTGTGATACAGCGAAAACTAAAAAGTGCACCCTTTTGGGTCCTCTGGACCAGGATTGAGAAACACTGCAGTATAGAGCAATAAGTGTGATGATGCAAATGATATGCAGATGGGGATGTCCAAATTCCCTTTTCGCCTCCCTTTAAAAAAGGTCAAAGGTAATTGAGAGGCGGCTGGGAGAGTGAACGTGGACGGAAATGTGCTTGTATAAAATAAGAAGCTCCTTCTCCACTCGCGCATCATCAGGCAAATTATGTAAATGTTAAAATAAAATGTTTAAAAAGTGATAAAAACAAATAAATTTAGTTGTGCAAAAAATATGTGTGCATGCTTTTCTCCTCTGACAATACAACAGCTGATACAAAGGGGGTGTGGCAGATATCAAAACTATTTCGCTTTAGGAAACCCTTGTGCTTCCAAGCCAAAAGGAGGTTATCAAGGAGGGGAGGACTGTCTTCCGTTTTCCTACTAAATTGACACACTCGATCACTCAGAGTGTTTACAACATATATTTGTAGAAAAAAAGAGCGAGCAGTGGCGCAAATGAGAGCCACTAGCCACCGCTTACTCCTTATCTCCCTACAGTGCAGTTGCGCAAATCAGTTTTATTCCAGATGGTGTCAACATTTTATTTGAGTAGAATGACTTAGTCACCAGAGGTCATTCTACAAAACATTTTTTTTAATCCCTAGCATTGCCACCGCTGATGACAAAAAGAAAATCCCAGCAAAACATGCTTAAAAATATACATTTGATATCACGGATGGACAGTCTGTCACGAGAAGGATCAGAGGACCAATATGCGGCGTGGTAAGTGTCCATGGTTCTTTTAATAAGAAATACTTACAAAAACAATAAAACGGGAAACGAACGAAAACAGTACCGTGTGGTGAAACAGACACGGAAATAATCACCCACAAAATACCCAAAGAACATGGCTGCCTAAATATGGTTCCCAATCAGAGACAACGATAAACACCTGCCTCTGATTGAGAACCAATCTAGGCAACCATAGACTTACATAATGACCTAGAATGAACACAACTCCATAAATCTACAAAAAACCCAGACAGTACAAACACCCTAGAGGAAACAAAAACAATACATCACCCATGTCACACCCTGGCCTAACCAAAATAAAGAAAACAAAGATAACTAAGGCCAGGGCGTGACACAGTCCTTGTATGCATAGCACTGTCTATGTTCTTTTCTCAATTAGGTTTGCTAAACTCCCTCAGCTATTGAACAAAATAGTGGTGGCCGATGGCCCCAAATTATCATTGGGCATGCAAACATAGTAGAAACATAGTAGGAAAAGGGGTACAACAGAACAAAGGCCTGCACCATGCTGTGAAGCGTGTGGATTTCCTCATCCTTTTCGCCAGCCGTGATTTTGGGAAGCTCCATGGTAAGAAACGTGACTGTTCCTGGTGAAACAATGTCCTATCCTGGAGCTTGAGTAAATTACATTACTAAGCTGCATTCGAATGTACTATGCCAGGACATGGACATCAATTCTATCATAGTCCATGTGGGTTTTAATGACATTATGAAGGGCAGCTCTGAACAGTTGAAACTGGATTTCAAAGAGCTGACAGACTCTGCTAGACACTAATAAAATAACCAGTATATCTGGCCCTGTGCCCTCAATCGTGGCATTTAACACTTTAGCGGGATTATTTCTCTACACAACTGCCTATGTAACTATTGCAGCTCAATGGGTGTAACTTTTGTTGACAATCTCAATACCTTTTGGAAACAAAACACGTTTTAAAAGGAGGTTGGGATCCATACAAATCATTTGAGTTCCTGGATCCTTTCACAGCATTATAAGGCTGCGTTCTGACAATGACTTATCAATGACCCAAGCCCAGCTCAGTTAATCCCTACCATTGTTTCTATGATGACTCAGCAACACAATGTAACTTCATTCTAACTGCCCCGAATGACTCGGCTGATGCTACAGCTATTATATGCAGCAATCATGGGTCTATGAACCCGATTTATGCTGTTAGCACTGAGGCGATGTGAACTAGTAGGAAGTCCACTGTGTGCAGCTCACCCTGCACAGCTCACCCTGCACTGACATAAATAACATGAGAATATCTACTTCTGCTAAGCTTCCCAGTAAAGCAATGAAAACAAGCAAGCACACATGAAAAGCGCTCAAAATAACCCATGCTAACATATGTAGCTTAACAAACAAGGTTCATGAAATTAATAACTTGCTATTAACAGATGACATTCATATTCTGACTGTCTCTGAAACTAATTTAGACAATACCGTTTATGATAGTGTTAGCAATACATTGTTATAACATTCACAGAAATGTCAGTGGTGGAGGTGTTGCTGTTTATATTCAGAACCACTGAAGATGAGAGAATCTCATGTTAAATACTGTTGAAGTAATATTGCTACAGGTTCATCTGCCTCACTTAAAACCCATTCTTGTGGGAACCAAGTGCTAACAGTCAGAATCTGGATAACGTGTGAAATGCTTGATAATGTATGTGATAACAGAGAGGTATATTCTCTGGGTGATTTAAATATTGACTGTCTTTCAAAAAGCTGCCCACTCAAGAAAAACCTTCAAACTGTAACCAGTGCCTGCAACCTGGTTCAGATTATTAATAAACCTACCACAGTAGTTACAAACAGCACAGGAATTAAAGCAACATGTATTGATCACATCTTTACTAATGCTGCAGAAATGTGCTTGAAAGCAGTATCCACATCCATCGGATGTAGTCATCACAATATAAAGCAAAAAAAGAACTGTCCTCTCACTGTGAACTGTGTTTATTTTCAGCAAACTAAACGTGTAAATATTTGTATGAACATAACAAGATTCAACAACAGACATACACTGAACAAGTTCCACAGACATGTGACTAACAGAAATGTAATATGTCCCTGAACAAAAGGGGGTCAAAAGTAACAGTCAGTATCTGGTGTGGCCACCAGCTGCATTAAGTACTGCAGTGCATCTCCTTCTCATGGACTGCACCAAATGTTCAATTTCTTGCTGTGAGATGTTACTCCACTCTTCCACCAAGGCACCTGCAAGTTCCCGGACATTTCTGGGGGTAATGGCCTTAGCCCTCACCCTCCGACCCAACAGGTCTCAGATGTGTTCAATTGGATTGAGATCCGGGCTCTTCGCTGGCCAAAGCAGAACACTGACATTCCTCTCTTGCAGAAAATCACGCACAGGACGAGCAGTATGGCTGGTGGCATTGTCATGCTGGAAGGTCATGTCAGGATGAGCCTGCAGGAAGGATACCACATGAGGGAGGAGGATGTCTTCCATGTAACGCACAGCGTTGAGATTGCCTGCAGTAACAAGCTCAGCCTGATGATGCTGTGACACACTGCCCCAGACCATAACGGACCCTCCACCTCCAAATCGATCCCGCTCGAGTACAGGCCTCGGTGTAACGCTCATTCCTTCGACGATAAACGACCATCACCCCTGGTGAGACAAAACCGCGACTCGTCAGTGAAGAGCACTTTTTGCACTTTTCTTTTTTTACCCCTTTTTCCTCCCCAATTTCGTGGTATCCAATTGTTTTTAGTAGCTACTATCTTGTCTCATCGCTACAACTCCCGTACGGGCTCGGGAGAGACGAAGGTTGAAAGTCATGCGTCCTCCGATACACAACCCAACCAAGCCGCTCTGCTTCTTTATACAGCGCGCATCCAACCCGGAAGCCAGCCGCACCAATGTGTCGGAGGAAACACGGCAGGAAAACCAAAATTCCAAAGCCTGGGCCTAATAGAGTATATAAGAGGTCATACAATAAGTTTTGTAGTGATTCCTATATAGTTGATGTAAAGAATATTTGGTGATCCGTGGTGTGGAATGAGGAGCAAACGGACGTTGCACTTGACACAGTTATGAAATTACTTTTCTCAGTTACTAATAAGCATGCACACATTAAGAACTACACTATGAAACAAAGATAAATGACAGAATGATAGTAAAAAAACTTTGGCACTCCGTCAAGGACACTTTGGGAAAATTGGCAAACTCAGCTCCATCATTCATCGAGTCAGATGGCTCATTCATTATAAACCAGACTGATATTGCCAACTACTTTAATGATTTTTTTCATTGGCAAGATTAGCAAATTTAGGCATGATATGCCAGCAACAAACACTGACACTACACAGCCAAGTACAGTATATCTGACCCAATTATGAAAGACAAGAATTGTAATTTTGTTAAGTCAGTGTGGAAGAGATGAAAAAAATTGTTGTCTATCAACAATGACAAGCCACCGGGGTCTGACAACTTGGATGGAATATTACTGAGGATAATCACAGACAATATTGTCACTCCTATTTCCCATATCTTCAATTTAAGCCTACTAGAAACTGTGTGCCCTCAGGCACGGAGAGAAGCAAAAGTCAATCCACAACCTAAGAATAGTAAAAAAAAAAAAAACTTCAAATAGCCAAACAGTCAGCCTATTACCAACCCTTAGTAAATATTAGGAAAAAAATGTTTGACCACATACAATGTTATCTTACTGTAAACAAATTAACAGACTTTCAGCACGCTTATAAAGAAGGATATTCAACAAGCACAGCACATACACAAATTACTGATGATTGGCTGAGAGAAATTGATGATGAAACGATTGTGGGGGATGTTTTGTTAGAGTTCAGTGCCGCTTTTGACATTATCGATCATAGTCTGCTGCAGGAAAAACTGATATGTTATGGTTTTATATTCTGGATAAAGAGTTACCTCTTTAACAGAACACAGAGGGTGTTCTTTAATGGAAGCCTCTCCAACATAATCCAGGTAGAATCAGGAATTCCCCAGGGCAGCTGTCTAGGCCCCTTACTTTTTCAATCTTTACTAATGCCAGTGTGTCCATGTATGCGGATGACTCAACAATATAAATATCAGCTAGCACAGCAACTGAAATTACTGAAACACTTAACAAAGAGCTGCAGTTAGTTTCAGAATGTGTGGCAAGGAATAAATTAGTCCTAAATATTTCAAAAACTAAAAGCATTGCATTTGGGACAAATCATTCACTAAATCCTAAACCATCTAAATCTTGTAATAAATCATGTGGAAATTCAGCAAGTTGATGTGACTAAACTGCTGGGAGTGACCCTGGATTGTAAACTGTCATGGTCAAAACATATTGATACAACAGTAGCTAAGATGAGAAGTCTGTCCATAATAAAGCACTGCTCTACCGTCTTAACAGGCCTATCAACAAGGCAGGTCCTACAGTTTAGTTCTGTCGCACCTGGACTACTGTTCATTCATGTGGTCAGGTGCCATGGTCCTCTACATATCGTTCACCAAACCCACTGGCTCCAGGTCATCTATAAGTCTTTGCTAGGTAAAGCTCCGCCTTATCTCAGCTCACTTGTCACCATAGCAACACCCACCCGTAGCACGTGCTCCAGCAGGTATATTTCACTGGTCATCCCCAAAGCCAACACCTCCTTTGGCCACCTTTCCTTCCAGTTCTGCTTCCAATGACTGGAACGAATTGCCAAAAATCACTGAAGTTGGAGACTTATCTCCCTCACTAACTTTAAGCATCAGCTGTCAGAGCAGCTTACCGATCACTGCATCTGTATACAGCCCATCTGTAAATAGCCCATCCAGCTACCTCATCCCCATAGTTATTTTTTTGCTCTTTTGCACCCCAGTATCTCTACTTGCACATCATCATCTACACATCTATCACTCCAGTGTTAATGCTAAATTGTAATTATTTCACCACTATGGCCTATTTATTGCCTTACTGCATTTGCACACTGTACATAGATTTTTCTATTATGTTATTGACTGTACGTTTGTCTATCCCATGTGTATGTGTTGTTTTTTGTCGCACTGCTTTATCTTGGCCTGGTCGCAGTTGTAAATTAGAACTTGTTCTCAACTGGCCTGCCTGGTTAAATAAAGGTGAAATATTTTTATTTTTTTTAAATAAGAATCTCTGGATTAACTATCTATTGTCAGCTAAATGTAGTAATAATCTGTGAACGGTCTTCGGCAAGGTTTAAATTGACACAATACCTGTTAGCAAAGGTGTCAGCTAGAGATAACGTGCAGGAGCTTGCAAGGATTTGTAGACTTGCATGATGTCTACTTTGATGTTAATGATCATTTTCTAATCTGAGAGTAAATGGAGCTTAATATATTGATAAAAGTCACCGTGTCCGGAAGTGATTTATATGGTTATCAAAACGTTACGCCAGGGTTAGCGTACACGAAACACAGCCCTTATTTTAAGTGTTTCTAAAATCACCTATGAGAAATGTATGGTGGAAAAATGATTGGAACCATTTCCCTGTTTGACCGCTTGGTTTTATGGGCATTATGACACATCCACTGTGGGGCTCTATTATATTACACTTAGGAAAAAGGTTTAGATTTGTTCCTAAAGGTGTACAAACACTTGCCGCTGTAGTGGTACCTTTTAACGATCCAATTCAGATGTATTTATCTCAAAATCAAATAATTTCTAGGTAACAATTAAGTACCTTACTCTATCTATCCCTCCAGTGTTAATGCTAAATTGTAATTATTTTGCCACTATGGCTTATTTATTGCCTTACCTCCCTAATCTTACTACATTTGCACACACTGTATATATATACACACTTTTATATTGTGTTGACTGTACGTTTGTCTATCCCATGTGTAACTGTTGTTTTTGCCGCACGGCTTTGCTTTATCATGGCTAAGTCGCAGTTGTAAATGAGAATGTGTCCTCAACTGGCGGGCTTGCTAGCTAACGTTACATGTATGATCTGTGTAGTAATATTATTTGTATCTCAGAAAGCCATTTGCATTGCTAGTTATAGCCTAATGTTAGCTAGCTAGCTAACATTGAACTTAGTTGGTTAGCTTTAGCTACCTGGAGATTCCTACATGGTGGCTAGCTATGACAATCAGTATGGGTTGGGATTATTGCCAAGTTCAAAACAACTGGGAACTCGGAAATCTACAACTTCAGCTTGTTCAAGACAACGGGGAACTCCAAAATATTTTTTTATAAAAAAAAATAAACTCCTAATGGAAAAAATATTTTTGAACGGTCGTCCAACTCGAAATTTCAACTCAGGATCTCGGGCCTCATTCTGGAGCCCCGACTTTCTGATCTGAATATCACTGACATCCTGATTTGACTTCATATTTTTCAAGCTCGCAGTTATTTTGAAAGCACCATCAGTGTTTAGCTAGCTAGATACATGGCTAAACAAAAGACTCTACTTTGCCAGATGATAACATTACCGATCAAGTTAGCCCAGTGTGTCTGGGGGTGATTACGGGCATCTATTGTATTTCATGAACATGTGTACATGTTTAGACAATAGTGACCCATCCACTTAGCTGGATGTGGCTGGGCGGTGGTTATAGCCTTTCTTTCACATGAACCATACAAGTGTGTCTTGGGAAAAATCATCTAATAATTATAAAATATTTATACAATATTTATCTGGACACTTTCTATATTGCTACTATGCAACTAACCATTTCACTGTACCGTTTACACCTTCTGTATCCTGTGCATGTGACAAATAAACAGATTTTATTTCATATAGTGTGTGTTTACCAGAGGTGGTAATGTGAAGAACATGACCTACACCAAAGTCAGATTAGGATATAGGCCAATGAGTAGAGAGTGTATTTTTCTTCTACTTTCACCACTTTTAGTCTTGAAATATTTGGTTATTAACTACACTTACTCGCTCTGTTTAGTGAGTACACCATACTCACTCTGTTTAGCACATGGCCTCACATGTGAATCCTTAAAGAGATAGGTGGGGCTAAGGCTTAACTTCTTGACGCTACCAATCCCTGTAGCGGGATAATTTCCGTCTGCAACCACTGAATAGCATAGCACAACAGTCAAATAATATTACTAGAAAATATTCATATTCATGAAATCACAAGTGCAATATTTTGAAACACAGCTTAGACTTTTGTTAATCACCCTGTCGTCTCAGATTATGAAATGATGCTTTACAGCGAAAGTAATACAAGCGTTTGTGTAAATATATCAATAGCCTAGCATAGCATTATGTACACTTAGCATCAGGAAGCTTGGTCACGAAAATCACAAAAGCAATCAAATTAACTGTTTACCTTTGATGATCTTCAGATGTTTTCACTCACGAGACTCCCAGTTACACAGCAAATGTTCATTTTGTTCCATAAAGATAATTTTTATACCCAAAATACCAACGTTTGTCACGTTATGTTCAGAAATCCACAGGGAAGAGCGGTCATGACAACGCAGATGGAAATTCCAAATAGTCTTCATAATGTCCACAGAAACATGTCAAACGTGTTTTATAATCATTCCTCAGGTAGTTTTTAAAATATATATTTGATAATATATCAACCGAGTGTGTAGCTTTTTCCATAACAGCGGGAGGAACAATTGCGCATCAACTCACTCTGAGAGCCCCCACCTCTCCACTTACGCAATGTGATCCTTCACACTCAGTTTTCCAAATAATAGCCTGAAACTATGTCTAAAGACTGTTGACACCTTAGGGAAGCCACATAAAAAGGAATCTGGTTGATATCCCTTTAAATGGAGGACAGGCACGCATAGGAACACAGACGTTTCAAAATAAGAGGCTCTTCCTGATTGGATTATCCTCAGGCTTTCGCCTGCAATATCAGTTCTGTTATACCCCAAGACAATATTTTTACAGTTGTCAATGATATGCATATTCTAGCATCTGGTCATGAGAAAAAGGCCGTTTACTTTGGGAACGTTATTTTTCCAAACATAAAAATAGTGCCCCCGAACTTCAAGAGGTTGTGAACGATGTTGAATGGGTGTAGACAAAGAAGAGCTCTCCAGTAGATGTACCAAAATATTCAAGGGCCATTTTCTCAAAAGTGGGGTTACAAGCTCATAAACTTTCAAAGCAGGATTACTTTCCCATTGTTCCTCAAAGCAGTGTATGATATACAATTTTCTAGCTCTGAACCTCTACTCTTTTATCCAATGTAAAAAAACAATTTCAAATTTTGCTACATAGGACTGGATTGCGCTGTTCAGTCACAAATGTTAATGAACATCAAACGTATACATACAATGCAGATTCCTTTACCTCTAGTGTCTAATTTTAGGCTCACAAGTTGACAGTTCCCATGTGGATAATGCAGAGACAGAGTCAGAAAACCAATTTCACACATCAGCGAGCTAAATTAGACAAAATACTAACTTCCATTGCATGGGGTCAGTTAAGCAGTTAAGTTATAGGCAGTTAAGCTCAATATCAGAAGGCTCCACTGCAGGGAAAAATATGATTATTTCTAGCTAGATCTACAGTAGCTAACCAGTTCTAGCTATATTGCGGTCAGAGAAACCCAGCCCTCACTAAAAAGCTATCTAGCAAGACGCATATTGCTTTGCAAGCAACATTTACCATTAACTAGCTAACGTTGGCAATACAATTATATCTAACACATATGAAATCTAGATATTAAAGCTTTGAGGTGTTAGCTAGCTCGGTGAAAACTCTTGCTCGCAGGCTGTTTAAGAAAATATATTCTTCCTCTGTCACCCGCCAGGTAAAAAACACATTTTAAATTAATGTTATGATTATATATATATATATATATATATTATACAAATAAAATTTGATTTTTGGCACTGACACCTGCCCTTCTCAATCTGGAGAACTTTCAACATTGCAACAGCTGCTCTGTTAGTTGGAGGTGGGCTGGGGGCAGAGCTTAGAAGCATTTCAAATTGTGATTGACAGCTCAGGAGAAATATATTTCTAGGTTCATGTATCTCTTTTAGAAATAAACATAGCTAATATTAGTATGTTTAATAAATGGCAGGTAACCTCAATAGTTGCATAATTAACTTTAAACTTTTGCATGCAAACCACACTTTGGGAGCCTCATGCCAAGCTACCAGAGGTCAATAGACTCAACATTAAACAATTCAGCATGATACATGTTAATTAAATATATTTTTGCACCACATATATACCATTTTATATATATTTTATGTGCTCAACTTCTATATTTAATGAATACATTCTGGAAATGTATGTTAACACATGTCGAATTCCCCGCATATATATGTAAACATTATAATACATGAGTTTTCCATATGGGGAAACTATTAGTGTGTATAAGATACTACTGTAAAAAGCTGTATGAGCTATGGAATAGCAGTTTCCTGCACTTTGTAACACAGTGATGCAGCATTACTCACCAACAGCTTTTTTCTTTGTTTCTTTCTTTCAGAAACTCTGACTGCAACCTTTTTTCGTAAGGTAAGAGTTATAAATACATGTGTGAATGACAGAGAGAGAGAGCGCGCGAGAGAGAGAAACTACAGTAAACTATTGCGCTCGTGAGACGTCAACCAACGACCACGTTACCTAATTTTGCATGTCACAAAATTTGGATCTGATGAACGCACGTCCCAATGGAAAAAGCTACAATGGAAAAGCATCCTATGCATCCAGTGTACTTGCCTAAGAGAAAAAGTTACCAGGCAGGACAATTCATTCGTTCAAGGCGACCTATATGCTGCTCCTTGATCTGCGCGGTGAAGTATGGGGGTTGTGCAGCTTTGTGAGCAAAAAGCCTTCAGCGCACGGAGGGCAATATAACGTGACGCAAGACTACTTTTTGATTGAGTACCCAGTGAATCATCAATGCAGTAATTCCAGATTGACTGTACAAACATAATATAATTCATAAACATTTACCGGTCCGACGCTTTGGTGAGGTGGCTACCTTGGAGCTTTCATGTTCGTGAACTGCTGCTGTGCTGTGCTCCTGATTGAGCTCTCACCTTAAGTAGCCTAGGGTCTATACTTGGGTCTAGTGACCTCTCGTGGACGTTTGGAGCCTTTCCATATTGTAGATGTCACAACCAACGCCTCGACCACGCAAAATGGTAAACTGCATCATCTGGATATATGTGCAACAAAAGTTCAACATTCACTTTCTGATACCATTTCTGTAAAGCAGCCTACGCATACAATTTGATAGATACGTTCGATGAATCCAACAGAAGCACTGCCTCTGCAACGCAATGCAGCAAGGCAAAGGCAGCATTCCATTGGAAATGAATGTACTTCTGGTGTACCAAAACGCAAGAACACTGTCGGCGTGATCAAGGTGTAAGTGGAGTATGGGTGCATCCCAAAAATATCTCCTTTCTCCTGAAGTGTGCACCAGGTAAGTACTTTCCACAAATCTAAACACATTGGATTGGTGGAGGCAATTTGTGTTGTGTTGTCACAAGTTAGGGGTGGTTAGGACGACGAGCACGCAGATGAGCTTCCCTGAGACGGTTTCTGACAGTTTGTGCAGAAATGTTTCGGTTGTGCAAAGTTTCATCAGCTGTCCCTGTAGCTGGTCTCAGACAATTCTGCAGGTGAAGAAGCCGGATGTGGTGGTTCTGGGCTGGAATGGTCAAACGTGGTCTGCGGTTGAGGTCAGTTGGACGTATTGCCAAATTCTCTAAAACAACGTTGGAGGCAGCTTATGGTAGAGAAAGGAACATTCAATTATCTGGCAACAGCTCTGGTGGACATTCCTGTAGGCAGCATGCAAATTTCACGCTCCCTCAAAACTTGAGAAATCTATGGCATTATGTTGAGTGACCAAACTGCACATTTTAGCTTTATGATATGCCACACCTGTCAGGTGGTTGGATTATTTTGGCAAAGGATAAATGCTCACTATCAGGGATGTAAGCAAATTTGTGCACAACCATTTTGAGAAATATGCTTTTTGTTCGTGTGGAACATTTCTGGGATCTTTCATTTCAGTTTATGAAACTCTTTAAATTATGTGTTTATATTTTTGTTCAGTGTACTTCATTACTGTTTTCCCCCTCTCTCTTTCTCTCTCTTACGAATGTACACAGCTATGACCATTCACACAGTTCAGTCACTCAGCCATATCCAGTGGACATGATGCTATAAAGGTCCTGCACTACCACCTCCTACAACATCCTGATGAGAAGCATTAACGCTAGCCCCATGACTGTAAGTCTGCATATCTCTCTAACCCTGCTGTACCCTACTGTGCTGAGACAATATGACTCTAGAACAGTTTTACAGTATTTTACTAATTGAATGCTCAACTGTGATTATTCTCTCTCTCAATTCAATTCAAAGGGGCTTTATTGGCATGGGAAACACATCTTAACATTGCCAAAGCAAGTGGAATAAACAATCACAAATTAACATTTAACTCTCCCTTTATCTCTTTCTCTCCCTCTCTTTCTCTCTCTGTCTTGACAATCCTCACAGTTCACTCACAGATGATACAGTTGAAGTCGGACGCTTACATACACCTTAGCCAACTAGATTTAAACTCAGTTTTTCCACAATCCCTGACATTTCATCCTAGTAAAAATTCCCTGTCTTAGGTCAATTAGGCTTTAATTTAAGAATGTGAATTGTCAGAATAATAGTAGAGAATGATTTATTTCAGCTTTAATTTATTTTATCACATTCCCATTGGATCAGAAGTTTACATACACTCAATTAGTATTTGGTAGCATTGCCTTTAAATTGTTTAACTTGGGTCAAACAGCCTTCCACAAGCTTCCAACAATAAGTTGGGTGAATTTGCCACCATGATGCTGCCACCCCCGTGCTTCACGGTTGGGATGGTGTCTTCGGCTTGCAAGCCTTCCCCTTTTTCCTCCAAACATAACAATGGTCAATATGGCCAAACAGTTATATTTTTGTCTGGCTTTTTTATGGCGGGTTTGGAGCCGTGGCTTCTTCCTTGCTGAGCGGCCTTTCAGGTTCTGTCGATGTAGGACTCGTTTTACTGTGGATATAGATACTTTTGTACCTGTTTCCTCCAGTATCTTCACATGGTCCTTTGCTGTTGTTCTGGGATTGATTTGCGCTTTTCACACTAATGTACTTTCATCTCTAGGAGACAGAACGCGTATGCTTTCTGAGCGGTATGATGGCTGCGTGCCATGGTGTTTATACTTGCGTACTATTGTTTGTGCAAATGAACATGGTACCTTCAGGCGTTTGGAAATTGCTCCCAAGGATGAACCAGACTTGTGGAGGTCCACAATTTTATTTCTGAGGTCTTGGCTGATTTATTTGGATTTTCCCATGATGTCAAGCAAAGAGGCATTGTGTTTGAAGGTAGGCCTTGCAATACATCCACAGATACACCTCCAATTGACTCAAATTATGTCAATTAGCCTATCAAAAGCTTCTGAAGGCATTAAATCATTTTCTGGAATTTTCCAAGCTGTTTAAAGGCACAGTCAACTTAGTGTATGTAAACTTCTGACCCACTGGAATTGTGATACAGTAAATTATAAGTGAAATAATCTGTCTGTAAACAATTGTTTGAAAAATTACTTGTGTCATGCACAAAGTAGATGTCCTAACCGACTTGCCAAAACTATAGTTTGTTAACAAGAAATTTGTGGAGTGAAACGAAAAAACAAGTTTTAATGACTCCAACCAGAGTGTATGTAAACTTCCGACTTCAAACCTATGCATCTGTTCGCCACAGTTGAGTAAAAAGAAAATGGTAGGGGTGTGGATCAGAAAACCAGTCAGTATCTCTTGTGACAACCATGCAGCGTGACACATCTCCTTCGCATGGACTTGATCATGATTGTGGAATGTTGTCCCACTCTTTAATGGCTGTGTGAAGTTTCTTGATATTATGCGGGAACTGGAACACACTGCCTTACACGTTGATCCAGAGCATCCCAAACATGTTCAACGGGTGACATGTCTGGTGAGTATGCAGGCTATGGAAGAACTGGGACATTATCAGCCTACAGGAATTTCCTTGCTACATGGGGCCTTGCATTATCAAGCTGAAACATGAGGTGATGGCGGCGGATAAATAGCACGACAATGGGCCTCAGAATCTCGTCACGGTACCCATGTGCTTTCAAATTGCCATTGATACAATGCAATTGTGTTCGTTGTCCATAGCGTTGAAAAACTAGTTTTAATGACTCCAACCTTAGTGCATGTAAACTTCTGACTTCAACTGTATGTAGGCTGGTTGATGGCATCTGCAGGCCTGTTTGAGGGACAACTGGACAGAACATATCAGAATTATTGTACTTCAGCTGAGATCCTCCTCTCCTTGCCTGTCCTTTAAGAAAATACCCTTCTTTACACTTCCTATTAGGCATGATGCTATCAAAGTGTGTGTCCATTTCTCTCATGTCGTTTGGTATTATCTCTCTTTCTGTCCAGGATACATCAGAGGAAGTTGTCTTGCTGTTGGCACCAATTCCATCCTACTAAACTTTGTTCTCTCTTGTTCAACTGCCCATTGTTTAAATTTGCTTCAAATATGTTTTTTTACTGAAGGGTGACAGATGACACTTGTATGGAGGGCTGTGGGTGTGGGGGAGAGAATGGATGTAGATGGGTTTGGTTGAAGAAACTCCCTCTCCCCTACCTCCCTTCCTTCTCTTGATAGGGAATAAAAGTGAATGTTATTGCTGCATTTTACCTGTGACCCCAAATCAAATATTTTATGAGTCACAAGCTAAGACAAAAACACACACATATATATATATATATATATATATATATATATATATATATATATATATATATATATATATATATATATATATATATATATATATATATATATATATATATATATATTACTTTCTTTACACATCTATTCACTACTGGCCAAATGCAGTCACCAATCTCTTCAGACAGCATTTCCAGTTTTTAGGCCTGTTTAAAAAATCTAAGGTAAACCAGTTTATATTTGCCATAATAATAATATTCGGGAATCAAACCCACCTGCCTGGCATTACAAGCACCATGATCTACCAACTGAACAACAATGGACCACTTTGGATTAAGCTTACAAAATGTGATAGACTGTATTATTATGCTTATGTATGTGATGGTACTGTAGGTACAATGAGGAATCGAATATTCTTCAATCTGTCATGGGTTGAAGTTACCATTATTAATCCTGTGCCAAGTCTCATATATGGCTGAATTGTAGTGTATTTAAAGAATATGCCTTGTGTTGTACAATTCTTATACGCTAGATGGCAGTAACGTGCTACCACCTTCAAATAGGTCTCTAAGAGTTTTTCTATTCGCCCTTCAAGTTCTGAGCAAATGTCCAAATTATTGAATTCTCTGAATTTGCATTGCGAATGTTGCTTTTATAGATACTAGATATGACTGGTTGTGATCCAGTCACATATGGAACATGTGACATGCAAAGTTCAATTGGGTAATGTTGAGCCCCCAACTCCTGTCTGTCACTCGCCCCATTAATAACTTACGGTAAACATATACAGTGGTGACCCGTCATTTTGAGCCACACATTTTTAGCAAAATAAATGCTGTTTTTTTTTTGGGGGGGGGGGGGTGCTTTCCTGTTTTGCATGTTATTGTGGCATTAACATGTCACATATCAGATTGCAAACAATGTAAAAATTAATATATATATATGTAATTGTGTTAACTTGTGTTGCAGCACTTTTCCATGCCACATTTTTTGCATTCAGATCACAGTGTGCATGGTAGCTTGTGTCAAATATAGTGGGGTGCCCTAAAACAGCCAAAATCAAGCTCTCTTTCAAGTTGCGTGACTCAGTGAGTCAGTGATTCCACAGTTTGTTTGCACGAATCTTAAGAAGCATATTTGCTATTTTGTTCGTCTCCTGTATTTTTTTTTAGGGTGGGTTGGGTTAGGGCTTTGCTGCATTGTCATGTATGTTTGTTCATCCTGTTTATTAAAAATAAATGTATACTTTCCCGCAAATATCTCATTGAATTTGTCCAAGAATATTCATCTTTAATTTTGACCTAATGTTGCTCATTCATTATACTGTTTTAGGGCCAGATTCAAACCGTAACGCTGAAGTTCCACGCTATAGTATGATTGAAATGTAATGGCAATGTTCTCTGTTCGTGGAGACTGCATTCATGGTAAAACGTGCATATGTCAGCTCAATTGAAAATTACCATTACAAATCAAGCTCGCTATAGCGCTGAACTTCAGCGATACGGATTGAATTGAGTCCTTAACCTTTTAGGAAGTGATGACATTATTTGTTGTAATTGCTCCTGATAACGGCATTCTCTGGTTTAGTGCATGCTGTCACATCAGTCCCAAGCTGTTGCAGTTGTCAGGAGACGCATGTGTTGTCTTTCAGTTCATAAAATTAAAGATCCTTCTAGATCTCCTTAGGAGTTTATTCAGTGCTGTCTCAAATACAAAAATAGCCATCTCTCCATCAGACTCTAACATGAAGACATTCAACAAAGAGAAACTTGAATTCATCATCATTCAGAAATGATTCCAAACAAACACACAGAAGAGATTCAAACATATCTGTTTACAAGGTTATTTATACACCAGTATTCACAACATGAAACACAAGTAGTGCTATGGTTTTAAACAAAATAGTTACTAGTATCTTTATCCACACAATCTCCAGGTAATGAACTTGCCTTGCAAGTAGCTCAGTGGGCTAACACAGTATTGAGTCACACAGACTACCTGGGTTCAATACCCTGGTAGTTACATACAGTTTAATGTGCATCTTGGCTGTGTGCCTACTGTACCTACTAAAGGCTCTAGGAGAGATGAGTAAGATTGCTGAGAAAAGAGAGAAGGAGATACTGGAGAAATTAAAGCACACAAGACAATTGACAAAACATGTTAAAAAATATAGCCAAAAGATGAATTAATACTAATCTCAGATATTAAACATTTCACCTCAACAAGAACACACCCTGTCAAATTCACAAGAGAAATAAAACAGCAATAATTGAGCGATAGATATTGACTATTGCTCTGATTGTTTTTCCTATTTATAAAATATTTTTCCCATTACCTTCAAGATTTGCACTTTCTTTCAAATCTATACTACTGAAGCAACTACAGTTCTTCCTCTCACTCCTGTCTCTTTCATCACTGAGTCAGCGAATGTCCTGATACAGCTATAGCCACCACCCTCATCGGGGAGAGTCCAGAGAGATTGGCTATTTATTCCATTAAAAGTGTAGCTATCACTGTTCTAGCTTTATAAAATTTGATTTCTATTAAATCCATGGGTACTTATGATCACATATCTTGCATAGGGATGTTCTGGTGCTTGGCTAGCTATGCTTGGCGAAGTCGGCCACCTCCAGGGCCATGCTGACTTTCAGGCTGCCTGGCTGCTCCATGCCCAGGACAGGGTGGCATGGCTGGGTGAAGCAGTGGGCGAGGGTCCCGAGCAGCTGGCCGCGCTGGGTGTTATAGAAGGACAGACGGCCTTGCTTGTAGTCTAGCAGTGTGCCAATATGAGAGGGCACCTCCCCCACGAACACATCTGACTGAACACTGCCGTGGAGCAGCTCAAACCGACAACTAGAGAAAGACGTGAGGGAATAAGAGAGAGGGAGTGAGGAAAAAAAACATTGAGATAATGCTAACTGACAGTGAAATTAGCTTAGAAATTAGCACTGTTTTAGTACCATATCAGTAGAGGTTGCATTAAAAAAAACGCAGCAACAATGGTTTTCGATGGGGGTAGTACGTAGTGGGAGGGCCATTGTGATGCTCTGTTTTTCCATCAGAAAAGTTGCGTTTCCGTCAAACAATTGAAAACGTAGAACACTGTTTTTACCTAATCACTTCTCCTCACCACTACACCCTCAGAGCAGGCATATCGCTGGTTCAACACGTACCTGTGTTTTAGTTTCAATGTGATTGCAATGTCAAAATGGGCTCCATTTCACCTTACAAAAACAATGTTTTAATACTGGGCAGGGCCATACTTGCGAAAATTAGAAACAGTTGAACTTTAAGGAACAATCAGCAGTTTAAACAATAACAATGAGTTCTCCACACCACTGTTGGGCAAATTATAAATGTGTTACCTTTATTTTACCAGGGAAGACATATTGAGACCTAGGTCTCCTTTTCAAATGAGCCCTGCACAATACAACACATAAATACACTATATACAGTACCAGTCAAAAGTTTGGACACACCTACTAATTGAAGGGTTTATCTTTATTTTGACTATTTTCTACATTGTAGAATAGTGAAGACATCAAAACTATGACATAACACATATAATTATGTAGTAACCGAAAAAGTGCGAAACAAATCAAAATATATGTTATATTTGAGATTTTTCAAAGTAGCCACCCTTTGCCTTGATGACAGCTTTGCACACTCTTGGCATTCTCTCAACCAGCTTCATGAGGTAGTCACCTGGAATTTAAATTAACAGGTATGCATTGTTAAAAGTTAATTTGTGGAATTTCTTTCCTTCTTAATGTGTTTGAGCAGATCAGTTGTGTTGTGACAAGGTAGGGGTGGTATACAGAAGATATCCCTATTTGGTAAAAGACCAAGTCCATATTATGGCAAGAACAGCTCAAATAAGCAAAGAGGACTGACCGTCCATCATTACTTTAAAGACATGAAGCTCAGTCAATCTGGACATTTTCAAAGAACTTTGAAGGTTTCTTCAAGTGCAGTTGAAAAAAACATCAAGTACTATGATGAAACTGGCTCTCACGAGAACCACCACAGGGAAGGAAGAACCAGATTTACATCTGCTGTAGAGGATAAGCTCATTAGAGTTACCAGCCTCATAAATCAGGAATTAACTGCACCTTAGATTGCAGCCCAAATAAATGCATCACAGAGTTCATGGAACACACACAATCTCAACATCAACTGTTCAGAGAATCAGGCCTTCATGGTCAAATTGCTGCAAGGAAAACACTACTAAAAGGACACCAATAAGAAGTGACTTGCTTGGGCCAAGAAACACGAGCAATGGTCATTAGATCCGGGGGATTCTGTCCTTTGGTGTGATAAGTCCAAATTTGACATTTTTGGTTCCAACCACCATGTCTTTGTGAGACACAGAGTAGGTGAACGGATGATCTCCGCATGTGTGGTTCCCAGCTTGAAGCATGGAGGAGGTGTGGTGGTGCTTTGCTGATGACACTGTCTGTGATTTATTTAGAATATACGGCACACTTAACCAGCATGGCTACCACAGCATTCTGCAGTGATACGCGGTCGCATCTGGTTTGCACTTAGTGGGACTATCATTTGTTTTTCAACAGGACAATGACTCAAAACACACCTCCAGGCTGTGTAAGGGCTATTTGACCAAGAAGGAGAGTGGTGGAGGGCTGCATTAGATGACTTGGCCATCACAATCACCCAACCTCAAAAAAATTGAGATGGTTTGGGATGAGTTAGACTGCAGAGTAAAGGAAAAGCAGTCAACAAGTGCTTAGCATATGTGTGAACACCTTCAAGACTGTTGGAAAAGCATTCCAGGTGACTACCTCATTAAGCTGGTTGAAAGAATGCCAAGAGTGTGCAAAGCTGTCATCAAGGCAAAGGGTGGTTACCTTGAAGAATATCAAATATAAAATATATTTTGATTTACAATGGAAAGCATAGGGGCATATCCAAATCCAGCTCACAGATTACAATTCCTATGGCTTCCACTAGATGTCAAAAGTCTTTGTTCAAGGTTTCAGGCTTGTTTCTTCCAAAACGATGAAGGATTATGAGTTTTAATACGGGTACTTAGAGTTGGAAATCAGTCTGTGTGCGCATCTGCTAATATTTTACTATTGAACATACTTCTTTCCATATGAAATATTATAGTTTAACTACATTTTAGGGTACCTGAGGAAAACATAGAAACGTATTTTCACTTGTTTTAACAAGATTTAGCGATAGCTTTTTGGATTCTTTTCTCTGCATGTTGAACGACTGGATTACTCAAAATCGATGGCTCCAACTAAACTGACTTTTTGGGATATAAAGAAGGATTTTATCTAACAAGTGTGATGAAAACCTACTCCAGAGCGCTCAGAACCTCAGACTGGGGCAAAGGTTCACCTTCCAACAGGACAACGTCCCGAAGCACACAGCCAAGACAATGCAGGAATGGCCTCGGGACAAGTCTCCAAATGTCCTTGAGTGGCCCAGCCAGAGCCCAGACCTGAATCCGATCAAACATCTCTTGCGAGACCTGAGATAAGAATGGGAGACACGGGCCTCCAGAGTGTTGCAGCAGTCTAAGGCACTGCATCACAGCCAACCGTGACCAGGAGACCCATGAGTCAGCACACAATTGACCAAGCATTGTCCAGGTTAGGGGAGGGTTTTCCTTTTTCCATCATGCTCTGACTACTTGTGGCGGGCCGGGTGCCTGCAAGCTGACTTCAGTCGCCAGCTGGACGGTGTTTCCTCCGAACACATTGGTGCTTCCGGGTTAAGCGAGCAGTGTGTCAAGAAGCAGTGTGGCTTGGCAGGGTAGTGTTTCGGAGGACCCATGACTCTCGACCTTCACCTCTCCCGAGTCCATACGGGAGTTGCAGCGATGGGACAAGACGTTTAATTACCAATTGGATCTCACAAAATTGGGGTAAAAATAATGAAAGAAACTTCTCAAATACAGGTGTGCCAAGCTTGTAGCATCATACCCATGAATACTCAATGCTGTAATCGCTGCCAAAGGTGCTTGGGCCAAATCAAGGCCAGACTAAATCTGAACCAAAAATGACGCCTATGATTGGTTCAGATCTGGTCCTGACCAGAAATCGAATTCTGTGGATGAGATTCCCTAAAAACAAGCCACTTCGCTATAGCTATGACTTCTTCATAGCAGGTTAGGAGACTTAGGGCTAGGTGTCCCACTATCGGAGCACCTGTCGACATCTTCCGGTGAAACTGGAGGGCGCACAATTCAAATAAATAATCATACAAATTATGGATATTAAACATTTGGGTACATACTAGTGATGCAAGTCGGGAAGGTTGGCGCGGGCAACGATCGGTTGAAGAGCATGCATTTAGTTTTACTAGCATTTAAGAGCAGTTAGAGGCCACGGAATGAGTGTTGTATGGCATTGAAGCTCGTCTGGAGGTTTGTTAGCACAGTGTCCAAAGGGCCAGAGGTATACAGAATGGTGTCGTCTGCATAGAGGTGGATCAAAGAATCACCCGCAGCGAGAGCGACGTCATTGATATATACAGAGAATAGAGTCGGCCTGAGAATTTAACCCTGTGGCACCCCCATAGACTGCCAGAGGTCCGGACAATAGACCTTCCAATTTGACACACGGAACTCTATCAGAGAAGTAGTTGTTGAACCAGGCGAGGCAATCATTTGAGAAACCAAGGCTGTTGAGTCTGCCAATAAGAATGTGATGATTGACAGAGTTTAAAGCCTTGGCCAGGTCGATGAATATGGCTACACAGTAATGTATTTTATCGATGGCGGTTATGATATCGTTTAGGACCTTGAGCGCGGCTGAGGTGCACCCATGACCAGCTCGGAAACCAGATTGCATAGCGGAGAAGGTACGGTGGGATTCTAAATGGTCGGTGATCTGTTTGTTAACTTGGCTTTTGAAGACTTTAGAAAGGTAGGGCAGGATAGATATATGTTTGTAACAGTTTGGGTCTAGAGAGTCTCCCCCTTTGAAGAGGGGGATGACCGCGGCAGCTTCCCAATCTTTAGGGATCCCAGACGATACAAAAGAGGTTGAACTGGCTAGTAATAGGGGTTGTAACAAATGCAGCACAGCTCCAAACCCGCCAATCTCTGTCCAGTGTCTGTTCTTTTGCCCATCTTAGTCTTTTATTTTTATTGGCCAGTCTGAGATATGGCTTTGTCTTTGCAACTCTGCCCAGAAGGCCAAGTGTTGTTTCCTACCTTCACCACCTGGGGGTGACCCATCAGGAAGTCCAGAACCCAGTTGCACAGGGCAGGATTCAGACCCAGGTCGTGTTAACACGTTTAAATGTCTTACTCACATCGGCCACGGAGAAGGAGACAGGCCACGGCGGTGGCACGGTGTTATCCTCAAAGCGGGTGAAGGCGTTTAGCTAGTCCGGAAGCAAGACGTATAGGCGATGTGGCTTGTTGTTTTCCTTTTATAGTCCGTGATCGTCTTTTGACCCTGCCGTTGAATTGTGACTTCACCTTCTCTATACTGATGTTTTGCCTGTTTGATTGCATTGCGGAGTGAATAACTGTTTGTATTCTGCCATATTCTCAGTCACCTTGCCATGGTTAAATGCGGTGGTTTGCGTTTTCAGATTTGCGCAAATGCTGCCATCTGTCCACGGTTTCTGGTTAGGGTAGGTTTTAATAGTCAGAGGGTATGACATCTCCTATACACTTCCTGATAAACTCAGTCACTGTTTCAGTGTATTAATTTAAATAATTTTTGCAAGCGACCTAGAACATATCCCAGTTCACGTCATCAAAACAATCCTGAAGCGTTGAATTCCGATTGGTCAGACCAGCGTTGAAAAGTACGAAGCACGGGTACTTCCAGTTTGAGTTTCTGCCTATAGGAAGGGAGCCGCAAAATGGAGTCGTGGTCAGATCTGCCAAACGGAGGGCAGAGGAGGGCCTTGTAAGCATCCCAGAAGCTTGAAGAGCAGTGGTCGAATGTTTTACCCGTGTGAGTACAAAAATCGATATGTTGGTAGAACTTCAGCAGCCTCGTCCTCAAAATCCCCAGCTACAATAAATGCAGCCTCAGGATATGTGGTTTCCAGTTTGCATAAAGCCCAGTGAAGTTCTTTGAGGGCTGTTGTGGTATCGGCTTGAGGGGGGATATAAACGCTATGACCGAGGAGAATTCTCTTGGGAGATAATACGGTCGTAATTTTTTTGTGAAATATTTTAGGTTGGGTGAACAAAAGGACATGAGTTCATGTATTACAATTACACCATTGTTAATCATGAAACACACACCTCCGCCTTTCTGCTTCCCGGAGAGATATTTATTCCTGTTGTCGTAGCTGAATCCGAATTAGTTTGGTAACATTGATATATAAAATATGTTTTATTTATTTTCATAATATGCTTATGGGGGAAAAAGTCACTTGGGGCCCAGAGAGGGGAGAGGTCAGGATCGTCTTCATATGTGAATATCTGTTAAACCATGTGAAGGGCTACACAATGTCTGTACTCCAGTCATTCCCTCCTTTTCCCATTGGGGGGAGGAGTACGGCAGAGTCTGGAACCATTGTATGTCCGCTCTGATGTTGAAACGTACCTTTCATAGTATATGACCTAGAGGCTCACTCCTCTCAGGGAACTTGTCCAGGGGTGGGTTGTATTTGAGATGGGAGTATCTAGAGTTGACAATTGATATATGCCATTGGATGAGGTAATGTTTTGGTAATAGGAAGTACCAAGAACGAGAAGTAGAACCTCGTCTTAGAGATCAAACTGAACAATAATTTATAGCTAATGCTATCTGGCTATGGGATACTCCTCTTTCAAGGAAAAGGCCGTTTGTGAAGTTTATACTGTGGTTTGTCATTGTGAGTTGAGAGGGGTGTATCTTGGCTATAAAAGATGAAGTATTCTTTTGTAAGCACTCTCAGAATTCATTTATAGACACTGAATTGATCTGAGAGCCAAAGGGCTATGGTGAAGCTCATATTATTAAAAGATGAAGTTTAGAGTATAACGCTGACTTGTGTGTGGTTTGTAAACTCTCCTTTCACTTAGTAATACAGGAAATGACCACGTCTCTGTCTTCGCGATGAACTGAGAATCCCTCTGGCTGGACCGATTTCATTCCAGAGCGCCATGTTTCCGTGAAACAAAGTATGTTACAGGCCCTGATGTCTCTTTGGAAAGAAATCCTTGCCCTGAACTCGTCAACTTTGTTATCCAAAGACTGAATATTAGCCAGTAATATACTCAGAAGCGGTGAGTGGTGTGCAAATCGAACCAGCAGGCCGCTCCAGGTGCCTCTCCTCTCCTCAATGTTTTGGCTCGGCCTGTGGAATGAGTTCAATTGCACTGGGGAGAGTGAACAAAGGATCTGCTCCAGGGAAGTGTATTCCTGGTCGCAATGCTGGTAGTTCTGGTAGGTTACCGCCACTCTGATATCCAACAGTTCTTCCTGGCTGTATGTAATGGCACAACATTTCCTGAGATAATAATGTAAAAAATACATAAAAAAACAAAATACCGCTAGTTGCGAGGCCGCCATGTCCATCGGCGCCAGACATGCATGTAATTATGTAAGTCTTGGTGGGGCAAACAAACAAAAAAATGGGATGCATGCCAGCAAAGCCACTACACAACACTAAACAATAAATTGATTGCACTATAACGGTCACAAACGGTGCCCACAAACTGTTAGGGCCTGCATAAAGCTGTCCCAACAACTTACCACTGCTACACCTGGCTATCAGTGGAGCCTTGTCTAGAAGCAAAACAGTTCATTCAGCCTCATTTAAAAAACATAGCTGATATGGCTGACTTGTTTGAACAAATGTCGTTTCTACTGACAATTTGAAATCAAAAAAACTTTTGATTTCACACAAATGTAACATTCTGTCATAAAGAGAGCGTTCTACTTAATTATAAAAACAATTTTTTCCATTCAAATAAACTCAACCTTAATTTACATTGTGACATACTTCGGCACAAATGTTTTGGACATGACTGACTTTATGACTACTGTATATAGCCTGTCTTTTTACTGTCATTTTATTTCTTTACCTACCTATTGTTCACCTAATACCTTATTTGCACTATTGGTTGGAGCCGGTAAGTAAGCATTTCACTGTAAGGCTACACCTGTTGTATTCAGCGCACGTGACAAATAAACTTTGATTTGATATTGCTTGAGGGGGTGTAGCCCTGGGCCCTTTACCGTCTTGCAAAGTCTTAACCTTGTAGGCCTTACCATCACACAGGAATTTGCGTTGGAATTTGCCCTTACGGAAGAAGAATTAATGCCAACAAATAGAATAGGGTTTCTCGCAGCTTCGCTGCTTGAACCCCTAATAGAAAAGGCTGTTGGGAAAGAGGATAGATAAGAGATTGGATATAAATAAAGGAATAGATACCTGTAGGGTGTAGGGACACAATGCAGACACCAGGAAGTGTTGTTCTCCCCCAGTAGACTGTCCCTATTGGCTGTCTCATATGCCACTCCCACCCGGTATGCAGAACTTCTGGTCACATCGGTCTCCCAGTAGTGATGCCCCCTCATGGGTAACAACTCACCCAGGACAGATGGACATCTAGGGGTAAAAAAAAAAACATACACACACACACACACACACACACACACACACACACTTAGCATCTAATTTATCCAGAGACCTGGCAAAATGTCAGCCAAGTAAAAGCATAAACCTTGCATCAAACATTATATTACAGAGCAGCACACACATCACACAGACAGAAGATACCTGAGCAATACAAAACTCACTCGTTAACCACATCCCCTCTCTCTGTGTATGTGTCCTGGGGGTAGTACAGGGTGGTCTGGTCCTCAGACAGTTTCAGGACAGGGTGAGCCGAAGCCTTCAACAGGTGGAACCTAGTTCCTGGATACAGTGTACAGAGGTCAGTGTGTGTGGGTGTGTGTATGTTAGTGTATGTGCGCGCGGGTCTCGCTCTCACCCCTGGTAGATATGAGAGCAGCTTCGCTCTGTTCGCTGGCTCCAGCCTTGTTGACAGCTTTGATGTAGAACAGGTAGTTCTCATTGGGATGCAGTAGTACCCTCTGTTGTCTGCCCTGGATACCTGAGATAGACCTACACACATCCATGCACCCACCACACACACACGAGGAATAATCATTGCTTGACATCTTTGAATGATGACATGATAGCAGTTTGTAAATGTTAAAGAAGGTTACGTATGCAACCACGTTGATGTGAGCTATATGGATCACTCCAATATATTGGTATCACTGCGCGGAGGAAGGATACATCCGAGGTGAGGATTAACAGACTTACTCCCGTGTACACCTGTGTCACGGCTGGGGTCTGCCCCAATATACAGACCCCATGGCCGCGACACGTTCTCTACATCATTTGAGGCTCCTCTAGCACCGTAGAGGTTTGGAGTGATCCATATAGCAAAAACAACCATGGTTACATAACTAACCTTCATTATGTATCACTATATTGGATCACTCTAATATATTGGTATACCCGTACCAGATTAGTCAGTGCTAGAGGGACCTGGCCAGCCAGCGGCAAAGCCCCAGCGCGGGACCGAGACGCAGGGGCCATCAATGTGGAAGGCGAAGCAACGCCCAGGACCACTGAACCAACTGCAGAGGGAGGTGCCACATTTACCGGATAGTACCTAGCAAAGGAAGCCCAGCTGGCCGCAGCACAGATATTTGCGAGGGGCACTCCTCTCAGTAGAGCCCAGGACGCAGCCACACCTCATGCTGAATGTGCCACCTCTGTAGTTCTCACTGACCTTGTCCGCTCCACATAGGCAGCCAGTGCCCTCACAGGGCACAACATGCCGGAGGGAGGCCCAGACTCCCCTGCCACTGCCGGGGGGAGGTCATAAGCAGACAGGATAAAAAGGGATGTTCACATGTCTGCCTGACAGAACCTTCTAGAGGAATGAAGGGTTGGGGCGGAGTCCCTCAGTCCACTCTGATGATTGATGTAAGCCACCACTGTGTTGTTGGCTGTTCTCACCAGGACATGTCTTCAGATGTGGAAGGAAAGACTACAGGGCAAGCAATACAGCTCGGAGCTGTAGTGTATTGATGTGCCTGCCACTCTAAGTGGGTAGCCAACAGCCGCTGGCCGACCTGGCCTTGGGGCTGCCGACAGAACCTTGGGGAGGGATGAAGGGTTGGGGCGGAGAGATACACTCCTCTCCCCAGGGTCCATCCAGTAGCACTCAGAACTCACCAAAAGAGCATGGAGCTCACCCAGCCTCTTCATGGAAGTTATCGCTATCAAGAAAACCACCTTCATAGAGAGGTGTTTCAGGGAGGCAGGCTTCAACGGTTCGAAAGGCAGCTTTGCCAAAGCTATCAAGACCACATCCAGATCCCAGCTCGCCATTGAGCGGGTCAAAGCTGGACGCAGGCAACGAACAAACCCCCTTCATAAACCTGGAGACCAAGTGATGGCGCCCCACTGGCCTGTCCATCCATCCCGCATGGCAGGAAGATATAGCGGCCAAATACCCTCTTAGTGTAGAGGCTGCCAAGCCCTCATCCAAGCAAGACTGCAGGTATTGGAGGACATACTGCACCCCAAATGACTCAGGCACAACCTCAATACCAGTGCACCAAGAGCAGAACAATCGCCAGCGCAACTGTTATGCCGCGGTTGTAACCAGCGCCCTTGTGCTCTGCATGGTGTTCATTACACACTCCTGTAATCCTAACATGCACCATTGGTGCCATTCAGTGGCCAAGCCACAGACTGAGGTGGTGCGGCCTCGCATGCCAAAGAGTTCCCCCGACATGAGACAGCAGATCCGGTCTCAGGGGAAGTTGCTAAGGTGTCCCAGACAACAGGAACACGATAAGGCTGAACCAGGGTCGTCTGGGCCAGTATGGGGCCACCAGAAGCAGACGATGCTATGCTATCCTGGTCCTGTCCAGCATAGCCTGGATCAGGGGAAAAGGGGGGAATGCCCAATCGTGAGCCAGAGTATCCAAGCCCAGAGGCCCTGGTGGCTCCGACATGGAGTACAACAGGTGTCAGTGTGCATTGTCCAGAAAGGGAAACAGGTTCACCTGCACCCTACCGAACTTGTCCCATAGGTGCTGCACCACCTGGGGATGTAGGCTCCAGTCCCAAGGTGGCAGGCCCTCCTTTGAGATCATATCCGCTGCCACATTTAGGATGCCAGGTACATGCGCTGCGCGTAGAGATGCTAGACGTCCCTGAGCCCAGAGAAGGAAGTCCTGTGCCATAATATGGAGGCGCTGGGACCTCAGTCCACTCTGATGGTTGATATAAGCCACCACTGTGGTGTTTGTTCTCACCAGGACATGTCTTCAGATGTGGAAGGAAAGACTACAGGGCCAGCAATACAGCTGTAGTGTATTGATGTGCCTGCCACTCTAAGGGGGTAGCCAACCGCCGCTGGCCGATCTGGCCTTGGTCAGGTCCCAGGGGAATAAACAACAAGGCTGCTGTCAGCAAGCCCAACAGGCATTGGCCGATTTGGGCAGATAGCAACCACCCCTGTCGAAAGGGGTCCAGGCAAAATAAGATAGCCTGAACCCTTCTGGTGGGCAGGCATGCTCTCATGAGAACTGAGTCCAGTTCCATGACAATAAAGGCCACTCTCTGGGTGGACATCAGATGATTCTTCTTGTCATGTATAATAGTGCAAAGCCCACAAATGTGGGTCAGGAGCCTGCCACTGACAGGACCTGGGTCCTGTTCGGGGCACAAATCAGCCAATCATCCAGGTAATTGAGGCTCAACAGTCCTCGGGACGTGAGAGGTGTCAGGACAGCATCCATGCACTTTGCGAAAGTGCGGGGTGCCAAGAAGAGGCCAAAGGGAAGAACCATGAATTCGTAAGCCCTCCCTTCGAAAGCGAATCGGAGGTACTGCCAATGACCTGGGTGAACAGGAACATGGAAGTACGCATCCATCAGGTCCGGCGTCACAAACCACTGGTCCCTGGACACGGCCTGCAACACGTGGGCTGGGGACAGCATATGGAACCTCAGTACCATCAAGTACCCATTGAGGTTGCGGAGGTCCAGAATCGGTCAAAACCGTCCGTCTCTTTTTGGGACCACAAAATAGGTAGAGTAGAAACCACCTAGCGGTTCTCAAACCTGCGGATGACACCCTTGTCCAGGAGTATGGAAATCTCTGGCAGCAGGGTTCTCTTCAGGGGGTCGGCCACTGTGGTCCCTGAAAGATAGAGAACTGCACCAGAATTGGAGTCGGTACCCCTCGAGCACCGAGGACAACACCCATGGGGACTCGACACACACCTTCCACTTTGCACTTTGAGACCGGGAGATGCGGCCGGGGAAGGGAGTGTCATGGGACCTACCAGGGCCCGCCTCTACTCTGGCGCCCAAAGCGCATGGGTCCCCCAGGCATGTCCCTATGGCGGTGACGGTTGACATCATCACACCTGTCACAAAGGGACGCTCAGCCAAGCCAACGAGGCCATGGAACTGTTTAGCCATAATGACCATCATTATATTTGGAGGGAAAAGGAGGAGGCTTGCAACCTGAAGTACACAACCCAACCGTGAAGCATGGATCATGTTGTGGGGGTGCTTTGCTGCAGGAGGGACTGGTGCACTTCACAAAATAGATGGCATCATGAGGAAAGAAAATTATGTGGATATATTGAAGCAACATCGCAAGACATCAGTCAGGAAGTTAAAGCTTGGTCGCAAATGGTTCTTCCACATGGACAATGACCCAAAGCAAACTTCCAAAGTTGTGGCAAAATGGCTTAAGGACAACAAATTCAAGGTATTGGAGTGGCCATCACAAAGCCCTGACCTCAACCCCATAGAAAATATGTGGGCAGCACTGAAAAAGTGTGTGAGAGCAAGGAGGCCTACAAACCTGTCTCAGTTACACCAGCTCGGTCAGGAGGAATGGGCCAAAATTCACCCAACTTATTGTGGGAAGCTAGTGCAAGGCTACCCGAAACGTTTGACCCAAGATAAACACTTTAAAGGCAATTCTACCAAATACTAATTGAGTGTATATAAACTTCTGACCCACTCACTTTTGACCCAAAGGAATAAAAGCTGAAATCAAATCATTCTCTCTACTATTATTCTGACATTTCACATTCTTAAAATAAAGGGGTGATCCTAACTGACTTAAGACAGGGAATTTTTAATTGGATTAAATGTCAGGAATTGTGAAAAACTAAGTTTAAATGTAGTTGGGTAAGGTGTATGTAAACTTTCGACAACTGTATATGTGGCTCTCAAGTCCACATCAAATACTCTGGGGGGGGTCCCGCCTTCTGTCGCGGGTTCCACCCTGACAGTGGCCCAGCTCTCCTGCGGAACTCAGCAGAGATTCGGACAGATGGAGAGTCCTCACTGTCCACCAGTTGATGTCCAGTGCAGTGGCTACCCAAGTGTAGGCCGCTCATACCTTCGAGCCGCTCGGGGCGATGAAGCCCCGCTGGCGGCTTCAGATGGCCCGTCAGCCTGGTAGCTCCGCTCACATGGTGAACAGTTCCAGCATTGTCTCCCAGGAACAGCCTATCACTGGCCAACAGGGAACAGTTGTCGTTTCCATCGAAGCTATCAACCTCCTGACGCAGGGCATGCGCCCTCCGTTCATGGTGGTCCCAGCGGTCCGTACAGGACTGGCAGCAGATGGGCTCTGCCTGCGGTTGCTCTGGCCACGTTTCCTTGGAGGGGTACTGGGCCCAGTAGAGGGATTAACAGCTCGCTGCCGCCGCACCACTCCTGAGGGAGGGAGCTCATCCCCAGCCTGAGCCCCAGCCTGGCTGACCCACTTGCGCATGGCCTCCAACCGCGCCAGGTGCAAGTGTTCTAAGAACACCACACAAAACAGGCATCCAGTATGGTTGAAACCCAGGCAGTGCATACACGAGGTATGCGGATCCCCACGGGGATGCCACCATCACCCCAGTCACAAAGGGAAGCCATAAGCTCAGCCAAGCCAACTAGGCTACGGAGCAGGGGTCTGATGCCCTGGGAGAGCTATGTCGTGACCCGCTTGGAGGAATAGGAACCCGGTGGGAGATAAATTACCCAGTAACTCTGCAAACACGGTAGACCCCTGTGGGAAAAACAGTGGGACAAAAAAATAAAAAAAATAACAGCAACCAGGTAATGGATAAGATTTATGTGTGTTTTTGTTTTACGCCAACTACGATTTTACCTAGCAGGATTCATATCCAAGTAGAAAACAAAAAACAGCACCATATGATGGAGTAACTCCATTAAGGAACATTCTGCAGTAGAAAGAACAAGAAAAACCTGTAGGGGAATTAACAGAGAACCCGTTTATGGTAATTAGCAGTGGACAGCATGTTAAAAGCAATTCACAACACACACAAAACAAGCCAGTCGACAACTTGTGTAAGGTAAATAGAGTTTGTGGCAGCAAGAGCCACCAATATATAAATGTATACACACAGTCATAGTGTAACAGGCTGACTACACCGCTCGAAAGTTGCAAAATAAATGTAGACATACATGTTATTCAATTATTGCACACATTGCTCGCGGGTGCCAACAAGCGTCTGCGTTGCCAAGGGCTAAAATAGAAGTCAGTTCTATTTGTGATGCAGATCGCACTGCATGTCCTGCCTCTCCCATCTCCTCATTGGTTTGTAGAAGCAGGTACACACGTGCCATCTCCTCATTGGTTATACCCACATGGGTGACTGAAAGACTAACGAGGTCAGTGGCAGTAACACACCTAATTTATGAAAGTTGCCAACCACAATATAAAGTCAAAAGAAAAAGCCTGGAAGGAGGAGAGATGCCTAGAAATGATTCGGTTAACCGTTTTATGTGTGGATTAATTGTCGGAGTGCATTTCAAGTAAAACAACAACGCAATGTTTGTATCCCAGGACAAATGAGCTAGCAACAGCAAGCTATCTAAAAAGGACAAATTAGTTAGCAAGTGCAAGCTAAACTGCCATTCATGTTTAATGATTTTCAACCTGTCTCCAAGTTAATGTAATTTCGTTCAGAGTTGGTTTTGATATTTTAACCTGCGTGTCGTGATTGGGTTTGGTGTGGGGGGGACAAAATACATACAGTATATGCACGATGGAGCACGCGCGCAGCCGGTTTGAGTTTCGTGTAACGCTAACGAAACACAAGCACGACAAACCATGGGTGGAGGATACAGATCAACCACGATCAAGGACCACTCAAGAAGAGGGGCTGGCCATGTGGCCATGGTGCAAACAACCATTGAGTATACTTCCACGCAAGATATTACACTTACCAGTGACTTACCAAGGGCACTTCAGAAAGTTTGTTCCTCAAGCCATACGGACGTCCGCCGAGAAAATTAAAGATAACGTGTTGCGGTCATGGGGTCTACATATAGGGGAGGAACCCAGCCGTGATACAAGGTGTACACGGGAGTAAATCTTTAAATCCTCACCTCGGATGTATCCCTCCTCTGCGGAGCAATACCAATATATTGGAGTGATCCAATATAGTGAAACATAACTGTCATTTAAAGAAGAGCTGTCGCAAAAACAAACAAAAAATCTGGCATCTATTTTACTCACCCTAGCAGAGCTGGTTAGACTGTTCTCATTGTTATCAAGAAGGTTAGTAACTGTTACTCTGTTAATGGCAAGAATTTACACCTAACAATTATTACTGAAACCTGTCTTAGGTCGTTCGTAAATGTAAATGTATAAACTATTCTGCACTCTGGGACTCTCAAACCAGAGTGTTCTATTATCGTATTAGATTGCCAAAGTGAATTTACCCTTGGTAACTTGGAAACACCCACATCAAACCACGCCTCCAAGACACAAATCTCAACTTCAGCGGCATTTTTGTGTGTATGCTTGAAGTGATGGAGGATATTAGAGTAGTTCGTTGTGTGTGTGTGTGTGTGGGGGGGGGGGGGGGGGTTGCATGCCATGTGTGTGTGCCTGTGTGAGACCCACCTAAGCCCTTCTCCCTCAAGGGCGTACTGTCTGCAGTACTCCAGGGTGTAACTCTGCATGGGTGTTTGGTTGTCCACATTCCAACGTAACGTGGCCGAGTCCCACAGTATCGTACACCGCCCCGTATCAATCACTGGCACCGATGGGGCTGTCAACCAATTAATCAATAAATCACAAGAGAACCATGCATTGGTCCATATGACCATAGTATGACATCAGAAGACATTTCTGCTTTACCGACGAGACTCACCAGTTCTGAAGGGTAGTCTCTCACTGGGCAGAGAGCAGCCGGTATAGTTGACAGCCATCACCCACACTTTATACACCTTGTCAGGCTCCAGCTCCTCTAGAACACAGTAACTCTCCTTCACTGTCACACGGTACTCATCCGACACCGCTGGGCAGAGAACACAAAGAGCTGTTAGGCTGCGTTTAGACAGGCAAATTCTGATGTTTCTGGTCTTTTGACCAATCACATCAGATCTTTTCACATTAGATATTTTTCAGACCTAAAAAAAAATACATCTTTGTGAAATAAACATACAAATCGGGCTGCCTGTCTAAATGCAGCCTGTGTGTGTGTATGCTACCTCCTTGTGGGTCCTGTCTAAATGCAGCCTGCGAGTGCGTAGGCTACCTCGTTGTGGGTTATGTCTCTTATGCAGCCTGTTTTTGTGTGCATGCTACCTCCTTGTGGGTCCTGATTTTATGCAGCCTGTGTGTGTATGTTACATTCTTGTGGGTCCTGTCTAATTACAGCCAGTGTGTGTGTAGGCTACCTCCTTGTGGGTCCTTTCTAAATGGAGCATATGTGTGTAAGCTACCTCTTTGTGGGTCCTGTCTTAATGCAGCCAGTGTGTGTGTGTGTAGGCTACCTCCTTGTGGGTCCTGTCTAAATGCAGCCTGTGTGTGTGTGTGTGTGTGTGTGTGT
The DNA here is from genome assembly GCF_013265735.2 of Oncorhynchus mykiss. Taxonomy (NCBI): domain Eukaryota; kingdom Metazoa; phylum Chordata; class Actinopteri; order Salmoniformes; family Salmonidae; genus Oncorhynchus; species Oncorhynchus mykiss. The sequence goes on from NC_048570.1 coordinate 51,735,816, forward strand.
GTGTGTGTGTGTGTGTGTGTGTGTGTGTGTAGGCTGCCTCCTTGTAGATCTTATCTAAATGCAGCCTGTGTGTGTGTAGGCTACCTCATTGTGGGTAATGTCTAAATGCAGCCTGTGTGTGTGTGTGTGTGTGTGTGTGTGTGTGTGTGTGTGTGTGTGTGTGTGTGTGTGTGTGTAGGCTGCCTCCTTGTAGATCTTATCTAAATGCAGCATGTGTGTGTGTAGGCTACCTCCGTGTGGGTCCTGTCTAAATTCAGCCTATATGTGTGTGTAGACTACCTGCTGGTGGGTCTTGGCTACCTCCTTGTGGATCCTTTCTAAATGCAGCCTGTGTGTGTGTGTGTGTGTGTGTGTGTGTGTGTGTGTGTGTGTGTGTGTGTGTGTGTGTGTGTGGGCTACCTCCTTGTGGGTCCTGTCTAAATGCGGCTTGTGTGTGTGTGTGTAGGCTACCTCCTTGTGGGTCTTCCATACAGTAGACCTGGAAGCAGTCTATGATGTCTCCAGGGTTGACCCTCCAGTAAACAGTCACACTGGTGCTGCTGGCTGAAGCACACTCCTGAGGCTGCAGAGACGGCTTTTGAGGAACTAAGACACACAGAGAGACACACAGGGAGAGGGGGCAGATAGATAAGAGTTAGAGAGAAAGAGAGAGTGTTTGTTTCTGTTCTATAGAGACCCACCTGGGATTCCCTTGCGTCGTGTGTGTGTATTTGCTGCATTGCCCTTGGCGTAGTCTTCAAACACTAGTAGTCCCCGAGGACCCAGCTCCAAAGACATGGCTGACTGTAGTGCTTCAGTTAACCTTGGAGAGGCAAATAACAGTTCTGAGAGTTTTTGTGTATATGTGGCAACGGTCATCGAAACAATTCTAATTAATGCAACAGTTGGACAGTGGATGAAGATACTCAAAACTTTTAGCATTTTTATATTCCGTTAGATATTGACTGAATTATAGCACATAAAACATTTACTGGGACAGGGATTTTGGTGGGAATTCATGTATTCAATTTTGCAAATGTCACCTTTTTTTATTAGAATGCACTCATACAGTATATACATTTTTCTTATTGTACTTATTGTATCAGGTATTTATTACATTTTTTGTGTTAAAATAAAGAAAATGTGCCTCATTTGCATAAATCCACCGGGTATACATGTATGAATAAATTAACATAACGGGGTGTAACAGGACTGCAACCACTAAACACTTACTCTGTCTACCCTACCTACCTGCACTCACCTGCACTGTTTAGACTACCTCATGAATTACTGTTGGTGTCACAGTCTATTGTAAAATAAAATAAAATGTTATTGGTCACATACACATGGTTAGCAGATGTTATTGTGAGTGCAGCAAAATGCATGTACTTCTAGTTCCGACAGTGCAGTAACAAGTGTGTCAATAGCAGGATACCTTCAGATAATAGCAAGATACCCTCAGACACTCAGTATACCAAACATTAGGAACACCTTCCTAATATAGAGCTGCAATCCCCCTCCCTTTGCCTTCAGAACAGCCTCAATTCGTCAGGGCATGGACTCTACAAGGTGTCGAAAGCATTCCACAGGAAGGCTGGCCCATGTTGACTCCAATGCTTCCCACAGTTGTGTTACGTTGCCTGGATATCCTTTGGTTGGTGGACCATTCTTGATACACACATGAAACTGTTGAGCGTGAAAAACCCAGCAGCATTGCAGTTCTTGACACAAACCGGTGCGCCTGGCACCTACTACCATACCCTGTTCAAAGGCACTTAAATATTTTGCATTACCCATTCACCCTCTGAATGGCACACATATACAATCCATGTCTCAATTGTCAAGGCTTAAAAATCCTTCTTTAAACTGTCTCCTCCCCTTCATCTACATTGATTGAAATGGATGTAACAAGTGACATCAATAAGGGATCATAGCTTTCACCTGGTCAGTCAGTCTATGTCATGAAAAGAGCAGGAGTTCTTAATGTTTTGTATACTCAGTGTATATTACACCTATCTAAACATACATGTTTGAGAGATCAGACATATCACTATAATCCGAGTGTTAATTTCTTTCATTTCAGCGTATCTAATTTGTAAAAATGTCAACTGTATTAACACCCATCAAAATAAAGTTGTCTTTCGTCTCTGTCTTGTTATGTAAGTGTCGAGACGGTGTGTAGAATCCCCAACGAAGGTTTTGCATTTTTATAGATTCTACGGAAAGACAATGTATTACATTGAGCACATTTCAGCCATTACCGGGGTGTTTGACAGGTCATTACAAACATTTCCTCTGTCGTAACATTAACGGGAAAATAAGACGGGCACAAGTGAGAGTCTGAAAGAGTCACAGGAGTAAAATGAAAGAAATCAATCCAGAGAGATTTAAGTGACAAGTGGATTTTGCACCCCTCAAACACAGGAAATAGATTGCTGCCAAAGACCTCAGGTGGGCAGGGCATGCACATTGCTAGTGTGTGTGAGACCCATTGCCAGAGACATACAGGTAACTGCCAAAATAAAGGAAACACCAACATAAAGTAATCTTAATAGGGCGTTGAACAGCTTCAATGCATCTCGGCATAGATTCTACAAGTGTCTGGAACTCTATTGGAGGGATGCGATTTTGTTGATGGTGGTGGAAAACGCTGTCTCAGGCGACACTCCAGAATCTCCCATAAGTGTTCAATTGGGTTGAGATTTGGTGACTGACACACACACACACACACACACACACACACACACACACACACACACACACACACACACACACACACACACACACACCCTTTAAATCCTGTATACTCCTTTGCGACCTCTGTTTCAAAGTCACTGAGATCTCTTCTTGTAGTCATGGCAGCCAAAATGATGTGTAACTGGGCATTTTTATACATGACCCTAAGCATGATGGGATGTTAATTACTGGATTTACTCCAGAACCACACCTGTGTGGAAGCACCTGCTGTCAATATACAGTGGGTCAAAAAAAGTATTTAGTCAGCCACCAATTGTGCAAGTTCTCCTACCTAAAAAGATGAGAGGCCTGTAATTTTCATCATAGGTACACTTCAACTATGACAGACAAAATTTGAAAAAAATCCAGAAAATCACATTGTAGGATTTTTAATGAATTTATTTGAAAATTATGGTGGAAAAAAAGTATTTGGTCAATAACAAAAGTTTATCTCAATACTTTGTTATATACCCTTTGTTGGCAATGACAGAGGTCAAACGTTTTCTGTCTTCAAAAGGTTTTCACACACTGTTGCTGGTATTTTGGCCCATTCCTCCATGCAGATCTTCTCTAGAGCAGTGATGTTTTGGGGCTGTTGCTGGGCAACACAGACTTTCAACTCCCTCCAATGATTTTCTATGGGGTTGAGATCTGGAGACTGGCTAGGTCACTCCAGGACCTTGAAATGCTTCTTACGAAGCCACTCCTTCGTTGCCCGGGCGGTGTGTTTGGGATCATTGTCATGCTGAAAGACCCAGCCACGTTTCATCTTCAATGCCCTTGCTGATGGAAGGAGGCTTTCACTCAAAATCTCACGATACGGTGACTCTGTCAATCACCGTATTCTTATCGGCAGACTCAGTAGCCTCGGTTTTTCGGATGACTGCCTTGCCTGGTTCACCAATTACTTTGCAGACAGAGTTCAGTGTGTCAAATCGGAGGGCATGCTGTCCGGTCCTCTGGCAGTCTCTATGGGGGTGCCACAGGGTTCAATTTTCGGGCCGACTCTTTTCTCTGTATATATCAATGATGTTTCTCATGCTGCGGGCGATTCCCTGATCCACCTCTACGCAGACGACACCATTCTATATACTTCCGGCCCGTCCTTGGACACAGTGCTATCTAACCTCCAAACGAGCTTCAATGCCATACAGCACTCCTTCCGTGGCCTCCAACTGCTCTTAAACGCTAGTAAAACCAAATGCATGCTTTTCAACCGTTCGCTGCCTGCACCCGCACGCCTGACCAGCATCACCACCCTGGATGGTTCCGACCTTGAATATGTGGACATCTATAAGTACCTAGGTGTCTGGCTAGACTCTAAACTCTCCTTCCAGACCCATATCAAACATCTCCAATCGAAAATCAAATCAAGAGTCGGCTTTCTATTCCGCAACAAAGCCTACTTCACTCACGCCGCCAAACTTACCCTAGTAAAACTGACTATCCTACCGATCCTCGACTTCGGCGACGTCATCTACAAAATTGCTTCCAACACTCTACTCAGCAAACTGGATGCAGTTTATCACAGTGCCATCCGTTTTGTCACTAAAGCACCTTATACCACCCACCACTGCGACTTGTATGCTCTAGTCGGCTGGCCCTCGCTACATATTCGTCGCCAGACCCACTGGCTCCAGGTCATCTACAAGTCCATGCTAGGTAAAGCTCCGCCTTATCTCAGTTCACTGGTTACGATGGCAACACCCATCCGTAGCACGCGCTCCAGCAGGTGTATCTCACTGATCATCCCTAAAGCCAACACCTCATTTGGCCGCCTTTCGTTCCAGTTCTCTGCTGCCTGTGACTGGAACGAATTGCAAAAATCGCTGAAGTTGGAGACTTTTATCTCCCTCACCAACTTCAAACATCTGCTATCTGAGCAGCTAACCGATCGCTGCAGCTGTACATAGTCTATTGGTAAATAGCCCACCCATTTTCACCTACCTCATCCCCATACTGTTTTTATTTATTTATTTTTATTTTTCTGCTCTTTTGCACACCAATATCTCTACCTGTACATAACCATCTGATCATTTATCACTCCAGTGTTAATCTGCATAATTGTAATTATTTGCCTACCTTCTCATGCCTTTTGCACACAATGTATATATAGACTCCCCTTTTTTCTACTGTGTTATTGACTTGTTAATTGTTTACTCCATGTGTAACTCTGTGTTGTCTGTTCACACTGCTATGCCTTATCTTGGCCAGGTCGCAGTTGCAAATGAGAACTTGTTCTCAACTAGCCTACCTGGTTAAATAAAGGTGAAATAAAAAAAAAAAAAAAAAACATGGCCCCATTCATTCTTTCCTTTACACGGATCAGTCGTCCTGGTCCCTTTGCAGAAAAACAGCCCAAAAGCAAGATGTTTCCACCCCCATGCTTCACAGTAGGTATGGTGTTCTTTGGATGCAACTCAGCATTCTTTGTCCTCCAAACATGACAAGTTGAGTTTTTAACAAAAAGTTATATTTTGGTTTCATCTGACCATATGACATTCTCCCAATCTTCTTCTGGATCATCCAAATGCTCTCTAGCAAACTTCAGACGGGCCTGGACATGTATTGGCTTAAGCAGGGGGACACGTCTGGCACTGCAGGATTTGAGTCCCTTGTGGCGTAGTGTGTTACTGATGGTAGGCTTTGTTACTTTGGTCCCAGCTCTCTGCAGGTCTGTGGTTCTGCGATTTTTGCTCGCCATTCTTGTGATCATTTTGACCCCACGGGGTGAGATCTTGCGTGGAGCCCCAGATCGAGGGAGATTATCAGTGGTCTTGTATGTCTTCCATTTCCTAATAATTGCTCCCACAGTTGATTTCTTCAAACCAAGCTGCTTATTGCAGATTCAGTCTTCCCAGCCTGGTGCAGGTCTACAATTTTGTTTCTGGTGTCCTTTGACAGCTCTTTGGTCTTGGCCATAGTGGAGTTTGGAGTGTGACTGTTTGAAGTTGTGAACAGGTGTCTTTTATACTGATAACAAGTTCAAACAGGTGCCATTAGTACAGGTAACGAGTGGAGGACAGAGGAGCCTCTTAAAGAAGAAGTTACAGGTCTGTGAGAGCCAGAAATCTTGCTTGTTTGTAGGTAACCAAATACTTATTTTCCACCATAATTTGCAAATAAATTCATTAAAAATCCTACAATGTGATTTTCTGGATTTTTCCCCCTAATTTTGTCTGTCATAGTTGAAGTGTACCTATGATGAAAATTACAGGCCTCTCATATTTTTAAGTGGGAGAACTTGCACAATTGGTGGCTGACTAAATACTTTTTTGCCCCACTGTACTTTGTATCCCTCATTTACTCAAGTGTTTTGTTTATTTTCACGGTTACCTGTACCTGCCTGCAGCACTTAATGTTAGCTTAGAAACAAAACCTCACAGTCACATGCCATCAACAGAACCAGCTGCTTGGAATGTTAAATCAATCAACATGATCACCAGGGTTGGGCTCAATTCCGTTTAAAATCCAGTCAATTCAGAATGTAAACCAAATTCCAATTCCACATTTTCCTCATTGAAAATAATTGAAGAGTATTGGAATTTCAGTATTCTTCCTGAATTTAAATGGAATTGACCCCAACCCTGTTTGTCATCACACTCTGAATATGACCAACCCCACCAGTCAACAAAATGACGACACACACATAAACAATAATTTTGTCCTTTGCTCAGTATAATCATGCTAGTATAGCTTACATCCAGTATTGTGAGTACAGCTGACACAGTGCAGTTACCTCATATAGATGTCTTTGGATGTCTGTGGATAAGAGGTTTCATTAGGTACATACAATAATAACCTACAATAATAACCGCAAGGTTTCCATCCAACTGCTTCCACAAATTCAACCTAGTTCTCAATGGGCCTGAAACTTCAAGCCCCGTCCAACCCAAGCCCGATGAGCTGACATCACAAAAATGTAATGAGCCCGAACTCGAAAAAAGCCTGATTTCTAGAAAACAGCCCAACCTTTTCCTAGACCATGTTGTCATTTTGCGAAAGTTAACCAGTAGGCTATTAATTTACACTGGTTTTGACAACAAGGCAGAGACGGCAACAAGCGGAGTGAGGAGGTGAGAGGGAAAACCCCTTGCCTTGTCTAAGTAAAGTGAGGAGAGGGAGAAAACCCAAATTGAATATAATCAACAACAGTTATATGTGGACTCAAAGTGTGTAAAACATCCATATATACAGTATCTTCATAAATTAGACAGATGCTACTGCCGTTGCCTGTTTTTAAGTGTTTGTTTGATTCCGTGAGCTCCAATGGTCTCATGCAGCCTATATAAGTACAAGTCAGTCAGTCACGCCTTTAAAATACAGCTTTTTATTTTGAAAATAATAAATGAAATGTTCTAGCTAATTAAGTTATGGCCTAAGTATTATGACAACAGAAGAGAACACAACAGAAGAACAAGTCAATAACATAAAAAATGTAGTCTTGATTAATTAAAGTATAAATACTGGATATTATTAGCTATTAGCTATAGACCTATGGCCTAAATATTAAGACAACAGAACACAACAGAAGAACATGTCTTTGTTCTCCTCGGGTCGATGGTCCGGCCTGCCACGCTGAATATCCTTTCGCTGCTGGTGGCCGGGACGCAAACCACCCGTTCACTAACTTGGCTAGCAGTGGATATGTTGTGCTGTTGGACTTTCACCAGCCCAACATCTCTCTGTCATTCGTCATCACAGGTCACTTCACGGTGTATTTTGTCACCTCATCATCCTCTTCTTCATTCTCTGCTGTGACATTTTCCCACTCTGAAAAGCCAAGCTCTGCTCTCTTGGCGGGGGGTGGCACTGAAGTCATCCTCTGTGGCCTGTGGAAGTGTGCTCATATGATCACATCTTGCCTGTCTTGGGGGGGCAGCATCCTCAGCTGATGTCCACCTTCCTCTCCAACCATTCACTGTGTCGTAGTCACACTGCAGCCTGATGTTGTGAGTCTTGCGCATTGAGCTGGCAGTGATGCTTTAGTCTCTCTGACCCTAGACGGGTTAGCTGACAACATCGTGCAAACGTTACATGTGCTTCAAAAGGGGCAGAAGGCCATGTGTTGTTATGGTTCTGGATGGCCAGATAGCTAGCAACAATGACAAGGAAGGAATGACAAAGAATGTGGTGAATCATAAGTGACTTGTTCCAGCTCATTTGGTCTTGTTCTTGTTTGAGGTGTTTTGCTAATATGGCTCAAATCTAACCAACAACTGTAATGAAGTATTTGAGAAACAACTTCTCATTGTTCTACTTTATTTATGTTTTCAATAACCATTGGAAGCCAAATATAGTTTACATGTTATCAACAATGTAAGCCAACCCTGTCTGTTTAGCCCCATTGTTGCGCATGCGTCGGTTTTGTTGCTACCAACTCGTCTGTAGACACACAAGATTCAGTGTGGTGTATTTGTCCCCCTCCAGTCCCTTCTGTGCGTCGTAATACAGCTTGAGGAACTCCAAGAGAAACTGCAGGTCATCAGCTGCGATTTTCTCCACGGGCCTCCAGATTTTCGTGCACTTCGTTGTACAAGTCCTGGACAGAGTGCAAGTCAGGTAGAATGTGCTAAATCTTGCATCTCCCATCTGAAGCAGGGTCTTCGAGAGTTGGGTAGCCAGTCCAGACTTCTTGACATAACTGATAGAGGTATGATTAACACATCATAAACCTTCAAAACCGGTGCATGGCAAAATAAGATTGCCCACATAGTAAGGCTCTATGATATTAATTATATTTCTAAATACATTGTTGGTATGACATGGTTTAACAAATTAATTAGGATAACATGTCATATTTATTTAAAAAATGTTACTTATCATATCATATAGCCTACCTGACCAGGATCTTTGCTGCGGTGAGGGTTTCAGCAGTGCTGCTCCGTCATTGACGTAGCACGATGTTTAGTATGTGGTCCTGACAGTCCAGCCTCTGATACTGCCGAAGGACAAGAATGATGTTGGAGCCCTGGTCAGTCACACAACAATTCTGCTCAGTGACATAGTGTCAAGGCCAAACTTTGTCATGAGCAGCTTCACCAACTCTCACCTTATATTCTCCTCAGTTGTTGAGTCTTCAGCTGGACACACAGCCGTGGTCAAGTTTCTTTCAATTAACTGGAACTCTTCAGTTATGAAATGACATATTGTTGTCAGATAACTAAGCTTCCGATAGTCATCCCCACTGTGCCCTCTTTCAGGATATCCTTTACCTTATCTGTAAGTTCTTCTCTTTTGTCCTCTTGCACCTGGCAGAGTCGGTATTGTAGAGTAGAACAAACTCTCCCATAAGTGGCTCCCACATATATATAAGCTCCTGTCGTCTTTGAAACAAAAAACTGAAAAATGTTTCTGTCACTGCCTGTTTTGTTTTCTTTGAGAGTTACCGTTTTGAAGCTGACATAAAAGCTTGGCCTGAGTAGGCTGTCGCGCCACGGCATTGTGCAAAATGGCGCTGCAGGGAAGAAGTACCTGTCGTCTTGCTGTCATAACGTAGAACAGCCTCGCATCCTTTGCAATTGACATGGCAGTTGATTCTCCCGTTGTTTGAACAACCAAGTCGAATGACATCCACACATTTGATTGGCATCCAATTCGCTATAACATGTGTTATAACGGTATAACAGAGTTGTTGGAACCGATGTATCCTATGTTCAGACCCTACTGTGTTGGTCAGTCACAGGTGTATGAATGTGTCAGGTGAAAGAAGTATGGCAGGGAAGGCACAATTGGCAAATAGGGAATGTTTTTGCAGTCTCAACAAATGAGGGATTTCAGTAACATGACTTTTCAGACAGAGAAACAACAAGTAAGAAACAAGTTAATAGCTGTTATTAGATGGCAGTTTCAGCACCCCGTACAGCGCAATACACAATGGAGCCTGTGCCTGCTCCTGCAGCTGACAGGGAGGAGGAAAGAGAGACAAGGTGCTGCCAGTCACAAAGGCACGCGCAGTAAAAATATTTTTTACACGTCGCGGAAAGTTAGAGCCCAACCTGGTCCAAATCAATTCTTGAAAACACATGGCCAGCCTGAACCTGTCGGGCCCGGGCTGAAATTGAGAACTAATCCAACCCTCTGAGAACTGATTATCTTAACGAAGGATGCATTTGTCAGTAGTTTCAAGTTTCTCTGTCACATACACAAGTACAGTGAAATGCCTTTAGAGCAAAGCTCTAACCCCAACAATGCAGTAATCAAAAACAATGTATACTCAAAATAACAAGGTAGAACAAAAACACATGATATACAGTGCCTTGCGAAAGTATTCGGCCCCCTTGAACTGTGCGACCTTTTGCCACATTTCAGGCTTCAAACATAAAGATATAAAACTGTATTTTTTTTGTGAAGAATCAACAACAAGTGGGACACAATCATGAAGTGGAACGACATTTATTGGATATTTCAAACTTTTTTAACAAATCAAAAACTGAAAAATTGGGCGTGCAAAATTATTCAGCCCCTTTACTTTCAGTGCAGCAAACTCTCTCCAGAAGTTCAGTGAGGATCTCTGAATGATCCAATGTTGACCTAAATGACTAATGATGATAAATACAATCCACCTGTGTCTAATCAAGTCTCTGTATAAATGCACCTGCACTGTGATAGTCTCAGAGGTCTGTTAAAAGCGCAGAGAGCATCATGAAGAACAAGGAACACACCAGGCAGGTCCGAGATACTGTTGTGAAGAAGTTTAAAGCCGGATTTGGATACAAAAAGATTTCCCAAGCTTTAAACATCCCAAGGAGCACTGTGCAAGCGATAATATTGAAATGGAAGGAGTATCAGACCACTGCAAATCTACCAAGACCTGGCCGTCCCTCTAAACTTTCAGCTCATACAAGGAGAAGACTGATCAGAGATGCAGCCAAGAGGCCCATGATCACTCTGGATGAACTGCAGAGATCTACAGCTGAGGTGGGAGACTCTGTCCATAGGACAACAATCAGTCGTATATTGCACAAATCTGGCCTTTATGGAAGAGTGACAAGAAGAAAGCCATTTCTTAAAGATATCCATAAAAAGTGTTGTTTAAAGTTTGCCACAAGCCACCTGGGAGAAACACCAAACATGTGGAAGAAGGTGCTCTGGTCAGATGAAACCAAAATTGAACTTTTTGGCAACAATGCAAAACGTTATGTTTGGCGTAAAAGCAACACAGCTGAACACACCATCCCCACTGTCAAACATGGTGGTGGCAGCATCATGGTTTGGGCCTGCTTTTCTTCAGCAGGGACAGGGAAGATGGTTAAAATTGATGGGAAGATGGATGGAGCCAAATACAGGATCATTCTGGAAGAAAACCTGATGGAGTCTGCAAAAGACCTGAGACTGGGACGGAGATTTGTCTTCCAACAAGACAATGATCCAAATAAACATATCCAGGTGTTAGAATGGCCAAGTCAAAGTCCAGACCTGAATCCAATCGAGAATCTGTGGAAAGAACTGAAAACTGCTGTTCACAAATGCTCTCCATCCAACCTCACTGAGCTCGAGCTGTTTTGCAAGGAGGAATGGGAAAAAATGTCAGTATCTCGATGTGCAAAACTGATAGAGACATACCCCAAGCGCCTTACAGCTGTAATCGCAGCAAAAGGTGGCGCTACAAAGTATTAACTTAAGGGGGCTGAATAATTTTGCACGCCCAATTTTTCAGTTTTTGATTTGTTAAAAAAGTTTGAAATATCCAATAAATGTCGTTCCACTTCATGATTGTGTCCCACTTGTTGTTGATTATTCACAAAAAAATACAGTTTTATATCTTTATGTTTGAAGCCTGAAATGTGGCAAAAGGTCGCAAAGTTCAAGGGGGCCGAATACTTTCGCAAGGCACTGTACAAAACTAAGGGGGAAAAAAACAGCACTAAGTAAGCATAATATATAAAGGGTCACTTCCAGTACCATATTTACAGTGTGCAGGGATACTGGATTGATAGAGGTACAGTAGATACAGTATGTATAAGGGTAAGGTGACACGGCATCAAGAGAAATGATAAACGGAGTAGCAGCAGCGTATATGATGATTGTATATGAGTGGGTGTGTGTAGAGTCAGTATATGTATGTGCATATAATGTGTGTGTGAGCAAATTATGAAGTGGTGTTTGTGCGTGTGTTGGGTTATCAGTGTGTGTAGTGTGTAGGGCCCTGTGTGTGTGCATAGAGAAATAAAATACAAAGGTTAACTCAGACAGTCTTTGTAGCCATTTTGTTAGCTATTTAGTTAGCCTTTTAGCAGTCTAATTAGCACTACACTGTATTGTGTGTGTGTGTGTCCCTCACCTGTGTGTCTGGGTCTATATCTGCCTCTCTAGCGGTGGTGTCCAGTGTGACCTTGGTCTGGTCTATACTCTCCTGGAAGGAGACGATCTGGTCGTAAAGCTGCTCCAGCTTTGCCTTCTTTTCCTCCTCCATGCTCAGAGACATGGTGTTGTACTGCTCCATCACCAGAGCCATCATCTCCTCATTCTGAGCCTCCATTACCTCTTCACTGTCCCTGCAATGGTCCTGGGAACATAGAGATCAGGAGGTACAGGGGACAGAGAGAGGTACAGGGGGAAGAGAGAGACAGTGGACAGAGAGGGACAATGAACAGTGACACGGAGAGGAACACGAAGTCTAAACTGGTCCATTGGAAGAGAAACTGAAAGAGAAGGGTTAGGCATTAGAACATGCATTATTCTACGCATTCAATAACACACAAGTAGACAGTTACTTCAGTTTGAGAAGATAGCAAGTTCAGTCTTTCCTCCTACCTCTACAGTGTTGTATCCCAGCTCTAGTTCTGACACCAGATCCTCAATGTTCTCTGATCTCTCCTGCAGTTCTGAGATCCACTCACTCAGCCTCTCCTGGAATACGAACAGAGCACAGAAACACACTGAATGAAAACTTGAACTAGGAAAATACAATACAGGCTACTGTAAGGATGGGCTGTTTTAGATGCAGTGAACACAATAAAAGTGTTGGTTTTGCTCTTCTGTAAAATAAATATAAATAATTCAGTCTCTCCCCTTTGTCGCTCAACTCTCCATATGTAAGGACTATGTAAATGTACTTGGGACACAAAACAATAGTTGCTGGTTCCAGCCAGCAAGAGATGGTGCCAAGGTGGCGCCGATAGAGATGGCAGCTTCGCTTCTAGTCCTTAGGAAGCTGTGCAGTATTTAGATTTTTTATGTATTATTTATTACATTGTTAGCCCAGAAAACCTTAAGTGTTATTACATAAAACCGGGAAGAACTATTGGATATCAGAGAGACACAACCAGCACTACGATCAGGAATACGACTTTCCCAAAACGGATCCTTTGTCTGCACCTCCCAGGGCATTTGAACTGATTCCAGAGGCCAACCCAACCCGGAGGAGAGGGTGCCGGAGCGGTCTTCTAGTGAGACTTCGGATGCGCACACACCACCTACCGCTCCCTAGTATGTTACTCGCAAATGTCCAGTCCCTAGTTAACAAAGTCGATGAAATACGGACAAGAGTTGCTTTCCAAAGAGATATCCAGGATTGTAACATACTCTGTTTCACGGAAACATGGCTAGGTGGGGACATGCTGTCAGAGTCCATACAGCCAACGGGATTTTCAGTGCATTGCGCTGGCAGGAATTAACATCTCTCCGGTAAAAAGAAGGGCGGGGGTGTGTGCTTCATGATTAACGACTCATGGTGTAATTGTAGCAACATACAGAAACTGAAGTCCTTTTGTTCACCTGACATAGAATTCCTCACAATCAAATGCCAACCGTATTATCTCCCAAGAGAACTCTCCTCGGTTATCATCACAGCCGTGTATATCCCCCCGCAAGCGGATACCAAAACAGCCATCAAGGAATTTCACTGGACTTTATTCAAACTGGAAACCATATATCCTGAGGCTGCATTTATTGTAGTTTGGGATTTTAACAAAGCCAATTTGAGAACAAGGCTACCTAAATTCTATCAGAATATCAATTGTGGTACACGAGCAAGTAACACGCTTGACCATTGCTACTCTAACTTCCGTGATGCTTACAAGGCCCTCCCCCACCCTCCTTTTGGCAAATCTGACCATGACTACAGCTTGTTGCTCCCCTCCTATAGGCAGAAACTAAAACAGGAAGCGCACGTACTTAGGTCTATTCAACACTGGTCTGACCAATCGGATTCCACGCTTCAAGATTGCTTCGTTCACATGGACTGGAATATGTTACGGGTAGCCTCAGATAATAACATTGACGTTTACGCTGACTTGGTGAGCGAGTTCATAAGGAAGTGTATAGGAGATGTTGTACCCACTGTGACTATTCAAACCTTCCCTAACCAGAAAACGTGGCTTGATGGCAGCATTCACGTAAAGCTGAAAGCATGTACCACCGCATTTAATCATGGCAAGGGAAATATGACCGAACACAAACAGTGTAGTTATTCCTTCCGTAAGGCAAACAGACAACCAAAGTGTCCGTATAGAGACAAACTAGAGTCACAATTCAACGGCTCAAACACGTATGTGGCAAGGTCTACAGACAATCAAGGACTACAAAAAGAAAACCAGCCCTGTCGCAGACATCGACATAGTGGCCCATTACCAAAGACTGTGGGCTCTCCTTCTCAGTGGCCGACGTGAGTAAAATATTTAAATGTGTTAACCCTCACAAGGGTGCCAGCCCAGACGGCATCCCTAGCTGTGTCCTCAGAGCATGCACAGACCAGCTGACTGGTGTGTTTCGGGACATATTCAATCAATCCCAATCCCAGTCTGCTGTCCCCACATGCTTCAAGACAGCTTTCTTGGGAACAGGAACAATGGTGGTCAAGGTAACTGAACTAAATGACTATCGCCCTGAAGCACTCACATCTGTCATGAAGTGCTCCGAGAGTCTAGTCAAGGATCATATCACCCCCACCCTACCTGTCACCCTAGACCCACTTCAATTTGCTTACCGCCCCAATAGGTTCCTGATGGGCTGCCCTCAGGTGGTGAAGGTAGGAAACAACATCTCCACACCGCTGATCCTCAACATTGGGCCCCCACAAGGGTGCGTTCTCAGCCCCCTCCTGTACTCCGTTCACCCACGACTGCGTGGCCATGCACACAAGTTTGCAGACGGCACAACAGTGGTAGGCTTGATTACCAACAACAATGAGACAGCCTACAGGGAGGAGGTGAGGGCCCTCGGAGTGTGGTGTCAGGAGAATAACCTCTCACTCAATATCAGCAAAACAAAAGAGATGATCGTGGACTTCAGGAAACAGCAAAGGAAGCACCCCCCTATCCAAATCGACAGGGCGGCAGTGGAGAAGGTGGAAAGTTTTAAGTTCCTCAGTGTTCATATCACCGACAAACTGAAATGGTCCACACACACAGACAGTGTGGTGAAGAAGGTGCAACAGTGTCTCTTCAACCTCAGGAGGCCGAAAAATGTGGCTTCCCCCCGAAAACCCTCAGTAACTTTTACAGGTGCACAATTGAGAGCATCCTGTCGTGCTGTATCACCGCCTGATATGGCAACTGCACCGCCCACAACCGCAAGGCTCTCCAGAGGGTGGTGCAGTCTGCACAACGCATCACTGGGGGCAAACCACCTGCCCTCCAGGACACCTACAACACCCGATGTCACAGGAAGGCAAAAAATATCATCAAGGACAATAACCACCCGAGCAACTGCCTGTTCACCCCGCTAACATCCAGAAGGCAAGGTTAGTACAGGTGCATCAAAGCTGGGACCGAGAGACTGAAAAACAACTTCTATCTCAAGGCCATTAGACTGTTAAACAGCCATCACTAGCACATTAGAGGCTGCTGCCTATAGGCATAGACTAGGAATCACTGGCCACTTTAAGAAATGGAACACCGGTCACTTAAATAATGTTTACATACACGGCCAGTCAAACATTTTAGAACACCTACTCATTCAAGGGTTTTTCTTTATTTTTACTATTTTCTACATTGTAGAATAATAGTGAAGACATGAACACTATGAAATAACACATATGGAATCATGTAGTAACCAAAAAAGTGTTAAACAAATGTAAATATATTTCATATTTGTGATTCTTCAAATAGCCAACCTTTGCCTTGATGACAGCTTTGCAAACTTGTGGCATTCTCTCAACCAGCTTCATGAGGTAGTCACCTGGAATGTATTTCAATTAACAGGTCTGAAAGTTCCTTCAAGTGCAGTCGCAAAAACCATCAAGCACTATGATGAAACTCGCTCTCATAAGGACCGCCACAGGAATGGAAGACCCAGAGTTACCTCTGCTGCAGAGGATAAGTCCATTAGAGTTACCAGCCTCAGAAATTTCAGCCCAGTAAATGCTTCACAGAGTTCAACTAACAGGCACATCTCAACATCAACTGTTCAGAGGAGACTGTGTGAATCAGGCCTTCATGGTCGAATTGATGGAAAGAAACTACTACTAAAGGACACCAATGAGAAAAAGAGACTTGCTTGGGCCAAAAAACACGAGGAATGGATATTAGACCGGTGGGAATTTGTCCTTTGGTCTGGAGTCCAAATTGGAGATTTTTGGTTCCAACCACTGTGTCTTTGTGAGACGCGGTGTGAGTGAACAGATGATCTCCGCGTGTGTATTTCCCACCATAAAGCATGGAGGAGGTGTTATGGTGTGGGGGTGCATTGCTGGTGACACTGTCTGTGATTTATTTAGAATTCAAGGCACACTTAAGTGACTTAAGATACCGTAGAATAGTATACATGTGTATACAGTGTATACAGTGTATACATGAGATGAGTATTGCCAGATACACTACTGGTCAAAAGTTTTAGAACACCTACTCATTCAAGGGTTTTTCTTTATTTTACTATTTTCTACATTGTAGAATAATAGTGAAGACATCAAAACTATGAAATATCACATATATGGAATCATGTAGTAGCCAAAAAAACTGTTAAACAAATCAAAATATATTTTATATTTGAGATTCTTTAAATAGCCAACCTTTGCCTTGATGACAGCTTTGCAAACTCTTGGCATTCTCTCAACCAGCTTCACCTGGAATACTTTTCCAACAGTCTTGAAGGTGTTCCCACATATGCTGAGCACTTGTTGGCTTCTTATCCTTCACTCTGCGATCCGACTCATCCCAAACCATCTCAATTGGGTTGTGGTCGGGTGATTGTGGAGGCCAGGTCATCTGATGCAGTACTCCATCACTCTCCTTCTTGGTAAAAATAGCCCTTACACAGCCTGGAGATGTGTTGAGTCATTGTCCTGTTGAAAAACAAATGATAGTCCCACTAAGCCCAAACCAGATGGGATGGCGTATCGCTGCAGAATGCTGTGGTAGCCATGCTGGTTAATTCATTCCTACTTATATTTGTGTGTATTGGGTATATGTTGTGTAATTTGTTAGATATTACTTGTTAGATATTACTGCACTGCCGGAGCTAGAAAAACAAGCATTTCGCAACATCTGCAAATAACGTGTATGTGACAATCAAATTAGATTTGATTTGAGAAGGAGAATTGAATTGTCCTCAAAGTGGGCAAAGAAGGTGTTTAGCTTGTCTAGAAGCCATAGGTCAATGTCCGTGATGTGGCTGGTTTTCTATTTGTTTTCTGTAATTGCCTGAGCCTCTTGCCTGAGCCGTTGAATTGCAACTCCACTTTGTCCCTATACCAACATTTCACTTGTTTGATTGCCTTGCGGAGGGAATAACTACACTGTTTATATTAGTCCATATTCCCAGTCCTCTTTCCATAGTTAAATCTGGTGGTTCGCGCTTTCAGTTTTGCATGAATGCCGCCATCCATCCATGGTTTTTGGTTAGGGTAGGTTTTAATAGTCACAGTGGGTACGACATCTCCAACGCACTTCCTTATAAACTCACTCACGAGTCAGCGTATAGATCAATGTTATTCTCTGAGGGAGCCCGGGAACATTGCCCGGTCCGTGTGATCAAAACAATCTTGAAGCTGTGATTCCGATTGGTCAGACCAGCGTTGAATGGTTCTAGTCACGGGTACACGGGTGTTTGAGTTTCTGCCTATAGGACGGTAGGAGCAAGATGAAGTCGTGGTCGGATTTGCCAAAGGGAGGGCAAGGTCGGGCCTTGTATGCATTGCGGAAGTTTGAGTAGAAGTGGTCAAGTGTATTGCCCGCGCGAGTGCTGCAATCAATATGCTGATAGAAATTAGGTAGCCTAGTTCTCAAATTTGCTTTGTTAAAATCCTCAGCTACAATAAATTCAGCCTCAGGATATATATCCAGTGAAGTTCCTTGAGGGCCGTCACGGTACCTGCTTGAGGGAGTATGACAGCTGTGACGATAACTGACGAGAATTCTCGTGGGAGATAATAAAGTGCATTGCGAAAGTATTCGGCCCCCTTGAACTTTGCGACCTTTTGCCACATTTCAGGCTTCAAACAAAGATATAAAACTGTATTTTTTTGTGAAGAATCAACAACAAGTGGGACACAATCATGAAGTGGAACGACATTTATTGGATATTTCAAACTTTTTTAACAAATCAAAAACAGAAAAATTGGGCGTGCAAAATTATTCAGCCCCCTTAAGTTAATACTTTGTAGCGCCACCTTTTGCTGCGATTACAGCTGTAAGTTGCTTGGGGTATGTCTCTATCAGTTTTGCACATCGAGATACTGACATTTTTTCCCATTCCTCCTTGCAAAACAGCTCGAGCTCAGTGAGGTTGGATGGAGAGCATTTGTGAACAGCAGTTTTCAGTTCTTTCCACAGATTCTCGATTGGATTCAGGTCTGGACTTTGACTTGGCCATTCTAACACCTGGATATGTTTATTTTTGAACCATTCCATTGTAGATTTTGCTTTATGTTTTGGATCATTGTCTTGTTGGAAGACAAATCTCCTTCCCAGTCTCAGGTCTTTTGCAGACTCCATCAGGTTTTCTTCCAGAATGGTCCTGTATTTGGCTCCATCCATCTTCCCATCAATTTTAACCATCTTCCCTGTCCCTGCTGAAGAAAAGCAGGCCCAAACCATGATGCTGCCACCACCATGTTTGAGAGTGGGGATGGTGTGTTCAGGGTGATGAGCTGTTTTGCTTTTACGCCAAACATAACGTTTTGCATTGTTGCCAAAAAGTTCAATTTTGGTTTCATCTGACCAGAGCACCTTCTTCCACATGTTTGGTGTGTCTCCCAGGTGGCTTGTGGCAAACTTTAAACAACACTTTTTATGGATATCTTTAAGAAATGGCTTTCTTCTTGCCACTCTTCCATAAAGGCCAGATTTGTGCAATATACGACTGATTGTTGTCCCATGGACAGAGTCTCCCACCTCAGCTGTAGATCTCTGCAGTTCATCCAGAGTGATCATGGGCCTCTTGGCTGCATATCTGATCAGTCTTCTCCTTGTATGAGCTGAAAGTTTAGAGGGACGGCCAGGTCTTGGTAGATTTGCAGTGGTCTGATACTCCTTCCATTTCAATATTATCGCTTGCACAGTGCTCCTTGGGATGTTTAAAGCTTGGGAAATCTTTTTGTATCCAAATCCGGCTTTAAACTTCTTCACAACAGTATCTCGGACCTGCCTGGTGTGTTCCTTGTTCTTCATGATGCTCTCTGCGCTTTTAACAGACCTCTGAGACTATCACAGTGCAGGTGCATTTATACAGAGACTTGATTAGACACAGGTGGATTGTATTTATCATCATTAGTCATTTAGGTCAACATTGGATCATTCAGAGATCCTCACTGAACTTCTGGAGAGAGTGTGCTGCACTGAAAGTAAAGGGGCTGAATAATTTTGCACGCCCAATTTTTCAGTTTTTGATTTGTTAAAAAAGTTTGAAATATCCAATAAATGTCGTTCCACTTCATGATTGTGTCCCACTTGTTGTTGATTCTTCACAAAAAAATACAGTTTTATATCTTTATGTTTGAAGCCTGAAATGTGGCAAAAGGTCGCAAAGTTCAAGGGGGCCGAATACTTTCGCAATGCAATGTATGGTCAGCATTTGATTGTAAGGAATTCTAGGTCAGGTGAACAGAAGGACTTGAGTTCCTGTATGTTGTTATGGTTACACCATGAGTTGTTAATCATGTAGCATACACCCCGGTCCTTCTTCTTCCCAGAGAGATGCTTATTTCTGTCGGTGCAACGCATGAAGAAACCCGGTGGCTGTACCGACTCCGACAACATATCCTGAGAGATCCATTTTTCCGTGAAACAGAGAATGTTACAATCTCTGATGTCTCTCTGGAAGGCAACCCTTGCCCTAATTTCGTCCACCTTGTTGTCGAGAGACTGGACATTGGCGAGTAGTATACTCGGAAGCGGTGGGCGGTGTGCACGCCTTTGAAGCCTGACCAGGAGGCTGCTCCGTCTACTTCTTCTGCGGCGACGTTGTTTTGGGTCGGCCTCTGGAATTAGATCCAATGTCCTGGGTGGTGGTCCGAACAAAGGATCCGCTTCGGGAAAGTCATATTCCTGGTCGTAAAGTTGACGTCGCTCTTATATCCAATAGTTCTTCCCAGCTGTATGTAATAACACTTAAAAATAATAATATTTTGGACAGATTTTGGCAAGTGAATGCCCCTCCCCCTACCACTCACAACAACAAAGATGAGAGATCACTTCTTCCTCTCTGACAAACGGTTTCAACTTGCTATTTGCATTTGAGGTTTGGTCCAACAGAATCGGTCATATGGACACCAAAACACATGGAGACATTATTTTACTGTAATAGAGGAGAAGTTAACCTTTCGAACCATACACTGTTTATATTTCAACTCCTCAAATTCTGAGCAGAGCAGACACTACTAAACGGATGTACCAATGAACATTCATTCTGGGAATTTAATGCTCAGTCTATTGCGCGTGCATTACGGTACCATGTCCTGGGTGGTTATACTAGCTGTTTAGTCTGTGTTTTATAAATGTGCAATAAGCATGAAACAATTATATAGGGAATTGGCAACTCGTTCTCATTCTGAGAAATAAGGTTGGTCACTTGATTTCAACATCTAAACAAAGTGGACAGGCTAGCATGCTGTTCAAACAGTTGAAGACGAACAGAAGGTTGTGTTCATAACAACTGTTTTCAACTGTTTTGCCTTGTTAGCTGAATTCAGAGCTTGTGAAATTATTCCTAGATCCAATTTGGCTTAAACTTAATATATAAATATTAGCTGGCTACTCACTAGCACATGGGCTTGTGCTTGAGATATTGTTTATGAGACCGGTGTTCATTTTCTATAATGCCTGCTACATTATTAGTGTGTATTATGCATGGTTCTGGTTAAATGTGTTACAAAAAGGGCATTTTTATAGACAGACCTGAAAGCCAGATCAGTAATTATTGCAAAAAAAGCAGGTACAACTCTTTTCAGCCTAGGTATAGTATAATTTCACAAGCTCTGAATTCATTGGATTATTGCTGACAATTTTAAATGCAGTGTATTTTACCTTTAATTGTACAACAAAGCTTATTTAGATAACTTTTTTTTAAATCGAGATATATATCATGAATCGCCCATAATAAAAAAAAAAACGTGCGATATGAGTTCTAGACCATATCACCTAGCCATACACCTGCTTGGCCACTCGGGACAGGGAGGGGGGCAGTTAAATATCACTGCACCACTTTCAAACTAAGATAATGGTTGGCCTGAATACAATTTTTCTGTGCAAATCTATTTGGTTAAATGTTTTTTCTATGTTATGAGTCTAGAGACAGAAAGAGTGAATCATTTTCATGGGGAAGGGTAATTATCGATACCAAACACACACTAACAGGCTCACGAAAGCACTCTGTGTGTGACTGAAATATGAGCTGTGTCTTTACATTGCCAATGACCTACACTGAGTGAACAGGGAGAACAGATCACATATCAGTGTCACCGCTTGATGATGTCACATGGGACATTTACACCGATTAAAACAGGTGACATCATACTTTCTGAATGTGCATCACTGAGGCCTGAGGAGGGGATTTGGCATGGGAAGACACGGGCCCCTTCCATATGGACTCAGAGAAAATTTAAACAGCGGAACAATACAGATGACTAACAAGTGTACAAAACATTAAGAAAACCTGCTCTTTCCATGACAAAGACTGACCAGAGCTTAGATCCCTTATTGATGTCACTTGTTAAATCCACTTCAATCAGTGTAGATTAAGGGGAGGAGACAGGTAAAAGAATGATTTTTAAGCCTTGAGACAATTGAGACATGGATTGCATACGATGGAGTCAACATGGGCCAGCATCCCTATGGAATGATTTCTACACCTTGTAGAGTCCATGCAAATTGTGGCTGTTCTGAGGGCAAAAGAGGGGGGGGGGGGGAACAAAAAATGTGGAAGGTGTTCCTAACGTTTGGTATACTCAGTGTAAAGAACACACCAACATAACGTGTTTTAATAGGGCTTTGGGCCACCACGAGACAGACCAGCTTTAATGCACCTAAGCATAGATTCTACAAGTGTCTGGAACTATTGGAGGAATTCTTCCATGAGAAGTTCCATCATTGATGTTTTGTTGATGGTGGCTGCTTCAGAATCTTCCATAAGTGTTCAATTGGGTTGAGATCTAGTGACGCCATAGCAAATTATTCAGTGACCACTCGTGCCCTGTGGATAGGGGCATTGTCATTCTATTGTCATGGAAGCCAAAATAATGGCCTGCCCAGCATTTTTATACATGACCCTAAGCATGATGTTATGTTAATTGCTTAATTAACTCAAGAACCACATCTGTATGGAAGAACCTGCTTTCAATATACTTTGTATCCCACATTTACAAGAGCGTTTCCTTTATTTTGGCAGTTACCTGTATCTTGGCACTATAACTGACTCAAAACTCACCTGGACTCCTAACACAAAAGAGATATACAAAAAGAGACGATAACAACTATATTTCATGAGGAGACTAAACTAAATATCAGGTCAATAAAAAATAAACATATTGCCCACATCCTTCATTCAGAGTGTTCTCACATTCTGTTTCCAAGCCCGGTACAATTACCTTTCCATCTCAAACAAAAAACAATTACACAAAATAGTAAAGCTGGCAAGTAAAATCAGTGGTGTTAGTTTAGTGAGCATGAAAGCACTGTTCTTGGAGAGAGTGGCGCGGGTGAGAGTAAGGATTGCCGCTAAAAAACAGGAGTACCAGCTTCTACCATTGCAGTTCTGTTCCATTTCTTTTCACTGTTGTAGCACATTTGGCATGCATACATTCATCCTGCTCTATTCATTGCATTCCATGTGTGTATTTATTATTCCTTTTAAAACCTCTTAAGGATCTGACCACTTTTTTTTAAATCCTAAAATGACATACCCAAATCTAATTGCATATAGCTCAGGACCTGTAGCAAAGATATGCCTATTATTGATACCATTTGAAAGGAAACAGTTTGAAGTTTGTGGAAAAGTGGAATTAATATAGAAGAATATAACACATTAGATATGGTAAAAGATAATACAAAGAAAGAAAACGTGATTTTTTTTGTTGTTGTTTTGTACCATCATCTTTGAAATGCAAGAGAAATGTCATAATGTATTATTCCAGCCCAGGCACAATTTAGATTTTGGTTACTAGATGGGAGCAGTGTATATGCAAAGTTTTAGACTGATCCAATGAACTATTGTATTTCTGTTCAAAATATTGGCTCAAGACTGCCCAAATGTGCCTAATTGATTTATTAATACATTTTCAAGTTCATAATTGTGCACTCTCCTCAAACAATAGCATCGTAATAACTACTGTAAATTGGACAGTGCAATTAGATTAACAAGAATGTAAGCTTTCTGCCCATAGTCAGAACTTTCCAAATAGAATTTTCAAATACATTCAAATATTCAATTACAGTGGGTATCATAACTATTCACCCCCTTGGATTTCTTCACATTTTGTTGCATTACAAAGTAGGATTTAAATTAATTTAATGTGATTTTTTCCTGTCATTGATCTACACAAAATACTCTGTATAACGATAGTGACATTGTAATGTCAATGTGCAAGCAACATTCAAACATTTATTTTAATTATTGAAAAATACAGGACTAATATATCTTGATTAGAGGTATATTACCCCGAGTCAATACATGTTAGAAACACATTTGGCAGCAATTACAGTTGTGAGTCTGGATTGTACAAAATTTGCCCATTATTATCTTCAAAATTCTTCAAGCTTCAACCTAACCCTAGAATACGGAGTGTTCCCTCAGGCCTGTAGGGAGGAGCACCCTTTAATGGTTGAAACAGCAGACCAATTAGCCTGTTCCGTTGCTTAGAAAACTTTCAGCAAAAATGATGTTTGACAAAATACAATGTCATTTTACAGAAACAAATTAACAACAGACTTTCAGCATGCTTATAGGGAAGGGCACTCAACATGCTCGGCACTGACACAAATGACTGATTATTGTCTGAAAGAAATTGATAATAAGAAGATTGTGGGATCCGTTTTGTTAAACTTCAGTGCAGCTTTTGATATCAATGATCATAACATATTGCTGAAAAAATGTAGGTGTTGTGGATTAACATTCTCTGCCTTATCAAGAATGGACAGTTACCTATCCAGTAGATCACAGAGGGTTTTCCTTAATGGAAACCTCTTTAATGCAAATTTGGTTGAGTGTGGTGTACCACAGGGCAGCAGGCTTGGACTATTATTGTTGTCACACCCTGGTCAAAGTATTTTGTGTTTATCTTTATTTATTTGGTCAGGCCAGGGTGTGGCATGGGTTTTTGTATGTGGTGTGTATGCATGGGGATTGCAGCTAGTGGGGTGTTCTAGCTAAGTCTATGGCTGTCTGAAGTGGTTCTCAATCAGAGGCAGGTGTTTATCGTTGTCTCTGATTGGGAACCATATTTAGGCAGCCATATTCTTTGAGTTTGTCGTGGGTGATTGTCCTTAGTGTCATTGTTCTGTGTTAGGTTACACAAGTATAGGCTGTTTCGGTTTTCGTTAAGTTTATTGTTTTGGTAGTGTTTGTGTTTAGTGTGTTACTTCATTAAACATGGATTGCAATAGACACGCCGCATTTTGGTCCGACTCTCCTTCTCATACGGAAAACCGTTACAGAATCACCCACCACCAACGGACCAAGCAGCGTGTCAACAGGCAGCAACAGCAGCGTAAAGAGGAATGGACATGGGAGGACGTTTTAGATGGCAAGGGCTGTTACACTTGGGAGGAGATACTGGCTGGAAGAGATCGCCTCCCATGGGAACAGGTGGAGGCACTTAGGAGAGCAGAGGCAGCCGGAGAGAGGAGCCGGCGATATGAGGGAACACGGCTGGCAAGGAAGCCCGAGAGGCAGCCCCAAAAAATTCTTGGGGGGGGGCTAACAGGGAGTATGGCTACGCCAGGTAGGAGACCTGGGCAGACTCCCTGTGCTTACCGGGGGGCTAGAGAGACCGGACAGGCACCGTGTTATGCAGTGGTGCGCACGGTGTCTCCAGTGCGGGTGCATAGCCCGGTGCGGTATATTCCAGCTCCGCGTGTCGGCCGGGCTAGATTGAGCGTCGAGCCTAATGCCATGAAGCCGGCTCTACGCAGCTGGTCCCCAGTGCGTCTCCTTGGGCCGGCTTACATGGCACCAGCCTTGCGCTCGGTGTCTCCGGTTCGCCTGCATAGCCCAGTGCGGGCTATTCCACCTCGCCGCACTGGCAGGGCGACCGTGAGCATTCAACTAGGTAAGGTTGGGCAGGCTCGGTGCTCAAGAGCTCCAGTGCGCCTGCACGGTCCGGTTTTTCCAGTACCACCTCCACACCCAAGCCCTCCGGTAGCAGCTCCCCGCACCAGGCTTCCTGTGCGTGTCCTCGGCCCAGTACCACCAGTGCCAGCACCACGCATCAGGCCTACAGTGCGCCTCGCCTGTCCAGCGCTGTCGGAGCCCTCCTCCTCTCCAGCGCTGTCGGAGTCTCCCGCCTGTTTAGCGCTGTTAGAGCCTTCCTTCTCTACAGCGCTGCCGGAGTCTCCCGCCTGTTCAGAACTGCCAGTTAGCATAGAGCTGCCAGTTAGCATAGAGCTGCCAGTTAGCATAGAGCTGCCAGTCTGCAAGGAGCTGCCAGTCTGCAAGGAGCTGCCAGTCTGCAAGGAGCTGCCAGTCTGCAAGGAGCTGCCAGTCTGCAAGGAGCCGCCAGAGCTGCCTGTCTGCAAGGAGCCGCCAGAGCTGCCAGTCTGCAAGGAGCCGCCAGAGCTGCCAGTTAGCATGGAGCAGCCAGAGCCGCCAGTTAGCATGGAGCAGCCAGGGCCGCCAGTCAGCATGGAGCAGCCAGGGCCGCCAGTCAGCATGGAGCAGCCAGGGCCGCCAGTCAGCATGGAGCAGCCAAGGCCGCCAGTCAGCATGGAGCAGCCAGGGCCGCCAGTCAGCATGGAGCAGCCAGTCAGCATGGAGCAGCCAGTCAGCATGGAGCAGCCAGAGCAGCCAGTCAGTATGGAGCAGCCAGAGCAGCCAGTCAGCATGGAGCAGCCAGAGCAGCCAGTCAGCATGGAGCAGCCAGAGCTGCCAGTCAGCATGGAGCAGCCAGTCAGCATGGAGCAGCCAGAGCTGCCAGTCAGCATGGAGCAGCCAGTCAGCATGGAGCAGCCAGAGCTGCCAGTCATCATGGAGCAGCCAGTCAGCATGGAGCAGCCAGAGCTGCCAGTCGACCAGACTCTCCCAGATCTGCCAGTCGACCAGACTCTCCCAGATCTGCCAGTCGACCAGACTCTTCCAGATCTGCCAGTCGACCAGACTCTTCCAGATCTGCCAGTCGACCAGACTCTTCCAGATCTGCCAGTCGACCAGACTCTTCCAGATCTGCCAGTCGACCAGACTCTTCCAGATCTGCCAGTCGACCAGACTCTTCCAGATCTGCCAGTCGACCAGACTCTTCCAGTCAGCCAGGATCTGGTAGATTCATCAACCTGCCTGAGCTTCCTCTCACTCCTGAGCTTCCTCTCACTCCTGAGCTTCCTCTCACTCCTGAGCTTCCCCTCAGTCCCGAGCTGCCTCAGTCCCGAGCTGCCCCTCAGTCCCGATCTGCTCCTCAGTCCAGTGGGGTTCTGGGTGAGGACTACTAGGCCATGGTCGGCGGCGAGGGTGGACTATCCAGGGACGCGAGGAGAAGGGACTAAGACATTGATTGAGTGGGGTCCACGTCCCGCGCCGGAGCCGCCACCATGGACAGACGCCCACCCGGACCCTCCCTATTGTTTTGAGGTGCGTTCGGGAGTCCGCACCTTAGGGGGGGGGGTTCTGTCACACCCTGGTCAAAGTATTTTGTGTTTATCTTTATTTATTTGGTCAGGCCAGGGTGTGGCATGGGTTTTTGTATGTGGTGTGTATGTATGGGGATTGTAGCTAGTGGGGTGTTCTAGCTAAGTCTATGGCTGTCTGAAGTGGTTCTCAATCAGAGGCAGGTGTTTATCGTTGTCTCTGATTGGGAACCATATTTAGGCAGCCATATTCTTTGAGTTTGTCGTGGGTGATTGTCCTTAGTGTCATTGTTCTGTGTTAGGTTACACAAGTATAGGCTGTTTCGGTTTTCGTTAAGTTTATTGTTTTGGTAGTGTTTGTGTTTAGTGTGTTACTTCATTAAACATGGATTGCAATAGACACGCCGCATTTTGGTCCGACTCTCCTTCTCATACGGAAAACCGTTACAATTGTTTTGTTTTCCACTGACCTTGAATAAAACCTGTGTGTCCATGTTGGAGGGGTCTTTACACATAAAGGACCAAGATTACTATTATAACAATGTCTTCTTTTCTTTTTAACTCAACAGTATACACAACGGCTGCAACAGTAAAATTAATAACTGACACCCTTAACATAGAGCTCTAGTCAGTTTTAGATTAGGTAACTAACAATAGGCTGGTGCTAAATATCTAAAAAACTAAAAGCATAATGTTTGGGACAAATCACTAGCTCACTCCTGAACCTCACCTGGCTCTATTGAATAATGTGGCAATTGAGCAAGTTGAAGAGACTAAACTGCTAGGTGTCACCCTAGATAGCAAGCTATCGTGGGTTTTTCTTTATTTGCTTTATGCCAAGAGCTGTCATCAAGGCAGAGACTGGCTACTTTGAAGAATCTCAAATATAAAATATATTTTTATTTGTTTAACACTTTTTTTGGTTACCACATGCCAAGGCAGCAGCTACTCTTCCTGGGGTCCAGCAACATTAAGGCAGTGATATACAATTTAAAATATGACATGACATTACCTTTCATAACACTTTTCACAACACATTAAGTGTGTTCCCTCAGGCCACTACTCTACTATCACATATCTATTATACAAAATCGATCTGTGTGTAGAGTGTATGTCTTGTGTGGTGTGTATATCATGTGTGGTGTCTGTGCCTGTGTGTCTCTTCGCGTCCCCACTGTTCCATAAGGTGTATTTTTATCTGTTTGTTAAATCTGATTCTACTGCTTGCATCAGTTACCTGATGCGAAATAGAGTTCCATGGATCTACAGTGCCTTGCGAAAGTATTCGGCCCCCTTGAACTTTGCGACCTTTTGCCACATTTCAGGCTTCAAACATAAAGATATAAAACTGTATTTTTTTGTGAAGAATCAACAACAAGTGGGACACAATCATGAAGTGGAACGACATTTATTGGATATTTCAAACTTTTTTAACAAATCAAAAACTGAAAAATTGTGTGTGCAAAATTATTCAGCCCCTTTACTTTCAGTGCAGTAAACTCTCTCCAGAAGTTCAGTGAGGATCTCTGAATGATCCAATATTGACCTAAATGACTAATGATGATAAATACAATCCACCCGTGTGTAATCAAGTCTCCGTATAAATGCACCTGCACTGTGATAGTCTCAGAGGTCCGTTAAAAGCGCAGAGAGCATCATGAAGAACAAGGAACACACCAGGCAGGTCCGAGATACTGTTGTGAAGAAGTTTAAAGCCGGATTTGGATACAAAAATATTTCCCAAGCTTTAAACATCCCAAGGAGCAGTGTGCAAGCGATAATATTGAAATGGAAGGAGTATCAGACCACTGCAAATCTACCAAGACCTGGCCGTCCCTCTAAACTTTCAGCTCATACAAGGAGAAGACTGATCAGAGATGCAGCCAAGAGGCCCATGATCACTCTGGATGAACTGCAGAGATCTACAGCTGAGGTGGGAGACTCTGTCCATAGGACAACAATCAGTCGTATATTGCACAAATCTGGCCTTTATGGAAGAGTGGCAAGAAGAAAGTTATTTCTTAAAGATATCCATAAAAAGTGTAGTTTAAAGTTTGCCACAAGCCACCTGGGAGACACACCAAACATGTGGAAGAAGGTGCTCTGGTCAGATGAAACCAAAATTGAACTTTTTGGCAATAATGCAAAACGTTATGTTTGGCGTAAAAGCAACACAGCTGAACACACCATCCCCACTGTCAAACATGGTGGTGGCAGCATCATGGTTTGGGCCTGCTTTTCTTCAGCAGGGACAGGGAAGATGGTTAAAATTGATGGGAAGATGGATGGAGCCAAATACAGGACCATTCTGGAAGAAAACCTGATGGAGTCTGCAAAAGACCTGAGACTGGGACGGAGATTTGTCTTCCAACAAGACAATGATCCAAAACATAAAGCAAAATCTACAATGGAATGGTTAAAAAATAAACATATCCAGGTGTTAGAATGGCCAAGTCAAAGTCCAGACCTGAATCCAATCGAGAATCTGTGGAAAGAACTGAAAACTGCTGTTCACAAATGCTCTCCATCCAACATCACTGAGCTCGAGCTGTTTTGCAAGGAGGAATGGGAAAAAATGTCAGTCTCTCGATGTGCAAAACTGATAGAGACATATCCCAAGCGACTTACAGCTGTAATCGTAGCAAAAGGTGGCGCTACAAAGTATTACCTTAAGGGGGCTGAATAATTTTGCACACCCAATTTTTCAGTTTTTGATTTGTTAAAAAAGTTTGAAATATCCAATAAATGTCGTTCCACTTCATGATTGTTGTTGTTGATTCTTCACAAAAAAATACAGTTTTATATCTTTATGTTTGAAGCCTGAAATGTGGCAAAAGGTCGCAAAGTTCAAGGGGGCCGAATACTTTCGCAAGGCACTGTATGTAGCACTGTGCACCTCCCACCGTCTGTCCTTGACTTGGGGATTGTGAAGAGATCTTTGGTGGCATGTCTTGTGGGGTATGCATGAGTGTCTGAGCTGTGTGCTAGTAGTTTAAACAGACACTTAGGTGCATTCAAAATGTCAACACTTTGTACAAAAACAAGTAGTGATGAAGTCAATCTCTCCTCCATTTTGAGCCATGAGAGATTTACATGCATATTATTAATGTTAACTCTCCGTGTACATTTAAGGGCCAGCGCGTGTTGCCCTGTTCTGAGCCAATTGTAATTCTCCTAGGTCCCTCTTTGTGGCACCTGACCAAAGGACTGAACAGTAGTCCAGGTGTGACAAAACTAGAGCCTGAAGGACCTACCTTGTTGATAGTGTTGTTAAAAATGCAGAACAGCGCTTTATTATGGACAGACTTCTAAACCATTTTAGCTACTGTTGTGTCAACATGTTTTGACCATGACAGTTTACAATCCAGGGTTACTCCAAGCAGTTTAATCACCTAAACTTGCTCAATTTCCACATTATGTATTACAATATTTAGTTCAGGTTTAGGGTTTAGTGAATGATTTGTACCAAATACAGTGCTTTTACTTCTTTAAATATTTAGGACTAATTTATTCCTTGCCACCCATTCTGAAACTAACTGCCACTCTTTGTTAATTGTTGCAGTCATTCACTCACTAGCTGACGTGTATAGTGTTGTAGACACACTGGCCTCACCCAACGCCAGTGGCAAGTCACTAGTAAAAACGGAAAAAAGTAAGGGGCCTAGACAGCTGTCCTGGCGTATTCTTGGATTATGTTGGAGAGGCTTCCATCAAAGAACACGCTCTGTGTTCTGTTAGACAGGTAACTCTTTATCCACAATATGGTAGGGGGTGTAAAGCCACATACGTTTTTCCAGTAGCAGACTATGATTGATGACGTCAAAAGCCACACTGAAATCTAACAAAACAGCCCCCACAATATTTTTTATCATCCGTTACTCTCAGTCAATCATCAGTAATTTGTGTAAGTGTCGTGCTTGTTGAATGTCTTTTCCTACAAGCGTGCTGAAAGTCTGTTGTCCATTTGTTTACAGTACAATACCATTGTATCTGGTGAAAAACATTTTTTTCCAAATGTTTACTAAGGGTTGGTAACAGGCTGATTAGTTGGTTATTTGAGCCAGTAAAGGGGGCTTTACTATTCTTGGGTAGCAAATTACTTTTGCTTCCCTCCAGGCCTGAGGGCACACACTTAGTAGGCTTAGATTGAAGATATGGACAAATAGGAGTGGCAATATCGTCCGCTATTATCCTCAATAATTTTCCCTCCAAGTTGTCAGACCACGGTGGCTTGTCATTGTTGATAGGCAACAATCATTCTTTCACCTCTTCCACACTCACTTCACAGAATTACAATGCTTGTCTTTCATAATTCAAATCAGTTATACTTGGATGTGTAGTGTCAGCATTTGTTGCTGGCATGTCATGTCAATAAAAAAAATCATTTAAGGACAGTGCCTTGCGAAAGTATTCGGCCCCCTTGAACTTTGCGACCTTTTGCCACATTTCAGGCTTCAAAAATAAAGATATAAAACTGTATTTTTTTGTGAAGAATCAACAACAAGTGGGACACAATCATGAAGTGGAACGACATTTATTGGATATTTCAAACTTTTTTAACAAATCGAAAACTGAAAAATTGGGCGTGCAAAATTGTTCAGCCCCCTTAAGTTAATACTTTGCAGCCCCACCTTTTGCTGCGATTACAGCTGTAAGTCGCTTGGGGTATGTCTCTATCAGTTTTGCACATCGAGAGACTGACATTTTTTCCCATTCCTCCTTGCAAAACAGCTCGAGCTCAGTGAGGTTGGATGGAGAGCATTTGTGAACAGCAGTTTTCAGTTCTTTCCACAGATTCTCGATTGGATTCAGGTCTGGACTTTGACTTGGCCATTCTAACACCTGGATATGTTTATTTTTGAACCATTCCATTGTAGATTTTGCTTTATGTTTTGGATCATTGTCTTGTTGGAAGACAAATCTCCGTCCCAGTCTCAGGTCTTTTGCAGACTCCATCAGGTTTTCTTCCAGAATGGTCCTGTATTTGGCTCCATCCATCTTCCCATCAATTTTAACCATCTTCCCTGTCCCTGCTGAAGAAAAGCAGGCCCAAACCATGATGCTGCCACCACCATGTTTGACAGTGGGGATGGTGTGTTCAGCTGTGTTGCTTTTACGCCAAACATAACGTTTTGCATTGTTGCCAAAAAGTTCAATTTTGGTTTCATCTGACCAGAGCATCTTCTTCCACATGTTTGGTGTGTCTCCCAGGTGGCTTGTGGCAAACTTTAAACAACACTTTTTATAGATATCTTTAAGAAATGGCTTTCTTCTTGCCACTCTTCCATAAAGGCCAGATTTGTGCAATATACGACTGATTGTTGTCCTATGGACAGAGTCTCCCACTTCAGCTGTAGATCTCTGCAGTTCATCCAGAGTGATCATGGGCCTCTTGGCTGCATCTCTGATCAGTCTTCTCCTTGTATGAGCTGAAAGTTTAGAGGGACGGCCAGGTCTTGGTAGATTTGCAGTGGTCTGATACTCCTTCCATTTCAATATTATCGCTTGCACAGTGCTCCTTGGGATGTTTAAAGCTTGGTAAATCTTTTTGTATCCAAATCCGGCTTTAAACTTCTTCACAACAGTATCTCGGACCTGCGTGGTGTGTTCCTTGTTCTTCATGATGCTCTCTGCGCTTTTAACGGACCTCTGAGACTATCACAGTGCAGGTGCATTTATACGGAGACTTGATTACACACAGGTGGATTGTATTTATCATCATTAGTCATTTAGGTCAACATTGGATCATTCAGAGATCCTCACTGAACTTCTGGAGAGAGTTTGCTGCACTGAAAGTAAAGGGGCTGAATAATTTTGCACACCCAATTTTTCAGTTTTTGATTTGTTAAAAAAGTTTGAAATATCCAATAAATGTCGTTCCACTTCATGATTGTGTCCCACTTGTTGTTGATTCTTCACAAAAAAAATACAGTTTTATATCTTTATGTTTGAAGCCTGAAATGTGGCAAAAGGTCGCAAAGTTCAAGGGGGCCGAATACTTTCGCAAGGCACTGTAATTGACAATATCATTGGGTTTTGTTATGAATGAGCCATCTGATTCAATGAATGATGGAACTGAGTTTGCCTTTTTGTCCAAATTTTTATTTAAGGTGCTCCAAAGCTTTTTTTCTATCAATCTTAATAGAATTGATCTTTGTTTCAAATCAAATTGTATTTGTCACATGCGCCGATTACAACAGGTGTAGTAGACCTTACAGTGAAATGCTTACTTACACACCCTTAACCAACAATGCAGTTTTAAGAGAAATACCTACCAAAATAAGAAATAAAGTAACAAATAACTAAAGAGCAGCAGTAAAATAACAATAGAGGCTATATATAAGGGTGTACCGGTACAGAGTCAATGTGCAGGGGCACCGGTTAGTCAAGGTAATTTATGTAATATATACATGTGGGGTAGAGTTATTAAAGTAACTTTTGCATAAATAATAACAGAGAGTAGCAGCAGCGTAAAGGAGGGGGGAGGGTCAGAGGCTGAGCAGTAGCCTTGTGGTCAGAGGCTGAGCAGTAGCCATACCAGGCAGTGATGCAGCCAGTCAGGATGCTCTCGATGGTGCAGCTGTAGAACCTTTTGACGATTTGAGGACCCATGCCAAATCTTTTCAGTCTCTTGAGGGGGAAAAGGTTTTGTTGTGCCCTCTTCACGACTGTCTTGGTGTGCTTGGACCATGATAGTTTGTTGGTGATGTGGACACCAAGGAACTTGAAGCTCTCAACCTGCTCCACTACAGCCCAGTCGATGAGAATGGGGGGTCCTCCTTTTCCTGTAGTCCACAATCATCTCCTTAGTCTTGATCACGTTGAGGGAGAGGTTGTTGTCCTGGCACCACACGGCCAGGTCTCTGACCTCCTCCCTATATGCTGTCTCGTCGTTGTTGGTGATCAGTTCTACCACTGTTGTCATCAGCAAACTTAATGATGGTGTTGGAGTCGTGCCTGGCCGTGCAGTCATGAGTGAACAGGGAGTACAGGAGGGTTTCATAGTATAATTTCTTATTTTTATTCAGATAGACACATGATTTCTGAATATGCAGTACGTTTACCAATCGGTTCTGCAGCCAGACTTACAGTATGTGCCATTCCTTTTGCCTCATACCTCTCGACCATTACATTTTCCAATTCCTCATCAATCCACAGGGATTTAACAGTGTTTGCTGTCATTTTCTTAATAATGGGTGCATGCTTAATAGTAACTGGAATAAGCAATTTCATAAATGTGTCAAGTGTAGCATCTGGTTGCTCCTCATTACACACCACAGACCAACAAATATTATTTACATCAACAACGTAGGAATCACTACAATCACTACACTAATCACTATGACCTCTTAGACACTATATTAGGCACAGCCTTTGGAACTTCGGTTTTCCTAGATATGGCTACTATATTGTGATCACTACATCCTATGGATTTGGATACTACTTTAAAGCAAATTTCTGCATCAATAGTAAAGATGTGATCAATACATGATTATGATGTCATTCATGTCCTGTTTGTAACTACCCTGTTAGGTTGACTGATAACCTGAACCAGGTTGCAGGCACAAGTTACAGTTTGAAGCTTTTTCAATATTTAAATCACCCAGAAAATGTATCCTGAATGTTTTGGTACACCTACTGGAGAGCTCTTCTTTGTCTATACCTATTCAGCATTGTTCACACCCTCTTAGAGCCTTAGCCCCACCCATCTCTTTAAGGATTCACATGAGGCCATGTGCTAAACAGAGTGAGTAGTTTAGTAAACAACCAACGATTTCCAGACTAAAAGTAGTAAAAGTAGTAGCCAACAATAAGGAAAAACTTCAGGTAAAAATACACTATCTAGTCCTTGGCCTATATCGTAATCTGACTTTGCAGGTCATGTTGTTCTTCAAATTACCATCTCTGGTAAACAGACACTATATCAAATACAATCTAAGTTTATTTGCCACATGCACAGAATACAGAAGGTGAAAATGGTTCAGTGAAATGGTTACTGCATAGTAGCAATTTCAAAAACAGAGAGTGTCCAGATAAATATACATTATAATTATTAGATGATGCTTACCCGACACACCAATCTAAATTGATGGGCCATGTGAAGGAAATGCTATAACCACCTCCCAGCCACATGTAGCTATGTGGAAGGGACACTATTGTCTACACA
This sequence comes from Oncorhynchus mykiss, assembly GCF_013265735.2. Taxonomy (NCBI): domain Eukaryota; kingdom Metazoa; phylum Chordata; class Actinopteri; order Salmoniformes; family Salmonidae; genus Oncorhynchus; species Oncorhynchus mykiss. The sequence continues at coordinate 51,770,847 of NC_048570.1, forward strand.
TGTTCATGAAATACAATAGGATGGCCATAATCACCCCCAGACACACCTGGCTAACTTGATGGGTCATGTAATCATCTGTCTTTTGTTAGCTAGCTTGCTAAACAATGAACCGCCATAATCGCAACTCGTACTACTACCAATACAAACATTGTCATAGCTGTAGTATGAATCTGCAGGTAGCTAAAGCTAACCAACTTGGTTCATTGTTAGCTAGCTAACATTAGTCTATAACCAGCAATGCAAATGTGTTTCTGATTCAATTAATATTACGACACAGATCATGTAAATACGAATTTGTTCTCAACTGACTTGCCTTGTTAAATAAAGGAAAATGAAACAAAATGACCTGAAACATGATAGCTAGAGCGCAATGAGCCAAGTGTAAAGCCTTGTGTTGTAGGTTATTGTCCTGGAGATAGGTGGATTCCTCTCCCAGTCTCTGGTGTAAAGCAGACGGAAGCAGCTATTCCTCTAAATAAGGAGGCAGTTCCTTCGTGATGTGTTGTGTTGGATTTGCCCCAAACATAAGGCTCAGCATTTAAGGCCAAAAAAGTTGATTTCTTTGCCGTGTTTAATTTTTTTTCAGTTTTAATTTAGTGCCTTGTTACATGTTTTTTTTGATTTTTAAATTCCGCATTTTATATTTTCACTCTGTAATTTAGCAGATTATTGTGGAGTAACTACAATGTTGTTGATCCATCCTCTGTTTTCTCCCTTCACAGCCCTTGAACTCTGTAGCTGTTTTAAAATCACCAATGGCCTCATCCTGCAGCTCAGTTCAGAGTGACGACTCTATCTTTGTTGTGTCTGGGTGGTTTAATAAATCATCCACAGCATAATTATTAACTTGACCACGTTTAAAGAGATATTACAATTTATTGGATTTTATTCAACCTTTATTTAAGCAGGAAGGCATGCTGAGACCACAGTCTCTTTTGCAGATGAGCCCTCCATAAACACATAAATAACCAACATCATATAAAAAAAACACTTGAATCATTGTCTGATTTGTTATTGTTATCCATTTACCAATCACTGCTCTTCTTTATGAAGCTTTCGAAAAGATCCCTGGTCTTTGTAGTTGACAAAAAAAAATCACAACTAAATTCATTTCACTCCCACTTTGTCACACAACAAAAATGTGAACATATCCAAAGAGGTGAATACCCACTGTACTTGTTCAAATTTATTTTGTTTTGAAATGTATTTAGAAGTAATGAAATACCTGAAATAGTATTTGAGCCCAGGTATGATCCACAAGTGTTGTATCTAGTTGTATAGTGCTGATTTACATTGTTTTATGCATTTATGTATAATTGCACTAAATGTGGTGATGCTGTGCTGTTGAGTGTAAGATGCAAGACAAGTTTCCAGGAAGGGACACAATAATGAATTACCTGAATTGTGACATGGGGTGATGTGAATAGTTTACTCTATCCACTAACATCTAACTTTGTCACTCACCCTGATGTCTTCGTAGGCTGTCTCCACGCTGGTGACCTCATGATCCTGGTGTCCTCCAGACAGTCTGTCAGTCTCAGAGAGCAGACAACCACAGCCCAGACAGAAGCAATCCATCCCCTGTAGGGCAGCAGCTGCTCTGGCCTGGCTCTCCTCCTCCGCATCGAATATCTCATAATCAGCCTCAATGGGCTCCTCGTAAGCGGGGAGATCCAGCCCTCTCTCTTCTCTTACCCTCTCCTCCATCTCTCGCTCCTTCTGCCTCTCCATATCCACCAACAGGTTTTCTCTCACCCTTTCCTTCTGCTTTTCTCCCTCCAATACCAACTCCATCTCACTCTTCCTCTCCTGTCGCTCCTTCTCCTTCAGCCTCTGATTGTCTCTTTCTCTCTCCCTCTCTCTCTCCTGTCTCTCCTTCTGCTCCCTCTCCTCCCTCTCCTGTCTCTCCTCCTCCCTCAACAACTCTCTCTCCCTCTCCTTTTCCTCCCTCTCATGTCTCTCCTTCTCTGCCCTCTCCTGTCTCGCTTTCTCTTCCTTCAGTCTCTGCCTGTCCTTTTCTCGCTCCCTTTCCATCTGTCTCTCCCTCTCCTGTCTCTCTTTCTCTTCCTTCAGCCTCTGCCTGTCCTTTTCTCTCTCCCTCTCCACCTGTCTCTCCTTCTCCTCGCTCTCCTCCTTCAGCCTATGCATCTCCCTTTCTCTCTCCCTCTCCAACTCCATCTGTCTTTCCCTCTCCTGTCTCTCCTTCTCCTCCCTCTCCTTCCGCCTCAGTCTCTCATTTTCTCTTTCCCGCTCCAACTCCATCTGTCTCTCCTTCTCCTGTCTCTCTTTCTCTTCCTTCAGCCTCTGTCTGTCCTTTTCTCTCTCCCTCTCCATCTGTCTCTCCCTCTCCTGTCTCTCCTTCTCCTCGCTCTCCTCATTCAGCCTCTGCCTCTCCCTTTCCTTTTCTCTCTCCCTCTCTAACTCCATCTGTCTTTCCCTCTCCTGTATCTCCTTCTCCTCTCTCTCCTTTAGCCTCTGCCTCTCAATTTCTCTCTCCCTCTCCAATTCTATCTGTATCTCCCTCTCCTGTCTCTCTTTCTCTTCCTTCAGCCCCTGCCTGTCCTTTTCTCTCTCCCTCTCCTGTCTCTCCTTCTCCTCACTCTCCTCCTTCAGCCTCTGCCTTTCCCTTTCTCTCTCCTTCTCCTCTCTCTCCTTCAGCCTTTGCCTCTCATTTTCTCTTTCCCGCTCCAAATCCATCTGTCTCTCCCTCTCCTGCCTCTCCTTCTCCTTCTCCTGTCTCTCTTTCTCTTCCTTTAGCCTCTGCCTGTCCTTTTCTCTCTCCTTCTCCATCTGTCTCTCCTTCTCCTCGCTCTCCTCCTTCAGCCTCTGCCTTTCCCTTTCTCTCTCCCTCTCCTGTCTCTCCTTCTCCTCGCTCTCCTCCTTCAGCCTCTGCATCTCCTTTTCTCTCTCCCTCGCCACCTGTCTCTCCTTCTCCTCGCTCTCCTCCTTCAGCCTATGCATCTCCCTTTCTCTCTCCCTCTCCAACTCCATCTGTCTCTCCCTCTCCTGTCTCTCCTTCTCCTCTCTCTCCTTCAGCCTCTGCCTCTCCCTTTCTCTCTCCCTCTCCAACTCCATCTGTCTTTCCCTCTCCTGTCTCTCCTTCTCCTCCCTCTCCTTCAGCCTCTGCCTCTCATTTTCTTTCTCCCGCTCCAATTCTATCTGTCTCTCCTTCTCCTGTCTCTCTTTCTCCTCCTTCAGCCTTTGCCTCTCCTTTTCTCTCTCCCTCTCCTGTCTCTCCTTCTCCTCGCTCTTCTCCTTCAGCCTCTGCATCTCCTTTTCTCTCTCCCTCTCCAACTCCATCTGCCTTTCCCTCTCCTGTCTCTCCTTATCCTCCCTCTCCTTCAGCCTCTGCCTCTCCTTTTGTCTTTCCCTCTCAAACTCCATCTGTCTCTCCCTCTCCTGTCTCTCCTTCTCCTCTCTCTCCTTCAGCCTCTGTCTCTCATTTTCTCTCTCCCTCTCCAATTTTATCTGTCTCTCCTTCTCCTTCTCCTGTCTCTCTTTCTCTTCCTTCAGCCTCTGCCTGTCCTTTTCTCTCTCCTTCTCCATCTGTCTCTCCTTCTCCTCGCTCTCCTCCTTCAGCCTCTGCCTTTCCCTTTCTCTCTCCCTCTCCTGTCTCTCCTTCTCCTCGCTCTCCTCCTTCAGCCTCTGCATCTCCTTTTCTCTCTCCCTCTCCACCTGTCTCTCCTTCTCCTCACTCTCCTCCTTCAGCCTATGCATCTCCCTTTCTCTCTCCCTCTCCAACTCCATCTGTCTTTCCCTCTCCTGTCTCTCCTTCTCCTCCCTCTCCTTCAGCCTCTGCCTCTCATTTTCTCTCTCCTGCTCCAATTCTATCTGTCTCTCCTTCTCCTGTCTCTCTTTCTCTTCCTTCAGCCTCTGCCTGTCCTTTTCTCTCTCCTTCTCCATATGTCTCTCCCTCTCCTGTCTCTCCTCCTTCAGCCTTTGCCTCTCCTTTTCTCTCTCCCTCTCCTGTCTCTCCTTCTCCTCGCTCTCCTCCTTCAGCCTCTGCCTCTCCTTTTCTCTCTCCCTCTCCAACTCCATCTGCCTTTCCCTCTCCTGTCTCTCCTTCTCCTCCCTCTCCTTCAGCCTCTGCCTCTCCTTTTGTCTTTCCCTCTCAAACTCCATCTGTCTCTCCCTCTCCTGTCTTTCCTTCTCCTCTCTCTCCTTCAGCCTCTGCCTCTCATTTTCTCTCTCCCTCTCCAACTCCATCTGCCTTTCCCTCTCCTGTCTCTCCTTCTCCTCCCTCTCCTTCAGCCTCTGCCTCTCCTTTTGTCTTTCCCTCTCAAACTCCATCTGTCTCTCCCTCTCCTGTCTCTCCTTCTCCTCTCTCTCCTTCAGCCTCTGCCTCTCATTTTCTCTCTCCCTCTCCAATTCTATCTGTCTCTCCTTCTCCTTCTCCTGTCTCTCTTTCTCTTCCTTCAGCCTCTGCCTGTCCTTTTCTCTCTCCTTCTCCATCTGTCTCTCCCTCTCCTGTCTCTCCTTCTCCTCCTTCAGCCTCTGCCTCTCCCTTTCTCTTTCCCTCTCCTGTCTCTCCTTCTCCTCGCTCTCCTCCTTCAGCCTCTGCCTCTCCCTTTCTCTCTTCCTCTCCAACTCTATATGTCTATCCCTCTCCTGTCTCTCCTTCACCTGTCTCTCCTTCTCCTTCTCCTCCTTCAGCCTCTCCCTTTCTCTCTCCCTCTCCAATTCTATTGTTCTCTCCCTCACCTGTCTCTCCTCTTCTTTCAGCCTCTGCTTCTCCTTTTCTCTCCCCCTCTCCATCTGTCTTTTCCTCTCATGTCTCTCCTTCTCCTCCTTCTCCTTCTCTTCCTTCAGCCTCTCCTTTTCTCTTTCATTTTCCACCTGTCTCTCCCTCTCCTGTTTCTCCCTCTCCTGTCTCTCCTTCTCCTCCTTCAGCCCCTGCCTCTCCCTATCTCTCTCCCTTTCCAATTGTATATGTCTCTCCCTCTCCTGTCTCTCCTTTTCCTTCCTCTCCTTGTTCTCCTTCTCCTGTCTCTCCTTTGCCTCCTTCAGCCTTAGCCTCTCCCTTTCTCTTTCCTTCTCCAACCCCATCTGTCTCTCCTTCTCATGTTTCCCCCTCTCCTCTCTCTCCCACTCCTCCCTCTCCTGTCTCTCCTCCTCCTTGAGCCTCTGCTTCTTTCTCTCCCTCTCCAACTCCATCTCTCTCTCCTTTTCTTTCTCCAGCTCCCTCTCTCTCTCTAGATTAGAGTTAGGGCCTGGGCAGAGCTGTTTTCTCTCTGTCTCAGACACCATCATTTCTCTTGCCTCCTGCTGCGAGATTATCTCATACTCCAGCTCTTCTGCAGTCTCCCTGTGCAGCTCCATCTCTGAAACGACAGTTTCTCTGTGCAGCTCAGAGAGGTCTTCCTGAGGAGCAAAGCTCCTGAGGGGAGTGAACACCCACTCGTCCTCACCTTCCAAGTCCTGCTTCTTCATTGGCTCTTTCTCCTGTCCCTTATCTCCCTCAGCAGGGGCAAGAAGTGACGCCCATCGCTCCGCAGCTTCTGCAGGAGGGGCAGTTGGAACTACTTTGGCTTCAGGATTGTGTGTGAAGGACTCCTCCGCTACACTCACAGGCTCCTCAGATCTATTCTCTACTTTTTCAACTTTGTGTGCTTCAGCTAGCATTTCCATTCTATTGATTGCTTCAGCTGCAATTTCAGATGCCATTTTAGTATCATCTGATACTTTCACAACAACTACTGATAAATCAGTAACTGCCTTTTGAGAGACCCTGTGTAGCTCCAGTGCTCCTGCTATGGCCTCAGTTGGATCTTTAATAGCATCCTCTGCTCTTACAGGTTCAGATGCTTTAATTACAGTCTCTGTTTTACTTTCAGTTGACACCTGATTCACCTGTACAACCACAGGCTCCTGAATTACAACTGGTTTTGCCACTCTAGACACTTCTACTTTGTCTTGTTTTTTCACCTCCTCTGCCTGAGCTAGTAGCTCTGTTTCATGGGATACTTTATCTGACACTACCTCCTCCTGGCTGTCAACCTCGGACTCATGTGCCTCAGGTGTTGTCTCACTTTTAGCTTCCTCTACCACATCAACCTTCTCAGGTTTCTTTCCTGGGACTAGATGGTCCTTCTCAACTTGAGACACTTTGCTGTCTGTATTTACAGACTCAGAGTCTTTTTCTGGACCAGTTTCCTTGATGTGCAGCAAAGATTTCTCTGTTGATTCTTCCATCTCTGTTGATTCCTCCATCTCTTTATATCCTGCTGGTTGCAGGTACCCATTCATCTCTGCAGCTTTGATCTCCTCATTCTTACACTCCTCCTTCTCCTCCTCTTCTTCTTCCACCACTCTCGTTAGGAATCCGGTCAGCTCAAACTTACTCTGCGACCACATCATTAGCCCCTCCCCTTTACCATCCACTTCTTCTGATTGGTCCTCCACATTGGGAGTCTCGTCTTTCAGGATAAACTTCTCCAGGTATCCGTCTGTTTCCTCTGAATCAGACAGTCGCCTCTGGAACGATCTGTCCGACCCCACGCTTTCTGCCTCTGAGCCTTCCTCGTCGCTCCTCCTCCTCTCCCCCATGGCGTCCTCGTACAGGTCGGAGTAGAGGAAGGACATGGCTGTGGGTTCCTCTAGCAGGATGGGATCAATGATCTTAGGGGGTCCTGGGGAGAGGAAGATGGGGGTGAGGATGCTCTCCTCTCTGCCGAACAGCGCTGACCCACTTTCCTTCAGAGACCTCAGACTCTCCCTTCTTCCTTCCTTCCCTCCCTCCTCTTCATCCTCTTCTCCCCTTTTCATCAGGTCCTCTGGGGGTGCGTGGTGTTTGTTCCCGTAGAACACCTCATCCAAACGCTCGCTGGCAATCTCCATGTCTGTGACAAACACAAAGTCATCGTCCGGAGCTGCAGAGAGGCTGTCTGTGGCTGTCATCTGCCCCAGATTAGTCTCCTCTCGTTGGGGCTTCGTGGGTGTCTCGTCTCCCACTGGCTCTGGAACCTGCTGCCCAGGAACCACCTCATCCAGGAGGGTAAATGCCTCAAAGTAGTCCATGTCGCTGGTGCCGTCCCTGTGGCTGTGAGGCCCCTGTTGCTCTGTGGGTTCTGAGGGCTTAGACTCTCCTACTTCTTCTCCTTCTGTGCCCTCCTGTACCTCCTTCATTTCTGGGTAGTCCTGGGCAGGTAAGGCCTCAGAGCCCCGCCTGGATTTGGACCTGATCCTGGGTGTCTCCTCCAAGTAGGACAGGTTATCCTGCAGCTCAGTGCTCTCCTCCTCGTCCACTGTGGGCAGTTTGGACGGGACTTTGATGTTGAGGATCTCATAACCCTCTGAAATCAGACTAAACAGCTCCTGCTCTTTGTCTTTCACTTCCCCTGACTCTGTGTCTGACTCTACACTCTCCACACGGATGTTTGGCACAGACACCTCAGCCATCTCAGGCCTCTCCACCCCCAGTGTCGAGCCAGACCTGGAGCTCCCGGGTCTCCTTAGCCTCTCCCCCAGCCTGGCCTTTCCTCTCATCCTCTTCCTCCTCCGAACTATCTTGTCCTCATCGAAGACAATGGTAATTTTGCCCTGTGCACCTCCACCACCGGTAGCAGAGCCATCCAAACTGTAGGTGTCAGAGCTGTAGCTGGCCTCCGACGCCCAGGGGGTGGAGCATCGGCTGGAGGCCGTTTCCCAGACTATGCCGCTGTCCTCACTCTGAACAGTCACCATGGAGAAGGACGGGTCCACCATCAGACACTGCAGCTTGGGCTTCACAGACTGGTCCTGGACCACCTCCCGCAGACTGAAGAAAGGAACAGGGAGTTAGATTAGTTACTTGGGAGCACATAAGAACATAGGTCTACAAGTGAAATGCACATGTGGGGGTACTTCAGGGGGTATTCCGGGAATAGCAAACTGTGAGCAAAAACCTCACATTGAACGTGATTACCTCAACCGTTTCTCAGCTTGATAACTAGAGAAGTGTGCATCAACTTGCAGTGTGTGTGTGCATATCAGTGCGTGTGTGTGATAAGTGATCAATTAATCAATGTCTGGTTGTGCGCATGTGTGTTTGGCAAGGGGTATCGCTTGACCGTAGCTCTGGGAATCTTAATTGTACAAACCCTATTATCTGGCAGGCAGGGAATATTATTTCTAGATCAATTCTAGAGCGAAGATTCTACACCCCACTTTGCTCAAGCTGATCCTCTCCAATGGACTCAGAAGGTGAAGCTAAAAATGGGTCAGTTTGGGGCATTCAAAGGGGAGAGTCAATAGTCAGGTTTCCATCGCCCCAGGTTTATTTAACAAAATCAACATCCCATTGGGCACACACTGGTTGAATCAACATTGTTTCCATGTCATTGAACCAACGTAGAATATGCATTGAATTGATGCCTGTGCCCAGTTGGATGTGTAAAGGGATGGCAGCTATAGGATAAATGTTCTAAAGGTCAACAACAGAGTTGTATTTTTCTTTTGTTGAACTTTCTTTATTTGGATAGTAGCTGCGGCACACCTTTTGTAATATCCAGGAAAGTAGACCGGACACCGTCGCAAATCACACATTGTGTCCTGTCACAGATCATTCTCTAACCACTTGCAAGAAGCCTGATCCAGGCCTATTTAAGTCAAGTCGGCCTTTGAGTGAGAATGTAATGGTCAACAGTGTCGAAGGCCTTGGAAGGTTTATGAATGAGGCAGCACAATGTTTTTTATGATCTAAGCAATTTAACACATCATCTATAACAAGCGTAGCAGCTGAAACTGTGCTATGTCTGGGTCTAAAACCAGACTGGTGCACATTTAGAATAGAATGAGAAGTTTAAAAAGGTCTTAGCTGAGAGTTGGCCAGGGATTCTAAAACTTTGGAAAGCAAGATAATTGATCTAAGTCAAAATGATCTACTCCGTTGTGTAGGGGGGAGGACGTGTCACTTTCCAGATCTTAGGGATAACACCAGGAACAATTGTCAAGTAAAAAATATAGGCTAATGATTCTGCAATAAGTGGGGCAGAGAGCTGCAGTAAGAAGGGATCAAGAGAATCAGCCCCTGTGGATTTGTTAGCAAGGCACTTACCAAATCATAGATATAAAATGGTTGATATGAAAATAGAGAATGTGTATCTGGGAGTGCATCATTTTCAAAAGTTTCGAGGGGAATAAATTAGGAATTTCTAGAAACTATTCTTTAAAATAGATGGCCAGCTGAGGCAAAATGGTGTTTCCATCTGTCTGAGCTGATCTCAGTCCAGCTTTCAACTTAGTCTTGAAAGTTGTAATAGTAGAATGCACAAGGTGCAATTTCGAAATCGGTCATCAGTTTTCCTCTTGTCATGTCAGTCATTGAATACCTTAGAGAGCTATTTATAACTTGGCAGAAACGTCCAGATCAACTAGCCCATGTCAGCTAACAGCTAACATTCAGAGATTTAAGTACTTTCCAGAAGTTTGCTGGATTCCTACTATTCTGACATACACAGTTCAAGAAGTACAGTATGTTGACTTTGCTTTCCAAACCAAAGACAGACATCTACAGTGCCTTCAGAAGTATTCACACCACTTGACTTTTTCCACATTTTGTTGTGTTACAGCCTGAATTTAAAATTGATTACATAGAGATGTTTTGTTACTGGCCTACACACAATATGCCATCATGTCAAAGTGGAATTATGTTTTCTAAAAGTTTTACAAATCAATTAAAAATTAAAAGCTGAAATGTCTTGAGTAAATAAATATTCAACCCCTTTGTTATGGCAAGCCTACATAAGTTCAGGAGTAGAACTGTGCTTAACAAGTCACATAAGTTGCATAGTTGCATAATGACTACCTCATATTTGTACCCCACAAATACAATTATCTGTAAGGTCCCTCAATCGAGCAGTGAATTTCAAATGCAGATTCAACCACAAAGATCAGGGAGGTTTTTCATTGCCTCACAAAGAAGAGCACCTATTGGTACATGGGTAAAAAAAAATTAAAAAGCAGATATTGAATATCCCTTTGAGTATGGTGACGTTATTAATTACACTTTGGATGGCGTATCAATACACCCAGTCACTACAAAGATATAGGCGTCCTTCCTAGCTCAGTTGCCGGAGAGGAAGGAAACCGCTCAGGGATTTTACCATGAGGCCAATGGTGACTTTAAACAGTTACAGATTTTAATGGCTGTGTTGGAGAAAACTGAGGATGGATCAACAACATTGTAGTTACTCCACAATACTAACCTAATTTACAGAGTGAAAAGAAGGAAGTTGAACAGAATAAAAAATATTCCAAAGCATGCATCCTGTTTGAAACAAGACACTAAAGTTACACTGCAAAAAAATGTGGCAAAGCAATTAACTTTTTGTCCTGAAAACAAAGTGTTATATTTGGGGCAAATCCAATACATCAGTGAGTACCACTCTCCGTATTTTCAATCATAGTGGTGGCTGCTCCATGTAATGGGTATGCTTGTAATAGTTAAGGACTGGGGAGTTCTTTAGGATAAAAAGAAACGGAATGGGGCTGAGTAAAGGCAAAATCCTATTGGAAAACCTTGTTCAGTCTGCTTTCCATCAGACGAGAAATGAATTCACCTTTCAGCAGCACAATAATCTACAACACGAGGCCAAATCTACATGTATGTATGACTGTGTATGACTGTCTATAGGACTGCCAGTCATCCATGGTATCAGTCAATTTAGCCTTAGCCCAAGCAAAATGTATTTCCTGTAATTTTTCGTTAAATGTATGCATGCTTATCTACAATTGTTGAACAGAGAAGCAAAACAATGTAGGGCCTGATCCGAGTCAGATGACACAATCCCCGAGTCACACAACCCCAGATCAGACATGAAATGTTGATAATTCAAATGCCCAAAATGTCTCTTTGCAATAATCCGTGGGCAGGATTTAGGTAGCTTATCATCTCTTATGCAGGCAATGGGACAATGTTCACTGAGCTCATTAGCAAAGATTCCATTGGCAGTATATTTAGGAGGGCATTTGTTAGAATAATATCTAAAAGAGTACATTCTTTAGGGTGTTTAAAGTTGGGGAGAGTTGGTTTACTTATCAGCCAAGTTAGAGTTAGGCTGAAATATATTTTTACTGAGCTGTCTGACACTGGCATCAACCAATCCAGATTAAAATGACCCAATATGAATAATTAAGATTTAGCATAGTAAGACAGTAATTCAGACAATTCCTACGCATTTCTCAGTAATTGGTATTCAGACTTACCTTATGCAGGTGCGTATCAGGCTTAGCAGGTGTGGTTCCCCTGCACGCACTCAATAAATGTAATTCAACTCCTGAAAACCCTCCCACTTACAGATTTTCTTGTAGAGTTGTGTTCAATATGGTTTTCAGTACATGTATCTAAAGCCATCCCTTTAAATGTGGTGTACCTTTAATTTGAATCCAGTCTTTGTGAACAGTGCGCCAGGGTCTAGGTTTAAGCTGCTACAGTATGGTATGCATTCCATTATGATTCAAATAGGCTACATGTCCCAAATTAATTTGTTAGCCTAATATGATCCACTAATGCTAGCAATCCTTAGGACTAAAGGCTACTGATAGTGGCTAATATTTAACATGATACACATTGTAAAAAATTAATTGAAAAGTCTGTCCGTATACTGTAATTAAACATTATAGAAATTATTATAAATCAACTTGGTATGTTTGGTGCTATACTGTAATTTGCGCATGACTACAGAAGCTATGGCTCTCCAAACTATGGCTCTCCAAAGATTATAAGGCCATCATTTCATAAACGTCACAGTGGAAAAGGTTGATATATTGATATGCTTCAGTTTGCTGCCATATGACTAGTTACACATTTGTCTCCTGCAATCATAAGGTAAAATAAATCTAAACAATTGTCATTTATATTTACAATCCCCTTATCCAAACGGCTTACTCATTTACCTACAGTAGCTCTTATCAATTTGTAAATTACAGTGCATGAAAAATGGTGCTATTTATATCGGGAAAAATAAAGTAGATGTCGACCTTATTCATCCTTTCATCGCGCGTGAAATTGTTGGAATTATGAGGAAATTAAGTTGAGGTCAGGATACGGCGTATCCGTAGACACACCGCCGCCATACTTCATTTCTTTGATCTCCACCCCAAAAGAATAACACGCTATTCTCATGCCTAAGTTCAAGTTCAGAATACACGTAGAGAGAAAAGTGCATAAAAAGGGAATGCCATTCCATTTATGCGTGCTTAACTCTGGTCGTAATTCCCGCCTTAGAGCACAAGGCAGAGCCGAGGGAGGGAGATAAATTCCCACTAGTGTCAGCTGGGCTTTATTACCAAGGCCTACATTCAAGATTAAACATTGACATTGCGTAGGGAAACGTTTAAGATGCCCTTTACGAATATGACGACATCCCCACCTTTGCCAAATCTGTATACATTATAACCAGTCAGAGACACATCAGTATTCGACATAGACTTTATTAACCAAGACTCAGTAATAATAAGAATGTCAGTATTGGTTTGAGAGACCAGAGTTACATTCAAATCTATTTTAAAAATCAAACTTCTGGTATTTACGTCAATCAAATCAGCAAGAGTAGAGCAGGCCGTTGCTCATGGTTGGAATATGGCCTAGTGGTTAGAGCGTTGGACTAGTAACTGGAAGGTTGCAAGTTCAAACTCCCGAGCTGTCAAGGTACAAATCTGTCGTTCTGCCCCTGAACAGGCAGTTGCCCCACTGTTCCTAGGCCGTCATTGAAAATAAGACTTTGTTCTTAACTGACTTGCCTAGTTAAATAAAGGTAAAAATAAATAAATACCCATTGCAGTGTGGAATGCAGCCTAGTTGTATTTACACCATCCCAGCAGATATCTTAAAAAAATAACTATGCTATTTGCTTTTCCGAGCATGCACTTAATTTAATTGAGACCGGTAATGAATTGGCCTTGTCTAGCATCATTCTAATGTTCTTCAGTAGAGGGCGCTAGTGGTCTTAAGTCCCAAACACACACTGTATAGTCTTTTGCAATTGTAATGGTATTGAGTTGGGTTGGGTTTAATGGTAAATGTCACAAATCACACTGCATATAGAGCTGTTTTCTAATAATGTTATTGGAAATATAAGACTGCCTTGCAAGTATTACAATTGTATTACAATTGTAATATTTTATTAGGGTTGTTAGAACCTTTTAGTCGCTAGCCCATTTCTCCAACAAAGTTTTAGTCTTGTAGAAAAGGTTCACAGCACCATAGGGATAGCCCTCTCACAAGGCTGCCTTGTTGGACTATTCAAGGAATGTTGGGTTGAAGCATTAAGTTGCTAAGAGAAAGACAAAATGAATTTATTTAATGAAGGAATGACTTGAATTGTGATGATGACCACGCAATTTATCTACCATGAGCAAAATGTATTGGTTTTCTACCCGAAGTTGCAAAGGAAATGTGATCCATTTAATATAAACAAGGGACCAGCAAAATGTCTGGCAGCATAGCAGGAACAGCAGCATTTAGTGGTCAAAACCTGATATTTTCACAGTAATTTATGGTAATTTAAAAAAAAATAATTTCTCAGAACAGAGGAAAATAACCATCAACAAATTCACAAAGAACACATTACATAGTATGAAGAAACAATACTACAAACTGCATATTCATACTACTTGTCAGACATAGATATTGACTTATATTGTATTCTGGTTGTTGGAGTGGGATTGAAGTGAGGGGTTTGTGGGTGGCTTTTGAGTATTTTATTGGATTCCTCATGTCTTACTCATTTGTAGGAAGACGTTTGGTCCAAATCGGATGTTGGGTGCTATATTTATTGAATATATCCTTTAAACTTAAATGGACAATTTGGGTGCAATCAATTTTATAAATTTTTCTGAGATTAAATACAATTTCAACAAAATAAGGTTTCGGGAATGTCAATCTTACCAGTTTATAATTACAAAAACGATTTCAGAACAATGGTGGGTGTCATGGCTTGCTGAAATGACATGGAACAACTCAAATGGTATGACACTTATGGGATGATTTAGAATTTTGTGCAGTAGTATTTACTGATAGCCAGAAACAGTGAACACAATTGCACACATTTATTTTATGATGAAAACAACGTGTTAATATTCTGTGAACAAAACAATGAACTTTGTACTATTCACTGATGAGGTCTAAGATATGTGGTCTAAGATATGTATTTGAGCATTTGATCATTGCTGTTATGCTATAGATACGTTTCAACACAGATCGAAAAATTGCTTGTACGCGATTGAGAAAAACTGTATAACAAATGATCCTATATGCACTGAGCACTCGCTCTGTCCAATAGTAGATCAAAACTGGGAAGGCTAGTGTCCCCGAACATCATCGTGACTGGAGCTGCGGGACAACTATCTATGTAGCTACAGTAGCAATATTCAGGATAACCTAATTAGAGAGTAAAGCACTAAACTGTGTGATAGTGTAAGGCCTAGATTCAATTAGATCAAGTGTTAACTGGTGATCACTGACACCCGCATACTGATGTTTTGGTGGTGTCTGAGATGTAACTGCATGGGAGTTGTCAAACCGGTGAGCAGCTGCTCTTGATCATTGTCACAAAGCCACACAGTTCAGAATGAGAAAATGTAGGCTATATAGAAATAATGATGCTCAAATTGAAAATCATTAAACAAAATAATTAAGTTTTTCTATCAGTCTAAATCGCTTTCCAGTGTTCGAACTTGTAAACAAGCCTGCATACGATTTCTCGTAATGTGACTCTGTGCAGCCATTGGCAATGTCCGCTTTAGGTATAATGACAGGAGTCGCTTGTGGATTTGACAGCTCTAACGCAGTTTCACCTCCGACACGACCAAAATAATAGCTATACGGATGTCGGCTAAAGCGGATCTTAATTAATAGAGCACTAATTGTCCTAGTGTTGTAGAGTGTGTGTGTGTGTGTGTGTGTGTCTGTGTGCTCCAGAGCACAGTAAGACAGTGAAGCACTTAGCTGAAATTCAAGCACCTGTTCCTGAGTTCCTCCACGTCGTCTTCATCCTCCTGAACGACGGCCTCTGGCAACTCATGCTCCTGTAATTCCGTCAAAGCCATATCAGAGTCCATTTTTGTAGTTTATAGCAGGTTCCTTTAGCAGGTTTCAGTATTTTTCCGTAGTTCCTGATGTTTTCTAAAGTTTCTTGTTATTTTTCTGTTGGTATCTGACCCTCTTAGAGGATTGGAGTCCCTCTTCCTATTTGTGTCATTCCAAGCTGGGAGCTATTCGCCTGACTCAGCTAGCACTGGAAATAGACTGACAGAGAGGGACAGAGCGAGACAGGAGAGGGCTAAGGGAAAGGGAGAGGGGAGGGGAGAGAGATGGAGAGAATATATAGGCTGAAAGAGAGGGACAGAGGGGTGAGGAGTGTGAGACAGGTCACTGTGTCTTTCTGCCCCCTGCGTTTCAGTCTGTGGACCTACAACAACACCCTCAGACAGAGACGTAACATGTCACTCACTGCAACAACTGTTCCCTAAGATACAGTGCCTACATTATCTAAAGCTGTGCAAGTTTGCTCCCTATGTGGAACAACACAGAGGGAATTATAAATCAATGTCCTCCAAATGGTGGGTCCTGGTTAGAAACATGACATGGTCATAACTCTAAAATAGCTTTAAGTGGGTCACAGTGCCACAGTGTTCTAGTGGCAGCATGGATCAGGGTCAGTGTGAGTTTAAAGGGATAGTGCGAGCATGCTAGCTGTTCTGGGAGACTTCCAGGCATTGCGCTAACGCTAGTTAGCAATGGCTCGCAAAACTATTTTTTTACTTCCTTCAACTACACTCAGAGATATACAAATGGTATGTCTAAAGAAGGAATACGTGCTAAAACGTGTTAGCCTTGCCGGACAAAAATAAAAAGGTGAAATCAGGTGACTTTTTTTGTCTTTTAAAGTTGCAGTATGCAGAAATCGCTCTGCCATTTCCTGGTGGCTAAAACTTTAATAGTTTGCCTAATTTCAGTTTATGTTACAAAATAAACTAATATTGTGTTGATAATCATTGTACCATCTAAACCGCTGTGAAATATATTTTCCATAACCAAAAATATTGTTGTTTCAGCTGTTTAAAGCTAATGTACGAAAAACCAAAAGTAAAAGATGCTTGTTAGACTTACTTTCAAGTAGAATGATAGATCTATAATACACATTTCTATGTGAATAAAAAATCAAATTGGAGTGCCGTTTCCCAATGTTCTTGAACTTTCATTTGAAAGTTCATCGGACTCTGTGTAAGTAGAAAAAGGCCTTACCCTTTTACACTTGTGGGAATTGGCCTATAAGGATAGGGCTACATTGAAATGTTTCTCACAGAAGAAAAATAAAAAGCATATGCTCAAATGCATACATATAAGCATGGTAGCAAATGAAAGGGAACGGTTTGGAGATTATGGGAAAATTGAGCACAACAGTTCATCTGACAAGACTGAATACAAACGTTACACTGTTGATTTTATGTATATTTGACATTTACTGTACTTTAACACATTTGTTGATCATCTGAAAATACTCTGGATACATTCAGTAACATAAGAATATTGTGGGTTTGGGTGAGAAGACTAACTGGTGTCTCCAAGTGGCCAGACACCTCTCCAAAGTGTGCAGAGTTCCTAAGTAATTTCAAGGCACTCTCCTAGCTGTGCCGTTGAGGAACTAGATCAAGCACACTTGTAGTTGCTTTGTTTGGAACACAACCCTGCATCCCCGCCATCACACAATTGTTGTTATTGTTGACGCAATCCCAAAAACGGACCATTATAAATGACAATCTGGTTCAGGTGGGCATCAGCGTACAGGCTGTGTGAAGGCAAAACTTCTGAAAGGATGGCGTATAGGACCATCACGGGAGAGAACAGAGGCAGCTGCTGTCTGTGTTGTGCTTTTTCTCCAAGTTGTAAAAAGCTGAAACAAATTATGAAACCAGCTGCCAAGCGATTGAAAACCGAAATTCTGGCGTTTTTTCTGAGTAAAGACAGTGTGTCTATGAAAGCGGATGACTAAACATGAAATGACTGCAACACTTAACAAATAACTGCAGTTAGTTTCAGAATGGATGGCAAGGAATAAATTAGTCCTAAATATTTCAAAAACTAAAAGCATTGTATTTAGGACAAATCATTCATTAAACCCTAAATCTCAACTAAATCTTGTAATGAACAATGAGGAAATTAAGAAAGTTGTGGTGACTAAATTGCTTGGAGTAACCCTGGATTGTAAAACTGTCATGGTCCAAACATATTGATCCAACAGTAGCTAAGATGGGTCGAAGTCTCTCCATAATAAATCGCTGCTCTTCCTTAACAGCACTATCAACAAGCCAGGTCCATTTGTCGCACCTGGACTACTTTTCAGTCATGTGGTCAGGTGCCACAAACAGGGACTTAGGAAAATTGCAATTGACTCAGAACAGCACTTAAATTTACACTGAGCGCTAACATTAATAATATGCATGTCAATCTCTCCTGGCTCAAAGTGGAGGAGAGATTGACTTCATCACTACTTGTATTTGTGAGAGCTATTGACATGTTGAAAGCACCGAGCTGTCTGCTACTGGCTCACAGCTCGGACACCCATGCATACCCCACAAGACATGCCACCAGAGGTCTCTTCACAGTTCCCAAGTCCAGAACGGACTATCGGAGGTGCACATTACTACATATAGCCATGACTACATGGAACTCTATTCCACATCAAGTAACTCATGCAAGCAGTAAAATTCGATTTAATAAACAGATAAAAATACACCTTATGGAACAGTTGGAAAATGTGAAGCAACACAAACATAGGCTCAGATACATGCATATACACACACGATAGCATATGTACTAAACTCAGCAAAAAAATAAATGTCCCTTTTTCAGGACCCTGTCTTTCAAAGATAATTCGTAAAAATCCAAATAACTTCACAGATCTTCATTGTAAAGGGTTTAAACACTGTTTCCCATGCTTGTTCAATGAACAATAAAAAATTAATGAACATGCAACTGTGGAATGGTCGTTAAGACACTAACAGCTTAGACTGTAGGCAATTAATAAGGTCACAGTTATGAAAACTTAGGACACTAAAGAGGTATTTTTACAGACTCGGAAAAACACCAAAAGAAAGATGACCAGGGTCCCTGCTCATCTGCGTGAACGTGCCTTAGGCATGCTGCAAGGAGGCATGAGGACTGCTGATATGGCCAGGGCAATAAATTGCTATGTCCGTACTGTGAGACGCCAAAAACAGCACTACAGGGAGACAAGACGGACAGCTGACAGTCCTTGCAGTGGCAGACCACGTGTAACAACACCTGCACAGGATCGGTACATCCGAACATCACACCTGCGGTGCAGGAACAGGATGGCAACAACAACTGCCCGAGTTACACCAGGAACGCACAATCCCTCCATCAGTGCTCAGACTGTCCGCAATAGGCTGAGAGAGGCTGGACTGAGGGCTTGTAGGCCTGTTGTAAGGCAGGTCCTCACCAAACATCACTGGTAACAACGTCTCCTATGGGCACAAACCCACCATCGCTGGACCAGACAGGACTGGCAAAAAGTGCTCTTCACTGACGAGTCGTGGTTTTGTCTCACCAGGGGTGATGGTCGGATTCGCATTTGTTGTTGAAGGAATGAGTGTTACACCAAGGCCTGTACTCTGGAGCAGGATCGATTTGGAGGTGGAGGGTCCGACATGGTCTGGGGCGGTGTGTCACAGCATCATCGGACTGAGCTTGTTGTCATCGCAGGCAATCTCAACGCTGTGCGTTACAGGGAAGACATCCTCCTCTCTCATGTGGTACCCTTCCTGCAGGCTCATCCTGACATGACCCTCCAGCATGACAATGCCGTCAGCCATACTGCTCGTTCTGTGCGTGATTTCCTGCAAGAAAGGAATGTCAATGTTCTGCCTTGGCCAGCGAAGAGCCCAGATCTCAATCCCATTGAGCATGTCTGGGACCTGTTGGATCGGAGGGTGAGGGCTAGGGCCATTACCCCCAGAAATGTCCGGGAACTTGCAGGTGCCTAGGTGGAAGAGTGGGGTAACATTTTGCAGCAAGAACTGGCATATCTGGTGCAGTCCATGAGGAGGAGATGCACTGCAGTACTTAGTATCTGGTGTGGCCACCAGCTGCATTGACTGTTACTTTTGATTTTGACCCCCCCTTTGTTACGGGACACATTATTCCATTTCTGTTAGTCACATCTCTGTGGAACTTGTTCAGTGTATGTCTCAGTTGTTGAATCTTGTTATGTTCATACAAATATTTACACATGTTTAGTTTGCTGAAAATAAACGCAGTTGATAGTGAGGATGTTTTTTTTTGTTGCTGAGTTTATATACACACGTACACATGGATTTTGTTTTGTAGATATGTGGTAGTAGAGTTGGAGCCTGAGGGCACACAATGTGTTGTGAATGTATTGTAATGTTTTTAAAATGGTATAACTGCCTTAATTTTGCCTTGACCCCAGGAAGAGTTGCTGCTGCCTTGGGATCCACAATAAATACACATTTGAAAGCTTGTTCTATTGCCAACATGACTAGGTAAGTTATAAAATAAGATCTTAGTGTTAGGTTTTCACAGTGCAATTCAGAGAAACAGAGCGTCATTTTGGTGCGCATAGAAAGGAGTCATGCATGCATTCAGGTGCGTGTTCCGAGGCCAATTTTCTTCATAAGACAAACATAGTTCAGGGTATGACGCCATGTCATCTAGTAATTGTACATCAAACAAAGTGATCATAAACATTGACTGCATATGAGTTTTGTGATATGGAAATGTGAAGTGCAAATTTGGACTCATGGGTGTTTGGCATCAAAGTGCTATTAATTATAATCCTCAATGTGTCATCTTTCAAAATATATGGAACAAAAATATAATTGCAACATCCCTCTTAGT
Organism: Oncorhynchus mykiss; assembly: GCF_013265735.2. Lineage (NCBI taxonomy): Eukaryota > Metazoa > Chordata > Actinopteri > Salmoniformes > Salmonidae > Oncorhynchus > Oncorhynchus mykiss. The sequence continues at coordinate 51,790,708 of NC_048570.1, forward strand.
GAGCATTTCTCCTTTGCCAAGATAATCCATCCACCTGACAGGTGTGGCATATCAAGAAGCTGATTAAACAGCATGAACATAACACAGGTGCAGGTTGTGCTGGGGACAATAAAAGGCCACTCTAGAATGTGCAGTTTTGTCACACAACACAATGCCACAGATGTCTCAAGTTTTGAGAAAGTGTGCAACTAGCATGATTACTGCAGGAATGTCCACCAGAACTGTTGCCAGAGAATGAAATGTTAATTTCTCTACCATAATCCACCTCCAACGTCATTTTAGATAATTTGGCAGTACATCCAATCTGCCTCACAACCGCAGACCATGTGTAACCACACCAGCCCAGGACCTTAACATCTGACTTCTTCACCTGCGGGATCATCTGAGACCAGCCACCCGGACAGCTGATGAAACTGTGGGTTTGCAGAACTGAAGAGTTTCTGCACAAACAGCCCCATGGTGGCAGTGGGGTTTTGGTATGGGCAGGCATCAGCTACGGACAACGAACACATTTTATTGATGGCAATTTGAATGCAGCCACCGTGACGAGATCCTGAGGCCCATTATTGTAGCATTCATCCGCCACCATCACCTCATGTTTCAGCATGATAATGCACTTCCCAATGTCACAAGGATCTGTACACAATTCCTAGAAGCTGAAAACATCCCAGGTCTTCAATGGCCTGCTTACTCACCAGACATGTCACTCATTGAGCATGTTTGGGATGCTCTGGATCACTGTGTACAACTGCTTGTTCCAGTTCCCACCAATATCCAGCTACTTTGTACAGACATTGAAGAGGAGTAGGACACCATTCCACAGGGCAAAATCAACAGTCTGATCAACTCTCTGTCATGCTAAATGAGACAAATGGTGGTCACATCAGATACTGATTGGTTTTCTGATCCACGCCCCTATCTGCGATGCATATCAGTTTTCCCAGTCATTTAAATCCATATATTAGGATCTAATGAACAAAAATTTGAATTGACTGATTTCCCTATACTGTATGAACTGTACCAGTAAAATCTTTGAATTTGTTGCATGTTGCGTTTATATTTTTGTCCAGTGTACATCGAGTTTTGTTGTCCGAGTCCCTGACAACAAAAATGTTTTAATAGTTGCCCAATTAGCAGGAGGGAAGGGGGCTACTTCTTGTCGCGTGTGGTGCTCAAGTTCAAAACGGCTGTCAGTCAAAACCCATACAGCGCTGTGAAACGCAGAGCCTGAGTTCTGTTATAATTTATAGCATGTTACTGTATAACCGCATTCCAATTTAGGCGCTTATCAGTGCCCAAACCTGCCATTTTAAACCTGTATACAGGTGTGAGTATAAAGGGCTAATTGACGAAATCTTGCAGCTATCCCTTTAAGACTAGATTCTCCGTGGCTGGGTTAAATATAGGCACTGTACCCCCTTGTAGTACAGGCGTGAACAAACATACATGCACACATAGCTATGTCTGACTAACACCGTGTCCCTCCTCATGCCAACACTATGCACTGGTCATAAAACTAACGTAATTCGTCATTAAAATCACAGAGACAAACTAACAAGGGTCTGGGAACCTAGAGGTCTCAGCCTCAGTTAACATTTCATTCCAATGAAATACGCAGGGACACAATTTTTCTTATCACTTAAATAAAACATTGAAAGTGTGTTCAGTACAAAAAGTCACAAGGAACCACATTAACAAAATATTACCAATAAAAGTAGCTATACTCACGTCGAGGTGAGAGTAGATTGTCGCACTGGTCTGTCTAGCAGTTAACTGATCAAATATGAGTGACTGTCAATGTTTAGAAGAACAAAACTAGTCGCTGAATCAGACACAGCAATCCAATCATAGGAAAATAAAGGGTTTGAACAGAAATGTCTTAGAATTTCCCCAATATTGCCCAACTAATTTGAAAAATACAGAAAGCTTCCCAGCAAACCGGGAACATTCCCAGAACATTAGCTAAGATTCCCATTAAATTCTAGTTAGGATTTTATATAACATTAGGATGATAACATGTTTTTTAGTTGTTGGAAAAAAAAAAAAAAAAAAAAAAAAATGTCCTTAGAATGTTCTACTAACATTAAAATGTTGTGCATAACAGCTGCAACATCCACCACAGAACATTCTTCAAACGTTCTCATTAGATTTCCAGGTAATAACAATGTAAAATAAATGTTTTTAGAACATACTGCTCCAACAAAATGTTAGAGCAATAGAAATGGTTCTGAGGAAACATTACAGGAACATTATCTTAATGTTGAAGGCGATGTAATTAAATTAAAAACACCCATAGCAACAAGCAGGGAATATTCCCACAATGCTCTCATAATGTTATAGTGTGACGTTATGACATGATGGTTCCAATAACGCTCCCTAAACATTCTTCAGCAGTCATGTCTGGGTTCAATTAAAATTGGTTATGAGAGAACATTACTAGAACATTTCCCTGACATTAATGGATATGTCAACCGAGACACCGATCCAGGTATAGAATCTTAATTTGACCAGTTTCTCACAGCAGGAAAATAATCCTGCAGCTACAGGAAATGTGAATTACTATGTGGATTATAATTAATGGTACATTTTGTATCGGTTGATAACATTTTTGTTTGAGCAAAAACAAGTCTGACATTTTAAAGTGGAAATTACAAACTTTAGAAGCATTTTATTAACCTTAAATAAAATAAAAGTTTTAATTTCCTATGGTGCAGGAAAAAATATCCTACAACAGGGTGGTCAAATTAAGATCCTGTATTTAACAACCTATGATGTGTATTTATAACAACCAACAGCCCAGCAAACCGGGAACATTCCCAGAACATTAGCTAACATTCTTATGAAGTTCTAGTTAGGTTTTGAGATTTGAGAATGATAAGGTCCCACAAACATTCAAAGCATTTGTTTGATCACCAAATATTATTTTCTACAAATATTTTTTTTTTTTTTAAATGTTGGAATGTTCTAAAAACTATCAAAGAACATTACACTAAGGATCTCATTAGGTTGCCAGGGGTAACACAATTATCCATTAATGTTCTTAGAACATACTTCCGCAACAAAATGTGGGAGCAATAGAAGTGGTTCTGAGGAAACACTACAATGGCATTCTGCTAATGTTGATGGATATGTTATTCAAACACATAACAGCAAGCAGGGAATATTCCTAAACCGGTCTCATAAAGTTATAGTGTGACATTATGGTCCTAATAACCTTCCCTGTTGGAGCAATATAAATTGTTCTAAAAAAACAATTTTTTATTTATTATTCAGGTAATGTTGGGATGATATTAATACTAACACCTAGAACAACAAGAAACATTCCTGCGAGACTCTTATGAAGTTATTCTTTAAAGATTATGACATGATGATCCAGAATTGTTCTAAAAACATACGTCAATGATAATGGAAGTAGTTTTGAAAACATTGCTGTTTAAGTGCTGCTAATATTGATGTGTGTTGTAACACTATTATATGAAGTTGCCAAACTTTTAAAGAAATGGCATTTCAATCTTCTTACATCATTATATTTTATTAGGGTACTGTCCAAACATAACTATAGCTTTTTTAAAGAATGGTACTCAAATAGATTTGAACATCGTCAAGCCCTGTAGGCTACTGAGTCTGCTGCGCCACCAGGATCCTAATGTTTCCCGTGGATTTGCCTTTGTATTGAAATACTTTAATTATGATCCAAACTATAGTCATATGTCTTCGTATATACAGTACTGGTCAAAAGTTTGGACACATCTACTCATTCAAGGGTTTTCTTTTTTTTTACTATTTACATATGGAATCATGTAGTAACCAAAAAAATGTTAAACAAATCCAAATATATGTTATATTTGAGATTCTTCAAAGTAGCCACCCTTTGCCTTGATGACAGCTTTTCAAACTCTTGGCATTCTCTTAACCAGCTTCATGAGGTAGTCACCTGGAATGCATTTCAATTAACAGGTCTGCCATGTTAAGTTAAATTGTGGAATTTCTTTCCTTAATGCGTTTGAGCCAATCAGTTGTGTTGTGACAAGGTAGTGTTGGTATACAGAAAATAGCCCTATTTGGTAAAAGACCCAGTCCATATTATGGCAAGAACAGCTCCTGTAATGTTTCATGGTGACACTGTCAGGGATTTATTTAGATTTCAAGGCACACTTAACCAGCATGTCTACCACAGCATTCTGCAACGATACGCCATCTCATCTGGTTTGCACTTAGTGGGACTATCATTTATTTTCTAACAGGACAATGACCCAACACACCTCCAGGCTGTGTAGGAGCTACTTGACCAAGAAGGAGAGTGATGGAGTGCTGCATCAGATGATCTGGCCTCCACAATCACCTGACCTCAACCCAATTGAGATGGTTTGGGATGAGTTGGATCGCAGAGTGAAGGAAAAGCAGCCAACAAGTGCTCAGAAAATGTGGGAACTCCTTCAAGATGGTTGGAAAAGCATTCCAGGTGAAGCTGGTTGAGAGAATGCCAAGAGTGTGCAAAGCTTATCAAGGCAAAGGGTGGCTAATTTGAAGAACCTTAAATGTAAAAAATATTTAGATTTGTTTAACAATTTTTTCGTTACTACACAAATTAGTATGAGTTATTTCATAGTGTTGACGTCTTCACTATCATCCTACAATGTAGAAAATAGTAAAAAATAAAGAAAAACTCTTGAATGAGTAGGTGTCCAAACTTTTGACAGGTACTGTATGCAAAGATAAAGACCACAATCTGGAAGTCAGAGTAAAGGTGTAAATAGCTTTAAATGTATGTTAGTCCTTTCCCAATGGCGCTATGGATTAATTCCAGGGATAACGCTCCCAGGTCCGATCCCCGCTTGAGACTATGGCAGAACTGTTTGTACAATAAATTGTCATGTAATTACAATTAATTGCCAGATGTGTTTCTCCATGGATTGTTGTACAACTAACTTTGTCAACAGTAAGAGAACACTAACACATGAAAGAAACCTCCAAGGAATGTTCAAAACTGAATTTGATCAATCTGAGAACATATAAATAACATTCAATGAACATCGAGGGAAAGTGTTGTGCACCCTGATACAAACATTGTAAGAATGTCATCTCAAATGGGAGAACCCATCTTGTCATATCCCGCAATGTTCCCACAACCTAAAGAAATGTTTTAAGAACTTTTAAATAACATAAGAAATGTGTTCTGGGAACGTTCTTGCAAACTAATATAAACATAGTATAATCATCTGGACAGGTTTTGTGTTTTAGGAACACATCTTTTGTGATGTCCCCACAATGTTCCGACCAGACTGTTCCCACATTCTGGGAACCTTTAAAGAACAGACTAAATGTGTTCTGCGAATGTTCTTGCAATCTCAGGTGAATGTTTTATACAAACATTGTATAATCATCAGCACAACGGGACAGTTTTTGTATTATGAGAACATTTACCGCAACCTAATGAATGTTCTGGGAACTTTCACAGAACCAAATTTGGTTTGCTGGGTGCGCATACATGCCGTCATAGCCTAGAATCCCAAATGGATTTCTTAGTTGTTATTCCCACAAAAGCACTTCTGCAGACACTACCTCTACCTATTGTCATAGAGACAACAGAATAATGACAGCAGAATGACAGTGTTCCATGATAATAACATTCTAATATGCATTTTACCTAGGATTGGTACTTCGCCCAACAACATCGTCAATGTCATAGATAATCATAGATAAGCTGGAAACATACAGCTGAGGAGCTAATATTAGAGAGCTGACTGGAGGTTCCGAGATGTGTTCTTGACCAAGGGTTTGCCCTTTGATCTTGGGAGGACAGGTCCCCCATGGTATGTAAAGAGCAGAGGAAGTAGAACACAGTTCAAGGAGAACCTTAGGACAGATCATTACAATTCCATGTGCAAGGGCAGACACAGAGGAGAGAAAGAGATGGAGATGAAAAGAGAGTGGGGTGAAGAAAGGGATATTATCATAGCCATGTTTTCTGTCAGGGTCCGCTCTTATCTAAGGGGACAATTCAGATCAGAGTTACACGCTCGTAAATGTACTTTATTACCTTTTTATGCACTTTTCTGTCTAAGCGTATTCTGACCTTGAATTTAAGCTTGGGGGAAATGCCAGTGCCAGCAAGGTATCCGTTTGGGGTGCAGATCAAATAAATTATATGATAAGAGCTATTGACAAGAGCTAGGTAATCCGTTTGGATATGGGGATTATACATATAGGCTAAATATCAATTGTTTTAGATCTACTTTACCTTATGATCGCTGCAGATGAATGGAAGGAATCTGAAAAACATATAAACATGACAGGTAGGCCTATTTATGCCCTTTCCCACAGTGAAGTATGAAATGCTGTGCCATTATGCAGAATATTAATTGTATGGCCTTATAACTTGCAGGGATAAAATGAATAGCCTATGTTAAATATTATAAGCAACTGTGGGTAGCGACCATAACCACATATATTTAACTCCTTTATTTCTTTCCACTGTAAGGGAGTCCTTGTGGTTGTGGCGGAGGGTCAAATAATAGTGGATACTATTTAATGAAGGCCAAATACAAATTGTAGTAAAAATAAATAATTATGGACTTCAAACTGTTTCTTTGAACTTTATGCATGCCGCAAGACTTTGTACTTGCCATCAAACAGTTCAATGATCAATGCGGGCAATTAGGAAATATTTATTATATGATACTGCTGTATACTATTCTACATATTATAATTATTTTGTAGGCTACATTACTTCCAACGTTACCATTGATGATCTGAATGTGTCAGCTTTCACAATGAATCAAACCACCTTTCTTCATTTGCCCGTAAAAGGCAACATTTTTCCCTAAACATAAATCTGTAAATCTACCCATGGGTTCTGAAATTGAGGCAAATATGTACAGTGGGTAGAACCAAGTATTTGATACACTGCCGATTTTGCAGGTTTTCCTACTTACAAAGCATGTAAAGGTCTGTAATTTTTATCATAGGTACACTTCAACTGTGAGAGACGGAATCTAAAACAAAAATCCAGAAAATCACATTGTATGATTTTTAAGTAATTCATTTGCATTTTATTGCATGACATAAGTATTTGATACATCAGAAAAGCATAACTTAATATTTGGTACAGAAACCTTTGTTTGCAATTACAGAGATCATATGTTTCCTGTAGTTCATGACCAGGTTTGCACACACTGCAGCGGGGATTTTGGCCCACTCCTCCATACAGACCTTCTCCAGATCCTCCAGGTTTCGGGGCTGTCACTGGGTAATACGGACTTTCAGCTCCCTCCAAAGATTTTCTATTGGGTTAGGCCACTCCAGGACCTTGAGATGCTTCTTACAGAGCCACTCCTTAGTCCTTAGTTGCCCTGGCTGTGTGTTTCGGGTTGTTGTCATGCTGGAAGACCCAGCCACGACCCATCTTCAATGCTCTGACAAGATCTCGCGATACATGGCCCCATCCATCCTCCCCTCAATACGGTGCAGTCGTCCTGTCCCCTTTGCAGAAAAGCATCCCCAAAGAATGATGTTTCCACCTCCATGCTTCACGGTTAGGATGGTGTTCTTGAGGTTGTACTCATCCTTCTTCTTCCTCCAAACATGGCGAGTGGAGTTTAGACCAAAAAGCTCAATTTTTGTCTCATCAGACCACATGACCATCTCCCATTCCTCCTCGGGATCATCCAGATGGTCATTGGCAAACTTCAGACGGGCCTTCAGACATGCGCTGGCTTGATCAGGGGGACCTTGCGTGCACTGCAGGATAATAATCCATGACGGCGTAGTGTGTTACTAATGGTTTTCTTTGAGACTGTGGTCCCAGCTCTCTTCAGGTCATTGACCAGGTCCTGCCGTGAAGTTCTGGGCTGATCCCTCACCTTCCTCATGATCATTGATGCCCCACGAGGTGAGATCTTGCATGGAGCCCCAGACCGAGGGTGATTGACCGTCATCTTGAACTTCTTCCATTTTCAAATAATTGCGCCAACAGTTGTTGCCTTCTCACCAAGCTGCTTGCCTATTGTCCTGTAGCCCATCCCAGCCTTGTGCAGGTCTACAATTTCATCCCTGATGTCCTCACACAGCTCCCTGGTCTTGGCCATTGTGGAGAGGTTGGAGTCTGTTTGATTGAGTGTGTGGACAGGTGTCTTTTATATAGGTAACGAGTTCAAACAGGTGCAGTTAATACAGGTAATGAGTGGAGAACAGGGGGGCTTCTTAAAGAAAAACTTACAGGTCTGTGAGAGCCGGAATTCTTACTGGTTGCTAGGTGATCAAATACTTGTCATGCAATAAAATACAAATTAATGACTTAAAAATCATACAATGTGATTTTCTGGATTTTTGTTTTAGATTCCGTCTCTCAGTTGAAGTGTACCTATGATAAAAATTACAGACCCCTACATGCTTTGTAAGTAGGAAAACCTGCAAAATCGGCAGTGTCTCAAATACTTGGTTCTCCCCACAGTATATGTTTTAATGGCTTCTATATTCTGAACGCATTCGCCATAGTCTACATTCAAGTCTTGTGCCGATCAAATTCAAATTAAAGGTACACCATATTTAAAGAGATTGCTTTAGAGAAATGAACAGATTAACGATACTAAACAAAAATATAAATGCAACATGTAAAGTGTTGGTCCCATGTTTTATGAGCTTAAATAAAAGATCACAGACATTTTCCATACACACAAAAACCTTATTTGTCTCCATTTTTGTGCACAGAAATTGTTTACATCCCTCTTAGTGAGCATTTCTCCTTTGCCAAGATAATCTATCCACCTGACAGGTGTGGCATATCAATAAGATGATTAAACAGCATGATCATTACATAGGTGCACCTTGTGCTGGGGACAATAAAAGGCCACTCTGAAATGTACAGTTTTGTCACACAACACAATGCCACAGATATCAAGTTTTGAGAGTGTGCAATTGGCATGCTGACAGCAGGAATGTCCACCAGCGCTGTTGCCAGAGAATGAAATGTTAATTTCTCTACCATAAGCCGCCTCCAACACCGTTTTAGAGAATTTGTCAGTACGTCCAACCGGCCTCACAACCGCAGACCACGTGTAACCACGCCAGCCCAGGACCTCCACATTCGGCCTCTTCAGCTGCGGGATTGTCTGAGACTAGCCACCAAGCCAGCTGATGAAATTGAGGATTATTTCTGTCTGTAATAAAGCCCTTTTGTGGGGAAAAACCCATTTTGATTGGCTGGGCCTGACTCCCAAGTGGGTGGGCCTATGCCCTCCCAGAACCACCCATGGCTGCGCCCCTGCCCAGTCATGTGAAATCCATAGATTAGGGCCAAATTGATTGATTTATTTTGACTGATTTCCTTTAAATTAACTGTAACTCAGTAAAATTGTTGAAATTGAGGCATGTTGCGTTTATATTTTTATTCAGTATAACTGAACAAAAACTCCCTGATCAAATTGGTATGTTTTCTGGAGTTGAATTCCATTTATTTAGTGCGCGCAAGGGAACCCCCCCACGGGGGAACCCCCCGTTACATGCCTGAAGTCTGAAAACCAACTACTGAGAAGTGCGTAGGAAAAGTGTGCCTAAGAAAGAGAAATGTACTAAGTCTGAATCGGCCCCTATGCGAGGCAGCAGCAATACTTCAGGTCACACACACTTTAGCAGCAATCTCATGTATCCTCTTCAAATATCAGAGGTTATACTTTCTTTTATTTCTCCTCTGTGTCCGTAACATTGGCAGGTGAGTCAGGAGAACGTGAAGAGTCTGAATGTTAGGGCTTTGGCATGCTGAGGAGGGAGACGGAGACTGTACAACCCAGCAGAAAGGCCCAGGACAGACCAGGCAGATTTCCTCTGTACAGCTGAGTCACTCACAGTTCCTCCTCCTCATCTCTGGATGGTGTTTCTGATTGGGAGGATGAAGTTGAGATCCTTTCTCAGCTGGAGCATCTGCCACGACTAGAGAGAGTGAGGGGTGGGGTTAGATTTGGGATGCCCCAGGCTCTCAAAGAAAAATGGTGGATTTGCAATGTGGAAGGAAAACAACCACAGTGAAACGTTCCCTAAGTCTACCTCAGCGAACTGTGCTTTGATGGCATCAAACTTGACCTTCTCATGGACTGCCCTGGCTGTGTTGGTGCCATCAAATGGCTCTGAGAGAGCAACAATGGAGAGACAACATTTCAGTTGGGACAGATGCCACATTAAAACATTGACACAGATTTAGCAAGAACCAAAATGTATTGCACCAGCATGTATTGCACAATCATGTTTTGTAGCATAAGTCTCTAGCCCCTAGGTGTCAATATAAGAAGATGATCTAAAAGGGGAGACATTACATCATGGTAATAACGTTTTTTACACAGTCACTACACAACTGAGTGGGAGGCAGCTTGGTGTCAGTGTCATGGTTAGAAGTGATTGACTAGTCAGGTCTGGTCTGACCTACCTTCCACACAGATGAACTTGTCTCTCCACTCTAGACTATTTGACTTGGGCAGAGCCTTAGCCTCTCGCACCGAGATCACCTGTTTATCCCACCTGAAACAGAGGAAAGGGAGTGTGTTGTGAGCATGAGTAGACATCTGTGTGTGTGGGCGTTCTAAATGGCATGTTATGGTATTGTAGGCATAAACTTCAGAGCTCAGTCAGAGGTCCTCGGAGCGTCCAGCAACGCTGCCAAAAGGTTGAAGGTCAGTTTCCGCCTGTTGCAGTCTCTCAGGCAGCAACATGACACCAGAGAGAAGGGGGAGTGGGAGGAGAGTACATACCAGCTGTGACAGCAGTAAATGACGATAGTCGCTGATCGAAACTCCATATTTGGTGAGTAACAAATGTAATTTGACATTATTAAGCTTGAAAAGCTGGTGAACGGCAGGTTGAATGGCTGCTTCCTGGGCTTAAAGGAGATTCACCATATCAACGTCTACTGTAAGGCCAAATTCTGGTTCAGATGAGCACAAACTGTCATTATATGCAGATGTTGTGTTATTGTATGTAAGTGATCCAATAAATTATATTCTGGCCTTGTTCAAATGTTTAACACTAGAACCGCCATAGGCCAACGGCCACTGACGTTTGATTTTTTAAGTAAAAGAAAAGGTGGCCCCCGAAAAAAGTAGTGCCCTGCTCCTTCCCTTACTTTTCCTAAATGTTTTTACATTGTGATTTCAAAATTCTGTCAAATAAGCAAACAGAAAACTATTTAGAGAATTTTTACAATTTTTACCACACCTATTCCCAACTTAACCCGCCAAGATAATGTGCTGTAGGACATTGGTACCCAGCCAGGTGCTAATGCGTCTCCCTCTCTCTCCTCACTGAATGAATGACAAATGGATGAATGGGCGATAATTGTGCATCTTACTTCACAATTGAATTTAAATTGGGCCTAACTGAATGATAAGCAGGATGAAGAGGTTGATTTAATTCAGAAAGACAATAGTGTAATGATGAGGTTGTGTTGTGCCTATTTATCAGCAGCAAATAATTTGACCGCGACTTGCAGGTTGGTTGATTAACGTTTTACTTTGTAAAAAATAAGCCGTTACGGGACTGTTTTATTTACTGTAACTCTACTACTGATCAAATGTATTGTAAGGAAAACTAAAACATGCTACGTGTTGCAGTAGGCCTTTAGAATAATGCTAAACATATCCTTGCCTCTATCTAGGTTGATGAGCGGGAAACAAATGATGCCAGTCAGCCTGCACATCCGGCCCATAGAAATAACACCATAAACTATACAGATACTAATTTCACACATAAGAGTTAGCCTATAGACAAGATTAAATAATTTGATGAGTGACAATTCTTAGGCCTAATCAGTTAGGCCTATCAATTTGGCCTATCAAATTGTATATAGAAAAGATGGGTATACCTTGTAATTGACAGATGCAAGGAAAGGAGCATTACTTTATCAAATCCTCCTTCAGAGTCACATGCAGGTAAAACATCTATATTTCTATATAGTCTCAGAAAGTCCATATTCTGCAGATTCTATGACACTTACTTTTGTCAAATAGTGCAGCTGTTTCCATATTTCACTTTTTCCAAGGATATCCGTGCTGTCATTGCAGTCAGCACATGACCACTGGCTACTAAGCAAAAACTAGTAACATAATAAACTTAAAATATGCTATTCTGTCGTCAATGGATGAATGGGCAATGAAAACCAGATGGATTCTGATAATGGTGCATGTGACTTCAATGAAGTGAATGATGAGGATGATGAAGTGTAATAGTGTAATGATGATGAAGAATTGTGGGCGGTCTAATTATTTTATTACGAAAGGCTGGAAATTGTATATAATTTCACCTTGGAGAGTCAAATCAGACACTGAATACAACCCACAATGTGTGTAGCGCACATTGGAAAGACGAACCAAACGAATGGACGCACTGACAGCATTGCAAATGCTGCAGAATTTATATGAGTTGGAGCCGGATGGAGGCTCGGATATTGAGCTTGACGTTGCAGATGAAGAGTCTTCATCTGATTCCCAATGTTTACTTCGAGTCTCCGCCTCTGATGCCTGAGCCTTGCCGCAGAAAAACAGAGCCAACAGATGGTAATTCCATTTACGGTGAGACAGGAGTCTTGGAGGGATAGCACGGTTTATGTGATGAGTGACGAGTTTGTGACATGTAGATGTTGCAAATATTGCAGCACATCAGAGATTGTACTGCCGCTCATGCGCACAGAAAAGGAAATAGTACGTGGGACATGTCTATGGATGACATGGACATACGGCAGAAAGAGCATGGATGTGGAGTCATTTTGGTCTGATGGGTATGGGGTGGATTTCGTCCGAGAGACCATGCCACGCAACCGCTTCAGAGATTATGCGACACCTGCGGCAGGTGCACACAAAACAAGGCCCATGAAAACTGTGTGCAGAGCAACCAATTTGTTTGTGGGGCTTGTAGGTGGTGTTTTGTCTGTTTTGTTTGCAAAGAAAAAAATGAATCATTACAAAGGTGATTGTAATGTAAAAATGAAAGACTAATATTGATTTTGTTTTGGCAGATTTTTAAAAAATACCTTGTACAATAAAAACAATTTATTAAAAAATAACAGGTATTCTAAAATAGATGACTGTTCAACCTGTTGTCATTGGCTCTTGTGTCATGTGCTCTTTACTGTTGCTATAACACATGCTGTATGGCCATTTATATCATAAGATATTACATGCATTTTCAGCAGTGGGCTCCTCCTATGTTTACCAATAACCAAATGAAGGATTCAAAGAAAATAGCTACCTCCTACATGGGGAGGTTTGATGATGCTGTGGGGTTGCTTTGTTGCCTCTGATACGGGGGCCTTGAACATGTGCAAGGAATCATAAAAGCAGCAGACTATCAGTGTTTTGGAGCAATGACTAGAAGTCTAGCAGATGCAGACTTCCTGTCATTGCGCTAACGCTAGTTAGCATTGGCTCACAAAACTACCTCTTTTTATTATTTTTATTTATTTCACCTTTATTTAACCAGGTAGGCAAGTTGAGAACAAGTTCTCATTTACAATTGCGACCTGGCCAAGATAAAGCAAAGCAGCTCGACACATACAACGACACAGAGTTACACATGGAGTAAAACAAACATACAGTCAACAATACAGTATAAACAAGTCTATATACGATGTGAGCAAATGAGGTGAGATAAGGGAGGTAAAGGCAAAAAGGCCATGGTGGCAAAGTAAATACAATATAGCAAGTAAAACACTGGAATGGTAGATTTGCAATGGGAGAATGTGCAAAGTAGAAATAAAAATAATGGGGGTGCAAAGGAGCAAAATAAATAAATAAATTAAATACAGTAGGGAAAGAGGTAGTTGTTTGGGCTAAATTATAGGTGGGCTATGTACAGGTGCAGTAATCTGTGAGCTGCTCTGACAGTTGGTGATTAAAGCTAGTGAGGGAGATAAGTGTTTCAAGTTTCAGAGATTTTTGTAGTTCGTTCCAGTCATTGGCAGCAGAGAACTGGAAGGAGAGGCGGCCAAAGAAAGAATTGGTCCTGGGGGTGACTAGAGAGATATACCTGCTGGAGTGTGTGCTACAGGTGGGAGATGCAATGGTGACCAGCGAGCTGACATAAGGGGGGACTTTACCTAGCAGGGTCTTGTAGATGACATGGAGCCAATGGGTTTGGCGACGAGTATGAAGCGAGGGCCAGCCAACGAGAGCGTACAGGTCGCAATGGTGGGTAGTATATGGGGCTTTGGTGACAAAACTGATTGCACTGTGATAGACTGCATCCAATTTGTTGAATAGGGTATCGGAGGCTATTTTGTAAATGACATCGCCAAAGTCGAGGATTGGTAGGATGGTCAGTTTTACAAGGGTATGTTTGGCAGCATGAGTGAAGAATGCTTTGTTGCGAAATAGGAAGCCAATTCTAGATTTAACTTTGGATTGGAGATGTTTGATATGGGTCTGGAAGGAGAGTTTACAGTCTAACCAGACACCTAAGTATTTGTAGTTGTCCACGTATTCTAAGTCAGAGCCGTCCAGAGTAGTAATGTTGGACAGGCGGGTAGGTACAGGTAGCGATCGGTTGAAGAGCATGCATTTAGTTTTACTTGTATTTAAGAGCAATTGGAGGCCACGGAAGGAGAGTTGTATGGCATTGAAGCTTGCCTGGAGGGTTGTTAACACAGTGTCCAAAGAAGGGCCGGAAGTATACAGAATGGTGTCGTCTGCGTAGAGGTGGATCAGAGACTCACCAGCAGCAAGAGCGACCTCATTGATGTATACAGAGAAGAGAGTCGGTCCAAGAATTGAACCCTGTGGCACCCCCATAGAGTCTGCCAGAGGTCCGGACAGCAGACCCTCCGATTTGACACACTGAACTCTATCAGAGAAGTAGTTGGTGAACCAGGCGAGGCAATCATTTGAGAAACCAAGGCTGTCAGGTCTGCCGATGAGGATGTGGTGATTGACAGAGTCGAAAGCCTTGGCCAGATCAATGAATACGGCTGCACAGTAATGTTTCTTATCGATGGCGGTTAAGATATCATTTAGGACCTTGAGCGTGGCTGAGGTGCACCCATGACCAGCTCTGAAACCAGATTGCATAGCAGAGAAGGTATGGTGAGATTCGAAATGGTCGGTAATCTGTTTGTTGACTTGGCTTTCGAAGACCTTAGAAAGGCATGGTAGGATAGATATAGGTCTGTAGCAGTTTGGGTCAAGAGTGTCACCCCCTTTGAAGAGGGGGATGACCGCAGCTGCTTTCCAATCTTTGGGAATCTCAGACGACACGAAAGAGAGGTTGAACAGGCTAGTAATAGGGGTGGCAACAATTTTGGCAGATAATTTTAGAAAGAAAGGGTCCAGATTGTCTAGCCCGGCTGATTTGTAGGGGTCCAGATTTTCCAGCTCATTCAGAACATCAGCTGAGCAGATTTGGGAGAAGGAGAAATGGGGAAGGCTTGGGCGAGTTGTTGTGGGGGGTGCAGTGCTGTTGACCGGGGTAGGAGTAGCCAGGTGGAAAGCATGGCCAGCCATAGAAAAATGCTTATTGAAATTCTCAATTATGGTGGATTTATCAGCGGTGACAGTGTTTCCTATCTTCAGTGCAGCGGGCAGCTGGGAGGAGGGGTTCTTATTCTCCATGGACTTTACAGTGTCCCAGAACTTTTTTGAGTTAGTGTTGCAGGAAGCAAATTTCTGCTTGAAAAAGCTAGCCTAGGCTTTTCTAACTGCCTGTGTATAATGGTTTCTAGCTTCCCTGAACAGCTGCATATCACGGGGGCTGTTCGATGCTAATGCAGAACGCCATAGGATGTTTTTGTGTTGGTTAAGGGCAGTCAGGTCTGGGGAGAACCAAGGGCTATATCTATTCCTGGTTCTAAATTTCTTGAATGGGGCATGTTTATTTAAGATGGTTAGGAAGGCATTTAAAAAAATTATCCAGGCATCCTCTACTGACGGGATGAGATCAATATCCTTCCAGGATACCCCGGCCAGGTCGATTAGAAAGGCCTGCTCGCTGAAGTGTTTCAGGGAGCGTTTTACAGTGATGAGTGGAGGTCGTTTGACCGCTGACCCATTACGGATGCAGGCAATGAGGCAGTGATCGCTGAGATCTTGGTTGAAAACAGCAGAGGTGTATTTAGAGGGCAAGTTGGTTAGGATGATATCTATGAGGGTGCCCGTGTTTAAGGCTTTGGGGAGGTACTTGGTAGGTTCATTGATAATTTGTGTGAGGTTGAGGGCATCAAGTTTAGATTGTAGGATGGCTGGGGTGTTAAGCATGTTCCAGTTTAGGTCGCCTAGCAGCTCAAGCTCTGAAGATAGATGGGGGGCAATCAGTTCACATATGGTGTCCAGAGCACAGCTGGGGGCAGAGGGTGGTCTATAGCAGGCGGCAACGGTGAGAGACTTGTTTTTAGAGAGGTGGATTTTTAAAAGTAGAAGTTCAAATTGTTTGGGTACAGACCTGGATAGTAGGACAGAACTCTGCAGGCTATCTTTGCAGTAGATTGCAACACCGCCCCCTTTGGCAGTTCTATCTTGTCTGAAAATGTTGTAGTTTGGAATGAAAATGTCTGAATTTTTGGTGGTCTTCCTAAGCCAGGATTCAGACACAGCTAGAACATCCGGGTTGGCAGAGTGTGCTAAAGCAGTGAATAGAACAAACTTAGGGAGGAGGCTTCTAATGTTAACATGCATGAAACCAAGGCTATTACGGTTACAGAAGTCGTCAAAAGAGAGCGCCTGGGGAATAGGAGTGGAGCTAGGCACTGCAGGGCCTGGATTCACCTCTACATCGCCAGATGAACAGAGTAGGAGTAGAATAAGGGTGCGGCTAAAAGCAATAAGAATTGGTCGTTTAGAACGTCTGGAACAGAGAGTAAAAGGAGATTTCTGGGGGCGATAAAATAGCATCAAGGTATAATGTACAGACAAAGGTAAGGTAGGATGTGAATACAGTGGAGGTAAACCTAGGTATTGAGTGATGAAGAGAGAGATATTGTCTCTAGAAACATCATTGAAACCAGGAGATGTCATTGCATGTGTGGGTGGTGGAACTAATAGGTTGGATAAGGTATAATGAGCAGGACTAGAAGGACTCTAACATCCTTCATGCTGGACATAGACCTAAAAATGGTATCAACGAGTTCATCTGACTCTGGGGAAGTGGATAAAGGTCCTCATTGCCAAAATCCCAAAGTATCCCTTTAATGGCAGTTAGTTGCCTGGAAGTTACTGTAAATTTTGCATTACCTAACTGGCAACTAGGGGTTCCATGTTTGCCATGGTGCCTAGTGGCTGCCTTGGTAGTTTCCTCCTGGAAAATTATCCATAATTATTATTTGTTAGGTGTTTTTAATGCACATTATTTTTTAACAACCTTTAGTTTTTGATAGCTTATCAAGTATAGAACACAGGAATCAATTGTGTTTAATCATCATCATTAAATTAGCTGACATATTTGCAGTGCTGCCAACTTTCACGCATTGGCCAAGAGACACGCGCATTTGACCCGATTCTCACGCCACACCTCATATCTCACACACTGAAAAGTACTGGTTATATTTTCTAATTAATTAAATGCGTTAACTTTTCAACTGTGCTCCAAATAATTTTAAAAGTGGTGCATCTGCACATGCAATTTAACATATTGAGCAAAAACTTGATCATTGTCCTGTCTTGCCACAGCACTGTGAACTGCAACACATTGAAGAATATGATTGGTCTAGTTACAGTATGTAAGGGATCATAGGGATTGGATGTGCGTTTTAAAGAAACACCCCTTAAGATTAGAGTGAAGCTGAATGGAGAGAACGTTCTCAGCTGAGCTTATAAAACTAAAAAGAGCAGCAAGGAAGAGCTATTTTATGTACAATGTTGTCAACATAATTAGGTTGCTGTTACTCCCATCCCTATTGCAGAATGCAGCCTTTTGACACACTTGCATTAGTCCCCTCGTTTGGTGATTGGCATTTAGGCTGTGACAACGAAAAGGCAGTAGACGGATCTACAGATTTGTAACTATGAAAATAATTTTGTCAGATTGCAAACCCAAAAGTGTCAATTAAATAAATAATTTGGTTAGGGTGTCTTGTCTTCAGACGATATTATTTTGCATTTACTTTATTTACCTAATCCATGGAACAATTCTTATTCTTAACGATGAGCTAAAATATAGTGTAGTTATACTGCTTGTCAGCAAGAAAATTACTTTTGTTCCCCACACTTGTTTTATTATCACGATTCTTCCCAATATTGTCAGTGTAATCACATATTGTCACGCCCTGACCTGAGATATCTCTGTTTTCTTTATATTTTGGTTAGGTCAGGGTGTGACTAGGGTGAGTACGCTAGTTTTTCTATTGTCTAGGGCTTTTTGTATGTCTAGGATTTTTGTAGGTCTAGATGATTTGTATGTCTATGGTGGCCTGATATGGTTCCCAATCAGAGGCAGCTGTTTATCGTTGTCTCTAATTGGGGATCATATTTAAGTAGCCATTTCCCTTTGGTGTTTGTGGGATCTTGTTCTACGTTTAGTTGCCTGTCTGCACTATTCATATTAGCTTCACGTTTCGTTAGTTTGTTCAGTGGTCATTATTTTAATAAATTAGAATGTAAGCATACAACGCTGCACCTTGGTCTCCTTCGTATGACGAAAGTGACACATATTTGAAATCTAATATGCCTATTAGTGTCTTAAAATGAATTATATGAGGCTATGCATTTTTGCAGCCATTCATGGACAGTTTTGCATATTGATATTCATTAGGTTCGGTGATTTAGAGAAATGAATTGTTATAACAAGAACATTTTCAAACACCCAGCACTTGTGAAACATAGATCAGGGGTGTTCAACCCTCATTGAGAGCAAGCAGGATTTTCTTCCATCCCTCTTTTAAAGAGATAGTTCACCCAAATTAGAAAATGTTTGTGTTCTTAACTTTAAAGCAAGGCGACTGCGATCTATGATTTGGTTACCCAATGCCATCCACCATTAATATTAGTATTTCCTGTGCAGAGCCTTGTTGTAGTGGTAACACTACCCGTCGCATACAACTGTCCACATGAGACCAGGGTTCAATCCCTGCTTCCAACCTTCCCACGGTTTCTCCCATTTGCCTGTCTCCCCATTTCATTACTGTCTGAATAAAGTACCAAACCACCTAAAACAAAAATGGCAAAAAAAATATTAGCATACTTTAAATTCCATCCCTCATAAATCTCAAAATAACAAAGTTCAAAGCATGCCGAATACACCTGACCCATGGATTTCTTTGGAGAGAAAAAATCCCCCCTGCTCATAGGACTAAGCCATGTCAAAATTAGAAAATCACAGGAAATTAGCTTTAAAACATTAACATTTTCCTGGGGGAAGTCGCTTGGGGTATGTCTCTATCAGTTTTGCACATCGAGAGACTGAAATTTTTTCCCATTCCTCCTTGCAAAACAGCTCGAGCTCAGTGAGGTTGGATGGAGAGCATTTGTGAACAGCAGTTTTCAGTTCTTTCCACAGATTCTCAATTGGATTCAGGTCTGGACTTTGACTTGGCCATTCTAACACCTGGATTTGTTTAGTTTTGAATCATTCCATTGTAGATTTTGCTTTATGTTTTGGATCATTGTCTTGTTGGAAGACAAATCTCCGTCCCAGTCTCAGGTCTTTTGCAGACTCCATCAGGTTTTCTTCCAGAATGGTCCTGTATTTGGCTCCATCCATCTTCCCATCAATTTTAACCATCTTCCCTGTCCCTGCTGAAGAAAAGCAGGCCCAAACCATGATGCTGCCACCACCATGTTTGACAGTGGGGATGGTGTGTTCAGCTGTGTTGCTTTTACGCCAAACATAACGTTTTGCATTGTTGCCAAAAAGTTCAATTTTGGTTTCATCTGACCAGAGCACCTTCTTCCACATGTTTGGTGTGTCTCCCAGGTGGCTTGTGGCAAACTTTAAACGACACTTTTTATGGATATCTTTAAGAAATGGCTTTCTTCTTGCCACTCTTCCATTAAGGCCAGATTTGTGCAATATACGACTGATTGTTGTCCTATGGACAGAGTCTCCCACCTCAGCTGTAGATCTCTGCAGTTCATCCAGAGTGATCATGGGCCTCTTGGCTGCATCTCTGATCAGTCTTCTCCTTGTATGAGCTGAAAGTTTAGAGGGACGGCCAGGTCTTGGTAGATTTGCAGTGGTCTGATACTCCTTCCATTTCAATATTATCGCTTGCACAGTGCTCCTTGGGATGTTAAAAGCTTGGGAAATCTTTTTGTATCCAAATCCGGCTTTAAACTTCTTCACAACAGTATCTCGGACCTGCCTGGTGTGTTCCTTGTTCTTCATGATGCTCTCTGCGCTTTTAACGGACCTCTGAGACTGTCACAGTGCAGGTGCATTTATACAGAGACTTGATTACACACAGGTGGATTGTATTTATCATCATTAGTCATTTAGGTCAACATTGGATCATTCAGAGATCCTCACTGAACTTCTGGAGAGAGTTTGCTGCACTGAAAGTAAAGGAGCATTTGACACTGTCAGCCAGGCCATTCTGCTGGACAGCATGGAGAAGCTCCTGCGCCTGTCAGAGACTGATAACTCCATGTTTGTAGCCCTCGGCCCTAGTAGGTCAGACACAGTGGTGGTCCATCAGGGGTCCCTCAAGGCTCGGTCATAGGGCCACTACTGTTTTGTATCTACATGCTGCCACTGGGAAATATCTTGAGGAAACACGGACTGGGCTTTCACTTTTATGCTGATGACACACAGCAAAAATACAGAGGTCGCCCTGACTGGCATTCCCACTATCATTAAATGACAATTTCCCCGCTGCTCTATTTGAATTTGTACATTAATATGTTAAACATATAGTATCATATGCATTATAAAAGTTTTGAATTGTATCGCTACACACAAAAAAAGTGTTTCTGCATCTCACCATTAGAAACAGGCCAGCTGCATTTCCTGGATGTAAGCAAACCACAATATCCAAAATTCATAGCAATTTCAGGACATGGAGAACCTCCTCATGGAGGTGTATCCAACTGATGTGAGAAATATTAAAGTGCCTGTGCTTGTATCCAGAACTTTCAGCCAGAGGATTTTGAAACGTAACTGAAGTCATAACTGATGGAGTTGCCATGTCATCGAATGTTGAAAAGTGATGCTAGTCCATCGATTTTCCCCTTAACTTCAAAGAGGAAGGCATCCGATCAGCCAAAATCAGCGTAGCAGAAAAGTAGTCAAGCTGAGGTAACGTAGCTAACGTTACCTAGCTAACTACATGTGTTTATCAAAACCAGAATCTAGCTAGCTTTCATAATACGCTGGCTAGACATTCCAAAACATATCAATGTAATTAGCCAGCTGATATCTGGCGATGTGATTAGTAACTTTGCAAGCTAACGTTAGCTTCTTTAGGTTACGTTAGCTAGCTAACTAACTACCGCAGAGGCTAACGTGACTAATGTTCTATTTAGAGTCCAATCCCATCAACATCAAAATCAAGCACAACACCAGGAACTAGTGTAAGTCACCTTCTAAAATCGACAAAATCTTTCCATGATGAGTAAATACATATACTGGTAGTAGGCATAAACATGGTCTGTGTCTTGTCATAGTTGGTGTGTTTACAAGTAGGCTACAACTTCTACTGTAGGTATCTGTATTATGGAGGCTTAGTTGATTGTTTATGCAAGGCTTGAAGTCTAAATTGGAAAAAATGTGATATCAGTAAGGAGGGGACGGTTAGTATGCATGATCTATTGACATGTGGGGGGTGGGTGGATATAGTACCTTGATTGAGTGTGTATTGATGGGTACAAAGTAGTAAAATGTTGGCTTATCACTGACTACTGTGTGTCCTACAGACTAATCCTAATGTTGATGACGATGACCTTGACACAAGCTTTAGTAGTGCAGAGCCTGTAGACCCACTGGATGAAAGCTTTCAGCCTGGAAAAATCTCAAGCTCAACATCATCTGACTTTGAAACAAGCCAGGACAGCCAAAGGTATTTATGAAAGCACAATGACCTTGAAGAAAGCAAAATCACTAATACACTAAACTGTCTACAAGACAAGTGATCCTCAAACTTTTCACACCCTTGCAGTCAGTTCTTTGGCATGGAGAGGGGTTGTTAGCATACTCTTCTAGCCTATTCACTATTGTTGGCAGTGTTTGTCTACTCAACAGCACAACTAGGTGCTCATACACAAAAATACACAACTAAACGGTCTACAAGTCAAGACCCCCTTCACAACTTTTTGCTAATAGCCCATCTCAAAGCCCCATTATTGACTGAGTAAACAACAAACACATACCAGTCTATTGTACCCTTTTTTGTTTACAGATGAACATGGTTTATTGTATGGTTACACATCTTCATGATCAGTCTTCATGTATTTCCAGGAATGTTGGAAGTACATGCAAATCTTCTGAAAGAGGTCAAAGCAGTGGGTGGTGAAGAACATCGCCACAGCGCCAACACCTGCTAAACCAGCTGCCATTATCCAACACAAGAGGTTCACCAGCTAAAGAACATTTTGTAACCTGCTTGGAACATTCAACCGACACAACATCCATATTCAGTTTGACTGATGTTGTAGTATAATATAGAATACTTAGTATGCTCACAACTGTGGTATACACGGAGTGTACAAAACATTAAGAACACCTGCTCTTTCCCATGACATAGACTGACCAGGTGAAAGCTATAATCCCTTATTGAGGTCACTTGTTAAATCCACTTCAAATCAGTGTAGATGAAAGGGAGGAGTCAGGTTAAAGAAGGATTTTTAAGCCATGAGACAATTGAAACATGTATTGTGTATGTGTGCCATTCTGAGACTATGGCAAGACAAAATATTTAAAGTGCCTTTGAATGGGGTATGGTAGGTAGTTTTTGCTGTTTTTTTAATGCTCAACAGTTTGCAGTGTGTATCAAGAATGGTCCATCACCCAAAGTACATCCAGCCAACTTGACACAACTGTGGGAAGCGTAGGGCCCCACAGTGGAGGCGTCATAAAACCTAGCGGTCAAACAGGGAAATGGTTCTAATCGTTTTTCAACCATCCATAGGGAATTTTAGAAACACTTCAAATGATATTTTTTTCATGTATGCTTACCCTGATAGAAGTCACCTTGTCCTAGAGAGATTTACACGGTTATCAAAACATCACAGAAGGGTAAGCCTACACAAAACACAGCCCTTATTTTAAGTGTTTTTAAAATCCCCTATGGGAAAACTACTAGGACCATTTCCTTGTTTGACCGCTAGGTTTAATGGGTCACACTGTGGTATTCTATTGGAGTCAACATGGGCCAGCATCCCTGTGGAATGCTTTTGACGCCTTGTAGAATCCATTTCCAAGGGCTAACTGTTGTATATATGAATATAAGTGTTTTATATCAGCTTTTTTTAAACAAGTGTACTGACAAGTGAATAAATGATTCCAGCTGCATCAGAAAGCAATAAAGTGTTGACTTCAATTTCTGGATCACTTCATTGTGATATTCATGAAACGTGTTTGGATAAATTAGCTTCAATCTTACTGCTAAAACAAATGATGCAGGGAGTTGGTGGGTCATTTCAACTTACATTTGTTGGCAAGTAAACATGCTTCAATAAAACAATAGATTAGTCTGTCTAACCACGAGTAAAGTCACACCGTATTATTATTATTTTTTTTATGACAGCTGTGATGGAAAGAGGAAGTTTCAGTACAATTCTATAAATGCCTACAGATAATTTGTTAATTTGACATGGTGGGATCTTTTTTGTCTGTAAAATGTATTATGAGAGAAATGGCGGTGGAAAAGCCTTTATGCGCAAATACTAATATAATAACCATCACCATCAAAGCTAACTTGGAGTCTCGTGATATGGTGTGCGATCCTTCCACTACGACTTGGGAAGCCATGCAGTTTATTAGGCTACAGATGACATAAATTACGATGAACTTCACAGTGTTGAAAGTGCACACTATGTGCTTGATGCTCCTTTCAAATAAATATCAAGGGTCTTATTCTGGTGACATGATGATCGATGCTTGACTGCCATTTGGCAAATATTCTCACTCTTATCCATAATAATATCATAACGTAGACTAACCTACCCGCACTGTATTTGCGAGCTGTTGGCTATAGCGAATCTCCCAAGACCAGTGTAGGCACATTTGCTATATTTTTGAGACAAAACATATAAATCTAATCTGTAGAGTTGAAAATGCGATGGAAACACATTGAACTTCAGATTTTTATTTGGTACATGCAAACACGGCAACAAGTCAGTTTGGTAGACACACCACTGGAGGGAAAAACTTTCTTTATGCAGATTTTTTGAGATTTGCATGAAAACCTGTCGCCAATTGGATGGAAACATGGGTAATATAGCAAATAAGTAGACATGGCTTGTATTCAAGACAACGTTTATTTGCTCAGGAGACCGAGGTGAGTTTACACAGCAGTATCCAGGAATAGTTCCTGTATAGAAATGTATGACATATACAGTGCCTTCAGAAAGTATTCACACAACTTTTTCCACATTATGTTGTGTTACAGCCTGAATTTGTCTTCACTGGCCTACACACAATACCTCATAATGTTAAAGTGGAAAAATGTAATTTACAAATTATTTACAAATGAGCTGAAAAGTCTTGAGTCAATAAGTATTCAACCCCTTTGTTATGGCAAGCCTAAATAAGTTCAGGAGTATGCTTAACAAGCCACATAATAAGTTGCATAGACTCACTCTGTGTGCAATAATAGTGTTCAACATGATTTTTGAATAGCTACCTCATCTCTGTACCCCACACATACAATTATCTGTAAGGTCCCTCAGTCGAGCAGTGAATATCAAACACGGATTCAAACACAAAAACCAGCAAAGTAGTCCAATGCCTCGCAAAGAAGGGCACCTAGAGTAAAAATAAAAAAGCAGACATTGAATATCCCTTTGAGCACAGTGAAGTTATTATTTACACTTTGGATGGTGTATCAATACACCCAGTCACTACAAAGATACAGGCGTCCTTCCAAACTCAGTTGCCTGAGAGGAAGGAAACCGCTTCAGGATTTCACCTTGAGGCCCAATAGTGACTTTAAACAGTTACAGAGTGTAATGGCTGTGATTGGAGACAACTGAGCATAGATCAACAACTTTGTAGTTACTCCACAATACTAACCTAATTGACAGAGTGAAAAGAAGGAAACTTGTACAGAATAAATGGATGGATCCTGTTTGCAACAAAGCACTAAAGTAATACCGCAATTTACTTTTTGTCCTGAATACAAAGTGTTGTGTTGAGGGAAAATGCTATACAACAGCCTCCCGAGTGGCACATTGGTCTAAGGTGTCACGACAGACCCAGGTTCGATCCCAGGCTGTGTCAGAGCCAGGCGTGACCAGGAGACCCATGAGGCGGCGCTCACTTGGCCCAGCGTCATCCAGGTTAGGGCCCAGCATTTGACTGGCCGGGATATCCTTGTCACATTGCGCTCTAGCGACTCCTTGTGGCGGGCCGGACACCTGCAAGCTGACTTCAGTCACCAGCTGTACCGTGTTTCCTCCGACACATTGGTGCGGCTGGCCTCCGGATTAAGAGAGCAGCGTGTCAAGAAACAGAGCGGCTTGGCAGGTGGATCCATGGCTCTCGACCTTCGTCTCTCCCGAGTCCATAGGGGAGTTAAAGCGATGGGACAAGACTAACTTCCAATTGGATATCACAAAATTGGGATGAAAAAAGGGGTAAAAGTTCAAATATATAAAACAATGTTTTATATCCAATACAACACATTACTGAGTACCACTCTCCATATTTTCAAGCATAGTAGTGGCTGCATCATGTTATGGGCATGCTTGTAATTGTTAAGGATAAAAAAAGAAACAGAATGGCGCTAAACACAGGCAAAATCCTAGAGGAAAACCTGGTTTAGCCTGCTTTCTACCTGACAATGGGAGATTAATTCAACTTTCAGCAGGACCATAACCTAAAACAAGTCAAAATCTACACTGGAGTTGGTTACCAAAAGACAGTGAATGTTCCCGAGTACAGTTTTCACTTAAATCTACATCTATGGCAAGACCTGAAAATGGTTGTCTAGCAATGATCAACAACCAATTTGACCAAGCTTGAAGAAATTTGAAAAGAATAATGGGCAAACGTTGCGTGTGGAAAGATCTGAGACTTATCCAGACAGACTCACAACTGTAATAGCTGCTCAAGGTGCTTCTACAAAGTATTGACTCAGGGGTGTGAATACTTATACTACATATACCATAGTATGTGGAAACCCCTTTAAATTAGTGGATTCGGCAATTTCAGCCACACCTTTGCCGACAGGAGTATAAAATCGGGCACACCTTTCACATCTCCTCTTGCGAGTCATCAACTTCTTAGTAGCCAAGCAGTATTGTCTGTGAGAGAAAGATGAAAACGCTATTAGATATTCATGGGCAATTGTTGTGTAATGTCTGTATTCCTACTGTAGCAGCATGGTGTAGAATATGAGACAACCCACAGACACACATTAGCTAGCTCGCTACAAACCACAGGTATAGTTACTCCAAGACGAATATGAGTCATAAAGACCCAAAGTCATTATATGAAACACCAACACATTTCTCCAGTGTTGCTCTAATGAGAGGCACTGAGGCTAGCTAGGCTAGTTAGCTAACTAGCTATAAATGTTAGACTACAGTACATTTTAAATATAGCAAACAAAGCTAACTTGCTAAACTTGGCTAGTTTGGCTTGTAGGGGTACTAGCAAGCCATGTTATGGCCGAATCGATCACCAAATTGTACTGTACAACACTTCCTTGTGTAAAATGAGGTTATATTGCTAGCTAGCTAACAACAGCAAAATAACTTACTTGTTTTTAATTTGCCCTACTGAGTCCTGGTTCAGCTGGTCTAGGAAGCAGTCACAGCTTGCTGGCAATTATTTTTGTTGACGTTTCAACTCCTCTTCAGTGTGTTCCGGTTAAAATAAAATAGGGCTGTATGTTCCTATGTCCATTTTTTTATTATTAAAATGTGTTGTTGTCGTCCAGCTCTTCTTGGAAAGAGGAATCATCAGTAGCAGCCATTATAGCTAATTATTTTGTAATCTCGGATAGAAAATGCGCGGTAACATAGCTCCAGTGAACCTATAAACTAGTACTGCACCCCTTTTTTGAAAAGCCTGCCTTTGAGGGTGGGAACAAGGAAGTAGGGCTCCTGTCAGGTTGTACTCTTGACAAAACCAGGGAAAATGAGTAAACCTAAATATCCTGCAATGTCTCTATTGAACAAGAACAAACACGCTGTTAGCGCGATCGTGCAAACCGGTGAAACACAAAGGCCACAATAATTGCTGCAAAACATGACTCCATTCATTTTTAGATCAGACAGCAGGTTTAAGAGGGTGTGAACGATGCTGAATGGGTGTAGTCAAGGAGCTCTCCAATAGGTGCACCAAAACATTCAAAAGGCAATTTTCTCAAAAGTGAGGTTACAAGTTCATCAACTTTAAAAGCAGAATTACTTTCCCATTCATCCTCAACTGTAGTGTATGATATACCATTTTCTAGCTCCGAGTCTCTACTTTTATCCAATGTAAAAAACACAATTTCAACTTTTGCTACATAAGACCGAATCGAGTCGGCATTGACATTGAAATCCTGGTTCACAGCTACCAAGCTATCCACAACTCTGGACCCAAAAATCTGTCTGATCTTATCCTGACCTCTTGCCCCAAACGCATCCTTCGCTCCTGCAGGTCCATCTCCCTTCAGCAGCCCCACAGCGGACTAAAAACTATGGGTGACAGGGCTTTCAGTTGTGTGGATCCTCATTACAATCACTGTCAGGACAGCTCAGCTAAAGATTGAGTTTTTCTGAAAAGCTTTCAAGGACCTACACTATACAGTTTTTTCTATTTATTTATTTTAACCTTTTTTTTAACTAGGCAAGTCAGTTAAGAACAAATTCTTAATTTCAATGACGGCCTAGGAACAGGGGGAGAACGACAGATTTGTACCTTGTCAGCTCGGGGATTCGAACTTGCAACCTTTCGGTTACCACTAGTCTACCCTGCCGCACAGTTGAAGCCGTAATGTTACATACACCTTAGCCAAATACATTTAAACTCAGTTTTTCACAATTCCTGACATTTAATCCTAGTAAAAATGCCCTGTTTTAGGTCAGTTAGGATCACCACTTTATTTTAAGAATGTGAAATGTCAGAATAATAGTAGAGAGAATGATTTATTTCAGCTTTTATTCCTATTATCACATTCCCAGTGGGTCAGAAGTTTACATACACTCAATTAGTATTTGATAGCATTGCCTTTGAATTGTTTAACTTGAGTCAAACGTTTTGGGTAGCATTCCACAAGCTTCCCACAACAATTTGGGTGAATTTTGGTATATTCCTCCTGACAGAGCTGGTGTAACTGAATCAGGTTTGTTGGTCTCCTTGCTCGCACACGCTTTTTTAATTCTGCCCACAAATATTCTATGGGACTGAGGTCAGGACTTTGTGATTGCCACTCCAATACCTTGACTTTGTTGTCTTTAAACTGTTTTGCCACAACTTCGGAAGTATGCTTGGGGTCATTGTCCATTTGGAAGACCCATTTGCGACCAAGCTTTAACTTCCTGACTGATGTCTTGAGATGTTGCTTCAATATATCCACATCATTTTCTTGCCTCATGATGCCATCTATTTTGTGAAGTGCACCAGTCCCTCCTGCAGCAAAGCACCACCACAACATGACGCTGCCACCCCCGTGCTTCACGGTTGGGATGGTGATCTTCAGCTTGCAAGCGTCACCCTTTTTCCTCCAAACACAACGATGGTCATTATGACCAAACAGTCTTATTTTTGTTTCATCAGACCAGAGGACATTTCTCCAAAAAGTACAATCTTTGTCCCCATGTGCAGTTGCAAACATTAGTCTGGCTTATTTTAAATGGCAGTTTTGGAGCAGTGGTTTCTTCCTTGCTCAGCGGCCTTTCAGGTTATGTCGATATAGGACTTGTTTTACTGTGGATATAGATACTTTTGTACCTGTTTCCTCCAGCATCTTCACAAGGTCCTTTGTTGTTGTTCTGGGATTGATTTGCACTTTTTGCACCAAGTACGTTCATCTCTAGGAAACACAATGAGTCTCCTTCCTGAGGGGTATGACGGCTGCGTGGTCCCATGGTGTTTATACTTGCGTACTATTGTTTGTTCAGACGAACGTGGTACCTTCAGGCATTTGGAAATTGCTCCCAAGGATGAAACAGACTTGTGGAGGTCTACAATGTTTTTTCTGAGGTATTTTGATGTTCCCATGATGTCAAGCAAAGAGGCACTGAGTTTGAAGGTAGGTCTTGAAATACATCCACAGGTACACCTCCAATTGACTCAAATGATGTCAATTAGCCTATCAGAAGCTTCTAAAGCCATGACATCATTTTCTGGAATTTCCCAAGCTGTTTAAAAAGGCACAGTCAAATTACCCACTGGAATTGTGATAAAGTGAATTCTAAGTTAAATAATCTGTCTGTAAACAATTGTTGGAAAAATTACTTCTGTCATACACAAACACAAAGTATATGTTCTAACCGACTTGCCAAAACTATAGTTTGTTAACAAGACATTTGAGGAGTGGTTGAAAAACAAATTTTAATGACTCCAACCACGGTGTATGTAAACTTCTGACTTCAACTGTATATACAAAAGTGCGTGGACACCCCTTCAACTTAGTGGATTTGGCTATTTTAGTCACACCTGACAGGTGTTTAAAACCGAGCACACAGCCATGCAATCTCCATAGACAAACATTGTCAGTAGGATGGCCTTACTGAAGAGCTCAGTTAGTTTATGACGGTGCCACGCTGAAAGTAACAGAATAGGACCACCGAGTGCCGGAGCGTGAAAAAATTGTCTGTCCCCGGTTGCAACACTCACTACCGAGTTCCAAACAGCCTCTTGAAGTGCCTGACCTCACTAATGCACTTGTGGCTGAAGTGAAACAAGTCCACGCAGAAATGTTCCGACATCTAGCAGAAAGCCTTCCCAGAGGACTGGAGGCTGTTATTGCATAAAAATGGGGCACCAACTCCATATTAATGCCCATGATTTTGGAATGAGATGTTCGACGAGCAGGTGTCCACACACTTTAGTCATGTAGTGTATGTTTATTCTGTTCTCCTGTCCACCGGATCTGACAACACCTGTAAATGGCTTTGATTGTTGTCTGCTTACAATGTTCTGTGTTTTGGATTGTTTTTATTATCAATTAATACATTTTCTTAAGTGCAATGGATGTGAGAAAAGCGCTTAACAAATTAATTGAATTATCATTACTATCATTAACTAGCTGTCAGTAATTATTCTAAAATTCTAAGTAACTTAATAGCCAATAGCTGCCAATAACTTACTGTACTTTCACAGAACTTTAATGATTACAAGATAGCTTAACATTAGTTTACAACTACTAAGCATTATTTGTGGTGAGCACACCAGGGACATCCTCAGCCACGCTCAAGGTCCTAAACGATATCATAACCGCCATCGATAAAAGACAATACTGTGCAGCCGTCTTCATTGACCTGGCCAAGGCTTTCGACTCTGTCAATCACCACATCCTCATCGGCAGACTCGATAGCCTTGGTTTCTCAAATGATTGCCTCGCCTGGTTCACCAACTACTTCTCTGATAGAGTTCAGTGTGTCAAATCGGAGGGCCTGTTGTCTGGGCCTCTGGCAGTCTCTTAGGGGCGCCACAGGGTTCAATTCTTGGACCGACTCTCTTCTCTGTATACATCAATGATGTCGCTCTTGCTGCTGGTGAGTCTCTGGTCCACCTCTATGCAGACGACATCATTCTGTATACTTCTGGCCCTTCTTTGGACACTGTGTTAACAACCCTCCAGGCGAGCTTCAATGCCATACAACTCTCCTTCCGCGGCCGCCAATTGCTCTTAAATACAAGTAAAACTAAATGCATGCTCCTCAACCGATCGCTGCCCGCACCTGCCCGCCTGGCCAACATCACTACTCTGGACGGTTCTGACTAAGAATATGTGGACAACTACAAATACCTAGGTGTCTGGTTAGACTGTAAACTCTCCTTCCAGACTCACATCAAACATCTCCAATCCAATGAAATCTAAAATTGGCTTCCTATTTCGCAACAAAGCATCCTTCACTCATGCTGCCAAACATACCCGTGTAAAACTGTAAAACTACCGATCCTCGACTTCGGCGATGTCATTTACAAAATAGCCTCCAATACCCTACTCAATAAATTGGATGGAGTCTATCACAGTGCCATCCGTTTTGTCACCAAAGCCCCATATACTACCCACCACTGCGACCTGTACGCTCTCGTTGGCTGGCCCTCGCTTCGTACTCGTCGCCAAACTCACTGGCTCCAGGTCATCTACAAGACCCTGCTAGTCCCCCCTTATCTCAGATCGCTGGTCACCATAGCAGCACCCACCTGTAGCACGCGCTCCAGCAGGTATATCTCTCTGGTCACCCCCAAAACCAATTCTTCCTTTGGCCGCCTCTCCTTACAGTTCTCTGCTGCCAATGACTGGAACGAAGTACAAACATTTCTGAAACTGGAAACAATTATCTCCCTCACTAGCTTTAAGCACCAGTTGTCAGAGCAGCTCACAGATCACTGCACCTGTACATAGCCCATCTATAATTTAGCCCAAACAACTACCTCTCCCCTTACTGTATTTATTTACTTTGCTCCTTTGCACCCCATTATTCCTATCTCTACCTTGCACATTCTTCCACTGCAAATCTACCATTCCAGTGTGTTACTTGCTATATTGTATTTACTTCGCCACCTTGGCCTTTTTTGTGTTCTTTTTTTTTGCCTTTACCTACCTCCCTTATCTCACCTCATTTGCTCACATTGTATATATACTTATTTTCTACTGTATTACTGACTGTATGTTTGTTTTCCTCCATGTGTAACTCTGTGTTGTTGTATGTGTCAAACTGCTTTGCTTTATCTTGGCCAGGTCGTAATTGTAAATGACAACTTGTTCTCAACTTGCCTACCTGGTTAAATAAAGGTGAAATAAAAATAAATAAAAAATCCTCAACATCTTGGTTGACAACCACTTGACCTTGCTGCCACACCATCAGGTCAGTGGACGTGACAGATCTGCCACAGTAGGTTACTGTGCATTTTACCATAACTACTTGCAGCAAGCGGACAGTAAATTATTGACCAATGCAAATTACCTTCCTGGTGACCAACTGCCATTAAGTTACTAAAACTGCAACTTGTCACAAGTTCTTACACAGATTGAACTGGTACAACACTTCCAATAACGGTTGGCACAAATAAACATTTTAGACCATGCCCCCAAATATGCTAATGAGTCCCCACCAGAATACTGCCCCACCTACATTTCAAAGTGCTGTAATGATTGTACCAATTAGGTTCCTCTACAGGGGGATTCCTTGTGAGAGGGTTCAACAAAGGTAACAGTTCTAAATATGTTTTGATTGATTGTAATGGTTTATTTGTTGAAATTGCAATTTTATAATTGTACCGTGCAGTTTTTTTATTCTTGGTGTTTTCTTTGGAATGTTAATTTTCTTGATTGTGAAGATGTTTGTACTCAGGGCACCATTGTGAATGAGACCCTAGTCTCCCATTAATAAATACAAGTAAAATAAATAAATAAATAAATAGCATTCAATACACTGCTCTATGTTGTAGAAATTGGGCCAAAACAAAAGGTGGTAAAGCCAAAGATATTGATATTAACTTAAGATATGTCATCTGCATTATTTACAGTGGGTGCAAATGAACACAGTGGGCAGAACAAACAAGGAGGTGGGCAGTCAAATCTGAGCTAGGGAGATCCTATTGGTGTATTTTAGCATGCATTTGCACATTTCTGTTAGGGAACACCGACTCTGAAGTGCACGTGTGCAAGTCGCCCTTGCACTTCTAAACAACACCATTTTTTGAAACTTTGGCAAAGGGTCAAGTCTACAAAACTTGATGTACTCTGTTCATAAGTAACATATTATAGTTTTGGAAACAAACTGTATTGAGATTGAATGTTTCTTTAATGAGAAAATGTGCAGAATATCGGTCAAATTACATCCCTCTCCATCTCCCACTGCCCGCCACTGGATTTCCGCTCATCACCATATTAGGTGGTGAGAGGAAGTTCCAACCGTAAATGTGTTTACCCTTTCATCATTCTATCCCACATCAGGTAACTGATGCAAACAGTAGAATCAGATTGAAACAACAGATAAAAATACACCGTATGGAACAGCGGGGACTGTGAAGAGACACACACAAAAGATAGACACGCATACACACACAAGCGCTAGCACATGCACTCCACACACACGTACATTATAATATTATTGTATTGTGGTATTATACATTTTGTATTGTAGATATGTAGTGGCGTAATAATGTTATATGATGTACTGTTTTATATTTAGTTTTACATGTAATGCAAGTGCCTTAATGTGTTTGGACCCCAGGAAGAGTAGCTGTTTTGGCAGCAGCTAATTCTATGGTAAAGCTAGCTAGCTGCATTTTCCTTTGAAGCTAACTGGTTAGTCAGCTCCTACCTAGCATAAAACTAACGTAGCAAACATTTAAACATTAATTTCTGTCAAAATATTGCAACCAAACATTGTCATATAGATTCAATTGTAATCATACCATTTCAATATCAAAATGGCGGTGTGATAAAAATATTCTCAGTAATGATGAAGTAGCCTATCATGCTGAGCAATTAGCCAAAATGTAGTTTCACCCCCATTTTGAAACAAGTAAATCACCAACGTTGGTTAAATTAATTGAATATCCATTTAGTTCGTTTTTTTCTTCGGTTTTACACAAACTGTGGGACGTTGTAGGAAGTTGTAGTTTACAACAGGCAAATATTCAACAACGTTTAGGACAGAAAACATGGTAATTAACTACAAGGACCACAATCCATTGCGCCTACAGATGCCTGAACTTGCCAGGGCACAGACCACATGCGAGGAAGTGTATTAGCATATAGCTAGCATCTGCTATGGAAATTCGTTAGTACTTATTAGCATCTGCTAGCATTTTTTTTTTACAGCCGGTTATTGGGGGGGGGGGGGTTTGCATAAAAAAAAGTGACCCCTTGTTCTGCAACGTAAGTAATACCTTATACCCCAGTATGGCACAAGGACAGTAAAAAAAGGTATGAAAATCTGGATACCACCCAACCCTACCAGCAACTTTACTTACCTGGCGACATTGCTGTAGTACTTTTACAGAGTAAATGTTGAGTTTTTGAGGATTACTTGAAGGGTCTTACCTGAAGACAGTACTAGAGGAATATTTAGCAGTATTACCTAAAGACGGAGGTGTAGTACTTGAGAAAGCCCAGCAGCAGCTCTCCCAGTGAGGCCTGGTTAGAGGAGGAGTAGGGGGGGATGTCTCTCGGACCCTCAGGCACACGGTGGATATCCATGGATGGACTAAAACACTCCTGAAACAGCAGGGGTGTATTCATTAGTCACACGGTTGCAAAACATTCTGCAGCTAAAACAGGTTCTGCAACATCAAGCAAAAGATGTTGAGTTCCGTTGAGTTCGTAAACAACGTTTTGTGCGTCACATTGCAGAACGTTCGGTATTAAACGGTTTCCTTGCAAAATGTTTTACAACGCTGTGTCTTATTTTTAATGAATATGCCCCAGGGATTTAACATGACCGCATCAAACAGGGACAGACCATCATCCTACAGGTACAGATGACATTGTTTGTGTTTCCATGCTCAGACGTTGCATCAAACAATTATTGCGTGCCACGTCATCGACCAGATTGCCATAACCTATGATGCGGATACATAAATGATCTATCCAGGCATTGTAAGATCTGGCATGTATCAGCAAAGTTTGAGCAAGGGAATACAACACTAATTACACTGGGACATATGGCATTATCACAGAGGAACAGATGACACTATCACACAGGAACAGATGACGCTATCACACAAGAACAGATGACATCATCACACATCATATGTTGTAAATTACACCATCATATCAGGGCTTTTGAGAAATTTACCGGACCATATGCATCAGGTGCGTAACCTGATTAGGGCGTCCATCCACGGTGCTCAGTATGACAGAAATCACATGCAACTCGAGGATGCAACGACATGCTTCCTTCTTACTGGATACCGATGCGCACTTTGAAGATGTTAGAAAAACTGCCACATTTACTTTTCCTCAGCTAACAAGACGAGTAACCGACAGAAAAGTCACTAGCATATCTAATATCCCCATAGTAGAAAAGTTGACCTATTCTATTGGTCAGCTTGTTGTTCTGTGCAAGAAAGAAATAGCCTATTCCTAACAGACTCTGGCTACATTATTTGTATTTTTTTAAAGCATTGAGGCTGATGTAATAGATCAGAACATTTAGCTTAATATGTTGATAAACTATTATTTATTCACATTATAAGCGCAGCAATGCGCACAAGGCAGTAGGCTATGCGTGAATGTTCGTTCCATAATGCAATTTGCAAGAAAACACTATTGTCGAAAGTGCACCGAAAATACAAGCGGTTTAGTGACAGAGATGAAAATGTCCGCTAGAAATTTTGAAAGAGGGGAGATCTGGAGATGCAACTAGCAGGGGTTGCTAATATGACCAGTATTGTGCCTTTGGCTACTGGAAACTGAAAGAAAGTTCACTTGAAAATCAATAGAACATGAGAGAAATATGCTACCGGTTTCAATGGTTTATGGAAGTCTTTATAAAATACACTGAACAAAAATACAAATGCAACATTCCACAATTTCAAAGATTT
Organism: Oncorhynchus mykiss; assembly: GCF_013265735.2. Lineage (NCBI taxonomy): Eukaryota > Metazoa > Chordata > Actinopteri > Salmoniformes > Salmonidae > Oncorhynchus > Oncorhynchus mykiss. The sequence goes on from NC_048570.1 coordinate 51,826,483, forward strand.
TACTGAGTTACAGGTCATATAAGGAAATCAGTTCATTTGAATTAATTAATTAGGCCCTAATCTGTGGATTACACATGACTGGGAATACAGATATGCATCTGTTGGTTACAGATACCTTTAAAACAAAGGAAGGGGCGAGGATCAGAATACCAGTCAGTATCCGTTATGAACACCATTTGTCTCACCACATTTGTCTCACCACATGTCCTTCGCATAAAGTTGATCAGGATTGTGGTCTGTGGAATGTTGTCCCACTCCTCTTCAATGGCTGTGCGAAAATGCTGAATATTGGTGGGAACTGTACGACGATGTTGTACACGTCGATCCAGAGCATCCCGAACATGCTCAATGGGTGACATGTCTGGCGAGTATGCAGCTCATGGAAGAACAGACATTTTCAACTTCCAGGAATTGTGTACAGATCATTTCGACATGGGCCGTGCATTATCATGCTGAAACATGAGGTTATGGCGGTGGATGAATGGCACGACAATGGGCCTCAGAATCTCGTCAAGGTGTCTCTGCATTCAAATTGCCATGGATAAAATGCAATTGTGTTTGTTGCCTGTAGCTTATGACTGCCCATACCATAACCCCACCATGGGGCACTCTGTTCACAATATTGACATCAGCAAACCGGTCGCCCACACGACGCCATGGTAACCAGGATTAATCCGTAAAGAGCACACTTCTCTAGCGTGCCAGTGGCCATCGAAGGTGAGCATTTGCCCACTGAAGTCAGATGAGCTTCCCTGACACGGTTTCTGACAGTTTGTAGTACAGAAATTCTTCAGTTGTGCAAACGTCGTTTTATCAGCTGTCCGGTTGGCTGGTCTCAGACGATCCCGGAGGTGAAGAAGCCATATGTAGAGGTCATGGGTTGGCGTGGTTACACGTGGTCTGTGTTTATGAGGCCGGTTGGACGTACTGCCAAATTCTCACAAACAACGTTTATGGTAGATTTCTCTGGCAAAAGCTCTGGTGGACATTCCTGCAGTCAGCATGCCAATTGCATGCTCCCTCAAAATTTGAGACATCTGTGAAAAAACTGCCCATTTTAGAGTGGCCTTTTATTGTTCCCAGCACAAGGTGCAAGTATGTAATGATCATGCTATTTAATCAGCTTCTTGAAATGCCACACCTGTCAGGTGGATGGATCATTTTGGCAAAGGAGAAATGCTCACTAACAGGGATGCAAGCAAATTTCTGCACAACATTTTTGAGAAATAAGCTTTTTGTGCGTTTCGAAAATGTCTGGGAACTTTACACCTTGCGTTTTTATTTTTGTTCAGTATAATTGCCTCCACGTTTGTATTGTCATATTTTACTTTGAAGCAAGGTAAGACATGCCTAATTATATGAAGTAAAACGTTCAGGTTTCAAACAACTAAGTTTTCAAAATACATATTGCATCCAGATCATTGCAAAGTAGTGTGTGACATGCCTTTCTTACTGTTGCATATAGGCAATGAATGATTATAAAAGCACGTTTCACTCCAGCAGCAACAAATTAGTTGTTTGAAAAGCTGTAGCAGCAGCTCGCGCGCTGTCTGACAGATTTTCCGCTCATAGGCTCTGTACCTGTACGCATGTGATAAACTTAACGATTAATGAAAAAACACACAGGCCAATTTAATTCCACAAAATTATGCTAATTAACCTATAAAATGGGTAAGCATAACCGGTCAAATGTATTTACATCGACTGGTATTTCCATCATGGAATATGCTAAAAAGCATCATTTTTGCAATGGGATTATTTTTCTTTCCCCAGATAATTGGCCGGCGACAGTTTTATTTATCAGCTTTTCATGTATTTTTTGGAGCACAAAACCGGCTATTGCCGGTTTACGGAAACCCTGCATCATATAGGGACAAAGACTCCTACACACAGTGGAAAGGAGGTGTCTGGGTGCTGGGACAAACCAATATTCATTAGAACATTGGAGTCACAGGTTGAGTAAATGTACCCAAATTCCTATTATACGTCAATAATTTATAATAAAAAAAGTATAAAATGTTTTATTGTCACATACACTGGATAGGTGCAGTGAAATGTGTTGCTTGACATGGTCAGTCATAGTACGGCGCCCTTGGAGAAAATTATGGTTAAGTGCCTTGCTCAAGGATGTTTTACCTTGACAGCTCAGGCATTCGAACCAGCAATCTTTCGGCTACTGGCCCAACCCTCTAACCCCTAGGTTAGTTAGTAGTGAATGCCATCTTATTTTTTCAAAGCCATTTTAGCTCTTGCCGTTAAGCCGACATTGCCCCCCCCCCCCAGTGTAAGAAACCTGCTAGCAAATGTTTGCGCTTTGAAACTAAATTAATACTACACTCTGAACCAAAAAAACATCTAGTGTAGTTAGACAAATCATGGAAAGTAATGACATTTCGTTTTATTGGAATTGGTAGCCTAAAACGACTTAATAAACCTGTAATGTAGCCTGTTTTTGTCGTTTAAGAGTAAATGTAAATTTCCTTACTGGATATTCATTCTGCAGAGAGGGAATGACTGGTTCAGGCAAAGCTGAAAGACAGAGACAGACACACTGGGTTAAAAAGTGTAGTGGTTAACCTCAAAAAAGGAATGCCAGAGGTATATTGTAGTTAGTGCAGGTTCATGATTACTGTGTGTGTGTGCGTGTGTTTACACTCACTCTGTAAGTAGTGTAGTACCATCAGTACTAGAGTGTAGCTGCTGAGTGTTCCTTTACTGGCGTCGTTTATCCTGTGATGTCTGGCCCACCTCTTTACCACCAAGATGATGGGACGCACACGCCGCTCAGCTATAGACACACGGAGCGAGAGAGAAGAGGCTAGTACAGAATTGTAACATAGTGGGCACACATCCAGCACACAGTGTGTAACAGGGTTTGAAATACTCTCCTTATTGAAATGTGTGACTTTCACCCAAATTATCTGTTTTGATATTATTAATTTGTTGTGAGTGGAGTAATGTGGTAGTGCAGGTCTGTGGTTACTCTAGAACAGCATGTACAGTGCATTTGGAAAGTATTCAGACCCCTTGACCTTTTCTACATTTTGTTACATTACAGCCTTATTCTATAAGGGTATTGTGGGTAGATTTTCCTCATCAATCTATACACAATACCCCATAATGACAAAGTAAAAGGTTATCATTTTTTTGCACATTTATTAAAAATAAAACACTGAAATGTCACACTTACATAAGTATTCAGACCCTTTACTCAGTAATTTGGCAGCAATTACAGCCTTGAGTCTTCTTGGGTATGACGCTACAAGCTTGGCACACCTGTATTTGGCGAGTTTCTCCCATTCTTCTCTACAGATCCTCTCAAGCTCTGTCAGGTTATTTGGGGAGAGTCGCCGCACAACTATTTTCAGGTTTCTCCAGAGATGTTCCATATTGTTTAAGTCCGGCTCTGGCTGGGCCACTCAAGGACATTCAGAGACTTGTCCAGAAGCCACTCCTGCGCTGTCTTGGCTGTGTGCTTAGGGTCATTGTCCTGTTGGAAGGTGAACGTTCGCCCTAGTCTGAGATTATGTGCGCTCTGGAGCAGATTTTCATCAAGGATCTCTCTGCACTTTGCTCCGTTCATCTTTCCCTTGATCCTGACTAGTCTCCCAGTCCCTCCCGCTGAAAAACATCCCGAAGCATGATGCTGCCAACACCATTCTTCAGCATAGGGATGAATACAGGTTTCCTCCAGCCGCTTGGCATTAAGGTCAAAGTGTTCAATCTTGGTTTCATCAGATCAGGGAGTCTTTAGTTGCCTTTTGGCAAACTCCAAGCGGGCTGTCATGTGCCTTTTACTGAGGAGATGCTTCCGTCTGGCCACTCTACCATAAGGCCTGATTGGTGGAGTGCTGCAGAGATGGTTGTCATTCTGGAAGGTTCTCCCATCTCCACAGAGGAAATCTAGAGCTCTGTCAGACTGACCATCAGGTTCTTGGTCACCTCCCTGACCAAGGCCCTTCTCCCCCGATTGCTCAGTTTGGTCAGGTGGCCAGATCTAGGAAGAGTCTTGGTGGATCCAAACATCTTCCATTTAAGAAGGATGGAGGCCACTGTGTTCTTGGGGAACTTCAATAATGCAGAAATGTTTTGGTATCCTTTCCCAGATCTGTGCCTCGACACAATCCTGTCTCGGAGCTCTACAGACAATTCCTTCGACCCCATGGCTTGGTTTTTGCTCTGACATGCACTGTCAACTGTAGAACCTTATATAAACAGGTATGTGCCTTTCCAAATAATGTCCAATCAATTGAAATTACCACAGGTGGACTCCAATCAAGTTGTAGAAACATCAAGGATGATCAATGGAAACAGGATGCACCTGAGCTCAATTTCGAGTCTCATAGCAAAGGGTCTGAATGGCGGAAAGGGGGATACCTAGTCAGTTGTACAACTGAATGCATTCAACTGAAATGTGTCTTCTGCATTTAACCCAACCCCTCTGAATCAGAGAGGTGCGGGGGGCTGCAATAATTGACATCCACGTCTTCTGCCCCCTTGCTCTGGGGCAGAACGACAGATTTTTACCTTGTCAGCTTGGGGATTCAATCCAGCAAGCTTTCGGTTACTGGCACAGTGCTCTAACCACTAGGCTACCTGCCGACCCTTACAGTATACTTACAGTACCCGTAAAAAGTTTGGACACACCTACTCGTACCAGGGGTTTTCTTTATTTTTACTATTTTCTACATTGGAGAATAATAGTGAAGACATCAAAACTACGAAATAACAAATAAGGAATCATGTAGTAACCAAAAAAGCGTTAAACAAATCAAAATATATTTATTTTATATTTGAGATTCTTCAAAGTAGCCAAAGTCTTGATGACGGCTTTGCAAACTTTTGGCATTCTTTCAACCAGCTTCATGAGGTAGTCAAATGGAATGCATTTCATTAAACAGGTGTGCCTTGTTAAAAGGTCATTTGTTGAATTTCTATCTTTCTTAATGAGTTTGAGCCAATCAGTTGTGTTGTGACAAGGCAGGGGTGGTATTCAGAACATAGCCCTATTTGGTAAAATACCAAGTCCATATGATGGCTCAAATAAGCAAAGAGAAACGACAGTCCATCATTACTTTAAGACATGAATTTCAAGAACTTTGAACATTTCTTCAAGTGCAGTCGTAAAAACCATCAAGCGCTATGATGAAACTGGCTCTCATGAGGACCATCACAGGAAAAGTAGACCCTCCGCTACAGAGGATAAGTTCATTAGAGTTACTAGTCTCAGAAATTGCAGCCCAAATAAACGCTTCACAGAGTTCAAATAACAGACATCTCAACATCAACTGTTCAGAGGAGACTGTGAATCAGGCCTTCATTGTCGAATTGCTGCAAAGAAACCACTACTAAGGACACCAATAAGAAGAGACTTGCCTGGGCCAAGAAACACGAGCAATGGACATTAGACCAGTGGAAATCTGTCCTTTGGTCCGATGAGTCCAAATTTGAGATATTTTGGATCCAACCGCCGTATCTTTGTGAGACACAGAGTAGGTGAACGGATAATCTCCGCATGTGTGGTTCCCACAGTGAAGCATGGAGAAGCAGGTGTGATGGTGCTTTGCTGGTGACACTGTCAGGGATTTATTTAGAATTCAAAGCACACTTAACCAGCATGGCTACCACAGCATTCTAAAACGATACGCCATCTCATCTGGTTTGCCTTAGTGGGACTATCATTTGTTTTTCAACAGGACAATGAACCAAAACACACATCCAGGCTGTGTAAGGGCTATTTGACCAATAAGGAGAGTGATGGAGTGCTGCATCAGATGACTTGGCCTCCACAATCACCAGACCTCAACCCAACTGAGATGGTTTGGGATGAGTTGGACCGCAGAGAGAAGGAAAATCAGCCAACAAGTGCTCAGCATATGTGGGAACTCCTTCAAGACTGTTGGAAAAGCATGAAACTGGTTGAGAGAATGCCAAGATTGTGCAAAGCTGTCATCAAGGCAAAGGGTGGCTACATTGAACAATCTAAAATATAGTTTGATTTGTTTAACACGTTTTTGGTTACTACATGATTCCATATCCGTGTTATTTCATAGTTCTGAATATAGTAAAAATAAAGAAGAACCCTTGAATGAGTAGGTGTCTCCAAACTTTTGACTGGTACTGTATGTAAATAAGGTATCTGTTTTTTGTTTTTAATACATTTGCAATGGGGTATTGTGCGTGGATTGATGAGGGGAAAAAAATTATTTAACCCATTTTAGAATACGACTGCATGTAACGTAACAAAACGTGGAAAAAGGGAATGCACTGTAAAAAAAAAAAAAAAAAGGAGAATAGCCACACTGCTTAGATCCCCAGTTTTAATGTCAACCACATGCACAAACTAATGATTTATAGTTTAACCAGTAGCCAATAGCTGGAAGAGGGGGAAAGGTGAGTGGTGACAGTTAAGCAGTGATGGGTGTGGGTGTTATGTGTGTGACCTAACCGTAGGCGTAACTCCTCAGCAAGAAGGTGTTTCTGATCCCTACAGTGTTGTTTACGTTCAGATCAAACTCGACTCCACTGGAGAAAGAGAGAGGAAGAGATAAATACATTTTTTATTGAGGTTTGATATAGTCCATTGCCCATGCACTGTTCTACTGTGGACCATTAGTAACATGTACATATTTCTGTCTGTAAAGAAATGTTTGATGCACAGCCGTATTGTGTGAAGGAGGACCTATACGCTTATACCCAGTCAGCCCGAGAAATATTGGCTTCACCTCAAGAGTCTGGTTGTTCACAAGGTTTCTACTCTTCCTCTCAAGGAGTCTTTCCTTGCCAGTGTTGTCTCTGCCTGCTAAGCCTAAATGTATTTATGAAAATCAAAAAGACAAATAAAATGTGATTGATTGATACATTTTCCACCCACCTGACTTTGTCTCTGAATTTGAGGATGGGGACCTTGGCTCGGATCAGCTGCGGTCTCTCTATGTACGCTGTGGACCAGAACACACACATATTCCTCAACTCCACAAGACCTTGCACACATATTTTCGTTACTATGACTACCTAAAGTGAGCACCATTGTGTGTGTTTAGTTTACCAACATCTCTATATACAGTGCCTTGCGAAAGTATTCGGCCGCCTTGAACTTTGCGACCTTTTGCCACATTTCAGGCTTCAAACATAAAGATATAAAACTGTATTTTTTTGTGAAGAATCAACTACAAGTGGGACACAATCATGAAGTGGAACGACATTTATTGGATATTTAAAACTTTTTTAACAAATCAAAAACTGAAAAATTGGGCGTGCAAAATTATTCAGCCCCTTTACTTTCAGTGCAGCAAACTCTCTCCAGAAGTTCAGTGAGGATCTCTGAATGATCCAATGTTGACCTAAATGACTAATGATGATAACTACAATCCACCTGTGTGTAATCAAGTCTCCGTATAAATGCACCTGCACTGTGATAGTCTCAGAGGTCCGTTAAAAGCGCAGAGAGCATCATGAAGAACAAGGAACACACCAGGCAGGTCCGAGATACTGTTGTGAAGAAGTTTAAAGCCGGATTTGGATACAAAAAGATTTCCCAAGCTTTAAACATCCCAAGGAGCACTGTGCAAGCGATAATATTGAAATGGAAGGAGTATCAGACCACTGCAAATCTACCAAGACCTGGCCGTCCCTCTAAACTTTCAGCTCATACAAGGAGAAGACTGATCAGAGATGCAGCCAAGAGGCCCATGATCACTCTGGATGAACTGCAGAGATCTACAGCTGAGGTGGGAGACTCTGTCCATAGGACAACAATCAGTCGTATATTGCACAAATCTGGCCTTTATGGAAGAGTGGCAAGAAGAAAGCCATTTCTTAAAGATATCCATAAAAAGTGTTGTTTAAAGTTTGCCACAAGCCACCTGGAAGACACACCAAACATGTGGAAGAAGGTGCTCTGGTCAGATGAAACCAAAATTGAACTTTTTGGCAACAATGCAAAACGTTATGTTCGGCGTAAAAGCAACACAGTTCATCACACTGAACACACCATCCCCACTGTCAAACATGGTGGTGGCAGCATCATGGTTTGGGCCTGCTTTTCTTCAGCAGGGACAGGGAAGATGGTTAAAATTGATGGGAAGATGGATGGAGCCAAATACAGGACCATTCTGGAAGAAAACCTAATGGAGTCTGCAAAAGACCTGAGACTGGGACGGAGATTTGTCTTCCAACAAGACAATGATCCAAAACATAAAGCAAAATCTACAATGGAATGGTTCAAAAATAAACATATCCAGGTGTTAGAATGGCCAAGTCAAAGTCCAGACCTGAATCCAATCGAGAATCTGTGGAAAGAACTGAAAACTGCTGTTCACAAATGCTCTCCATCCAACCTCACTGAGCTCGAGCTGTTTTGCAAGGAGGAATGGGAAAGAATTTCAGTCTCTCGATGTGCAAAACTGATAGAGACATACCCCAAGCAACTTACAGCTGTAATCGCAGCAAAAGGTGGCGCTACAAAGTATTAACTTAAGGGGGCTGAATAATTTTGCACGCCCAATTTTTCAGTTTTTGATTTGTTAAAAAAGTTTGAAATATCCAATAAATGTCGTTCCACTTCATGATTGTGTCCCACTTGTTGTTGATTCTTCACAAAAAAATACAGTTTTATATCTTTATGTTTGAAGCTTGAAATGTGGCAAAAGGTCGCAAGGTACTTTCGCAAGGCACTGTATATCAATCACTCTGGCTTCACCAGGGAACTAGAGCCCTCTAGAGGCCACTGAGGATAAATACAGCTGCTCCTTTATCATTAATACACAAACTCATGGATGGGCCAAGCCCACCGATCTGACAGGTGAAAGCCATATGGTGTAAACAATAAAGCAGAACCTTATACAGTACCAGTCAAAAGTTAACACGTTTTTGGTTACTACATGATTCCATATGTGATAGTTCTGATGTCTTCACTATTATTCTACAACGTAGAACATTGTAAAAAATAAAGAAGAACCCTTGAATGAGTAGTTGTGTCCAAACTTTTGACTGGTACTGTACTAGTATTCATAATGGATCGGAGAAAGGGAGAGGAAACAAGGAAGCTGATGAAGAGTATTGAGAGACAAAGCTGAAATGTGCTTAAAGAGCAGCAGTAGTACTCACAGAGTCTGTAGAAGAGCTGCTGAATGAGACTGAGTACATACACAGCATCATTCCTCTGGTCCACCTGACAGAGACACAGACAGGGTCAATGGGCATTATATTCACAGGAAGATAGACGGGTTAGCTGATAGTCTCAAAAACGATGCGCACGCTTTAATGGGGCAGAGGTCTGTGTGTTGTTGTGATTCTAGATGGTCAGATAGCTAGCAACAATGACAAGAAGCTGCCATGTTGCGAACTGTAGGTGGCTCGTTTCACAATGTCTTGTTTTGAGGTGTTTTGACTGATGTCACGTCTTTGCTAATATGGCTGTGTGTCTGTAGCTAGGTTTCCAACCAATTGGCGACAGATCTTCAAGTAAATATTCAAAAAATCTGCATAAAAACCATATGTGCATTTTACCACGAGGTGTGTTTCCATCAAAAGCTGTGTGTGAGGACATAGTGCACATTAAAAACACTTTTGCGCTTAAGTTCCCATGTACCAGCAAATGTGCCCAATCTGGTTTTGGCGCATGCTTTTTAGAGAAGAGTTCGCTGATAAAGTGGACAGGGTAGGTTATATGACAAGATAGGCTAAGAGCAAGATCATTATATTTGATAAAGCACCGATCATCATGTCACCAGCATTCAAATAATAGCCTACCCTCGATATTTATTGGAAATTTGCATGATCACCATGCACTTAACCACCATGTGAAGTTCATCATAACTTGTTTAATCTGCCTATACACTCATGCTTTTCCACATTGTGGTGATAGGCCTACAACATAACATATTTACTTCCAAGTTTACCTCAAAATTATGGTTATTATATCAACATTTGCACATAAAGGTGTTTCCACCACAATTGTCGCATACTCAATTTCACAACAAAAAGATTATCCACCCTTGTCTAGCATATTTTGTGTTGTTGACATTAGGACATTTTGCCCACAAATTTCCTGTTTCCACCAGGCCTGTTGTGACTTTTTTTATGCTTCAGGTAATTCATCCGCATTAAATGGTTGGATGGAGATCTGGTTTGTGTCTGTTACAAGTAATTGACACACTCACTGGTGCTGCTTGGATGACCAAACAGAGGTCAGCATCACTGTTCCTGCTGCCGAAACCACTCAGAGAAGAACCAGCCAGGTACAACCTCACCACTGAGAGAGAGAGAGAGAGACAGGGGTGGGGGTGTAGAGAATTATGACAGTAGGATGATTTAGTGTGTGTCTGTGTGTGTTACATACATGGGAAGAGTCTCTGGATCTCTCTCTGTAGTTGAGCTCTGCACAGCTCCTTCCTCTCCAGGTCAGTCGACTGCTGCTGGCATGCCTCAAAAAGCTCCACCATCTGACCACTCAGCTGAGAGACATAACAACTCACAGCATTTGTGCTGATACACATACGGGCTTTCCCACTGGGACTTGTTTTCCCATCATCTCTATTTGTTTGTGTACATCCATGTGAACGTGAATATAAACGCCCGGGTTGGATAAAAAGAAAACCGCTACACATAATATGCATTATTATCATGATCCTGAGGCTTACCTTGTCCTTGGCATAAGCCTGCAGTGAGCTACGAGGGTTCTCTCCCCACAGGGGGGGCATCCGTGGGGCAGACGGTTGGGGGCTGAGAGGCTGAGAGTGCTGGATTAGGGTAGACTGTGTTTCCCTGGGGCCAGGGCGGGATACAGAGGGAGAGGAGCCGACAGCAGGAGGACTGCCATAATGGGGGACAGGGGAACTGAAGTGCTGTCTCTTTAAATTATACGGGCTGTGGTCTCCACTGTGCCTCCTAGTATACAAAGGGAGAAGACACAGGAGCACACACACACAGGAGAGGAAGACACACACACACATTAGGAAACTGAAACATTTGAGGTCTAATGTTTGGAAATGGTACCTGTGCTAATGAAATAGGGCAGGTAGAAGAAAACAGAGAAAGAATAAACAAGCCTTACTTCCTCCCGTTGGCCAGTGCAGATGCATGAGGACCAGGTGGGGTGCTGGGACTTGGCTTCCAATCATATAGGGGAATATCTGAAGGACCTGCAGGCAGGGTCCGACCATGGAAACTACACACACAGTGAGAATAGGCTAACACACCAGCATGAAATATCTCAGTAGTCGATAAACAGAGCAAAGAGATCAAGTACATACAAGTAGCTATACAGACTAAAGATAATGCATTTGATTCTGTATTGCTTGCGCACATATGGCACAAATGCAGGATTAATTTTAACACGGTTAGGAAAAGAGAAGTGATTTGTCAGCTGAGGAAACAGGAAAAGTAGTCTGCAGCAGACCCAGGTTTGGAAAGTCTTTGATAATACTTTAGGGTCTTTCAATGTCATTTCAGCATGTCATGACACCCACCATCTCAGATAGTTCCCGAAATCGTTTGTGTAGTAAGAAACAGATAAGATTAGCATTCCTGCAACATTTTGTTGAAATATAATTAGATCTCTGAGAAATGTTTCTAATTGATTTCACACAAATTGTGCATTTTACATTTTATGAATCATAATATTCAATAAATATAGTAGATGAAATCTGATTTGGACCCCAAAATATTCTAACAATGTGTGAAACATGAGGATTCCAAAGAAATTGTCAAAAGCCACACACAGACCACCCACACAAATCCCAACCCAACAAGTTTGACAAGTAGTATGGAGCTGCGGCTCAGTGAATTTGTGATCGTTTTTTTACCCTGTTCAGAAAATTAGTCACTGAAGTTGTTAGGTTTATGTCCCATCTTACATCCTGATATTACCAGATTCTGACAGGTAGATGGGGCTGTTCCTGGTATTCTGTGATTAATTTTAAAATAACCCACCACCACTCAATGGTTCATCCAAAGTATAAAATGACATATTGGTTCCTTTAACCTGTAAACCAGGATTCCCCAACTGGCTGCCCGCAGGATTCTATTTTCCCCCCATTATATTGGTTTGGGCTTCTTGCAGTCAATTTGCAGTCTACATATTATTTGTAATTATGTTCCGGCCCCCTGACCATATGCTCAAAAAAAAAATAAAAAAAAAAATAATAAAATTCTCCCACGGCTGAATCTAGTTGATGATCCCTGCTGTAAGCAGTGTATAGACAAGGTACAACAGCAACCCATGCTTTGGTTTACCTGCAGTGATGCAAACTGGTGAGGGTCCAAAAAGGTGACAAAATTGTATTTTTATCATTTGCATCTTTTCAGAAAATAACAAGTACATAACACATATTTGAACAATCTCAATAGTCAGGAAACATGTTCATGGTAGGCTGGCATTGCTTAACTGATGATGTGGGTCGAAAATTATGTTTTGGTTATTTAGATCTCCAGTCGCCTTTCGTTTCCTGTATATGTTTACTGTTACAGGGAATTGTTCCTAGGCCGTCATTGAAAATAAGAATTTGTTCTTAACTGACTTGCCTAGTTAAATAAAGGTAAAATAAATCAATAACGTCACTAGCCTAAATATATACTGAACAAAAATATAAACGCTACATGCAACAATTTAGGATTTTAATTAGTTACAGTTCATGTGACAAAAATCAGTCAATTGAAATAAATAAATTCAGCCATAATCTATGGATTTGACATTACTGGGAATGCAGATACGCATCTGTTGGTCACAGATACCTTAAAGAAATGGGCCTCAGGATGTCGTCATTGTATTTTTGTGCATTAAAATTCCCAGCGATAAAATGCAATTGTGTTTATTGTTCATAACATATGCCTGCCGATACCATAATCCCACAATGTGGAGCAAACCGCTTGCCAACACGACGCCATATACAGTTGAAGTCAGGAAGTTTACATACACTTAGGTTGGAGTCATTAAAACTAATTTTTCAACCACTCCACAAATTTCTTGTTAACAAACTATAGTTTTGGCAAGTTGGTTAGGACATCTACTTTGTGAATGACACAAATCAATTTTTCCAACAATTGTTTACAGACAGATTTTTTTTCACTTATAATTCACTGTATCACAATTCCAGTGGATCAGAAGTTTACATACACTAAGTTAGCTATGCCTTTAAACAGCTTGGAAATTCCAGAAAATTATGTAATGTCTTCTGATAGGCTAATTGACATCATTTGAGTCAATTGAAGGTGTACCTGCAGATGTATTTCAAGGCCTACCTTCAAACTCAGTGCCTCTTTGATTAACATCATGGGAAAATCAAAATAAATCAGCCAAGACCTCAGAAAAAAATGGTAGACCTCCACAAGTCTGGTTCATCCTTGGGAGCAATTTACAAACGCCTGAAGGTACCACGTTCATCTGTACAAACAATAGTATGCAAGTATAAACACCATGGGACCACGCAGCCGTCAAAAAACTCAGGAAGGAGACGCATTCTGTCTCCTAGAGATGAACGTACTTTGGTGCAAAAAGTGCGAATCAATCCCACCTTGTGAAGATGCTGGAGGAAACCGGTACAAAAGTATCTATATGCACAGTAAAACGAGTCCTATATATCCACATAACCTGAAAGGCTGCTCAGCAAGGAAGAAGCCACTGCTCCAAAACCACCATATAAAAAAGCCAGACTACGGTTTGCAACTGCACATGGGGACAAAGATCGCACTTTTTGGAGAAATGTCCTCTGGTCTGATGAAACAAAAATAGAACTGTTTGGCCATAATGACAATCGTTATGTTTGGAGGAAAACGGGTGAGGATTGCAAGCCGAAGACACCATCCCAACCGTGAAGCACAGGGGTGGCAGCATCATGTTGTGGGGGTGCTTGGCTGCAGGAGGGACTGCTTCACTTCACAAAATACATGGCATCATGAGGAAAGAAAATTATGTGGATATATTGAAGCAACATCTCAAGACATCAGTCAGGAAGTTAAAGCTTGTTCGCAATGGGTCTTCCAAACGGGCAATGACCCGAAGCAAACTTCCAAAGATGTAGTAAAATGGCTTAAGGACAACAAAGTAAAGGTATTGGAGTGGCCATCACAAAGCCCTGAACTCAATCCCATAGAAAATGTGTGGGCAAAACTGAAAAAGTGTGTGAGAGCAAGGAGGCCAACAAACCTGTCTCAGTTACACCAGCTCTGTCAGGAGGAATGGGCCAAAATTCACCCAACTTATTGTGGGAAGCTTGTGGAAGGCTGCCCGAAACGTTTGACCCAAGTTAAACAATTTAAAGGCAATGCTACCAAATACTAATTGTGTGTATGTAAACTTCTGACCCACTGGGAATGTGATGAAAGAAATAAAAGCTGAAATATATCATTCTCTCTACTATTATTCTGACATTTCACATTCTTAAAATAAAGTGGTGATCCTAACTGAGACAGGGAATATTTACTAGGATTAAATGTCAGGAATTGTGAAATACTGAGTTTAAATGTATTTGGCGAAGGTGTATGTAAACTTCCGACTTCAACTGTGTCCACCTCACTTTAGCACTTTTTTTCACTCCAAAAATGGTGTTGAACCATTCAGTACCAGTAGTCTGAAGCCTCTGCTCCTGTGTTGCAGGAAGTGCTCTGTTTAACCATCTAGTTGCACTTTACCAGACTGCACACTTATCGCAACTCAACACTCCTGCTGCACCACCAATCCACAGCTGCACAGAGACAGAACTGCGTTGCCACAAACCAAGAACACTATCAGTAGGTCTATGTTACACAGCATTTTGTAATAGTCCTTATTTTTCAGGTTGTGAAGCCTGGCCGGGTTGACGGGATGGAGTTGTGAAAACCAACCAATTCAAGTGCTGATGGAACAAGGTAAGATTAGAGACATGTCCAGCTGAAAAGCTTTAAGAACAGTGGCATCAGTCTTTAAAATGTAATATAAAATGTTAGGAAGAAAGGCTGGGAGGTAAAAACTCTAGCGATCTGTATCTGTGTTAATTGACGCTTTCAGCCTAGTGCTCTTTATCTAGACAGGTTACAGCAGTAATGAGTGGTAAAACATAAAACATGGTCATACCTAAAAACATCTCGCACATACATAGTGGGAGCTACTGTGCATCTCTCCTACTTTCATGATGTGTGTTCTAGTTAAATCATTTGTCAAGATGCAAAACTGTGCGTCTTTGGAAGATAAAAGTTTGTCGTGAGGAGGTAGGAGGGGGGCATTATTCATGGTCACAACCAAAAAAAAGCCTTGAAATCTTTGTCAGAGCCTAACAGGTCCATCGCCAAGTCCATTGTTCATAGCCGCAAAACAGCGCAACCCGTAGCCAATGGTCTTCACTAATATTCTACAATGTAGAGAATAGTACAAATAAAGGTGTCTCCAAACTTTGAGTGGTACTGTACATACACACACATACATTACACACACGCTGTAACATAACAGAATAGTTTCTGAATGTACTGTGTGCAGGAAAATAAAAGGCAAGTGATGTATCGGAAATTGTGTAATGGCATTATAGCCAACCTAAAATATTGTCATATAATTATAAATACAGTTTATACACGTTTTATACATATGTTCTGTATACATAGCCTCTAAAATATACATCAACAGATCATATGTCTCAGATTTTGTTTCCTTTTAAAGCTGTTAGTGTTATTATATGATACAATATCAGTACTTGTTGCATTTACAACTTATCTAAGTTCTATCATCAACTGATTTGAGCCAGTGTATGGCTGTGGATTGTTTGAATGAAATGTTGGTATATTGGCATTTAATTTGAAAAATGTATGGAATCATTCTCTAAAACGGATTGGCTAGCTAACACACAGAGTGCAGATACATTCTTCACATTCATTGTTTTACAAAACAACTTATCACTGCACTGGCAAACCATGGTCGACCAACTCCCTGACCAACATGGCTGACCTTTGGACCATCATAATGGAGGTTTATATCCTTTCTAGTATACTAAATCCTAATTCAATGGGCACAGTATTGTCCCATGAGGGTGCGGGGCTAGCCCATCATGCACAGCAGTGTTTTTGTTACTCTCTTTGTGCACATGCTTATAGGGGGCTCGAGAACAATGACCTTGTACACAATTTCGAGGACACTTTTAGACTCTTGAGCACTGCTTTCAGAAGTACCGGCTTAAAAGTATACAAAACCTCCGTTCAATTTCTTTAAAAACGTGTTCTCTTTAGTCTATATGGACATACATACATACATAGAAAGACCCATCCAGCAACATTATTCCATGGGATTGCCTTACTTTGTGTTAGCGATGTTTCGTGGAGCCTCAGCTAGTTGCTGGTGATGTTGAAGGAAGGCCTGAGGTAGCGGGTAGAGTCCATTACCGTGCCCGTTTTTGGAGTTGTAGGGCGGGCATCCCGCTGGCGCAGCGCTGGGGTACATGTTGCTGCTCACGGAGGTCCAACATCAACTGTGCCTCGGTGTATCGGTCACAGGCTAGATGAAGAACCAAGAAACAACGCCAAGATCTTAGCCAGCAGTCCTAAATATTTGTATCATTTAGCTAGCAAGCTAGTTATGCTAAATTAGGTAACGTTAGCTAGCTATTAAGCTAACGTTAGCAGTTTCACTTGTTAGTCTGTTTTTGAGTCTCTGCATCAACATCATCTGTTAGGCTGGAGAAAAAAATAATTGCAGTAAAAACATGTTTACTTTGGAGATTCGGAGTTTGCTCGTCAATAGCTCTCGTGCAGAAGGTCCTAGGATGATGAGTGATATATAGAATCAGATGATGGTACAGAGCTAGTTAAACCCTTTGTGTTTACGGATATTCGAACTCTTCCCTTAACAGAGACAAAAAGGAGGCAATACGATGTTTTCTTGGCCTCTGGTGATTTAGGGACCATCGTAAAAGTGCACTACCGGTAATTGCGTGTAAACTACAAAAATGTTTTTAAATTCCTATTCAGAAGGGTTAAACCTATATGAAGATTACACACTGCATGGCACCTCCAGTCACTGAAGGGCCCAGCATTTGTATTATTTACCTCTAGCTACCAAGGGGGCAACATTTGACCCATTTACAAGGAAGCCCCCTATCTAGGTGAAATGGAGATGTAAAACCACATAATGTGAAGTCACTGACCCCCTCATCTATGCTATATTAATGATATTTTCAGGTCATTACTTCCCTGATTTTACAGCCATATTTCTTGTGATAGGTCTGATTTCAATACCTTCCTATCAATATAAGCTACAGATCTAGAAACAAGTGTGGTGGGTTCCTTTACAGCTCTTTCAAAATTATTCCCCTTTGATTTTGTACAAATATTTATCCTATTATTATTATTTGTTCACGTACAGATCAAATTTTCTTTAGCTCTATCCAGATGGTTTTGAAATCTAACACTGAAAAGTATTCTCAATATTGCACATATATATTCCATAGTGCCCTCAAAGCTAAAGAGCCTGGGACTAAGCACATCCCTCTGCAACTGGATCTTGGACTTCCTGACCAGCTGCCCCCAGATGATAACGGAAGGTAACAACACATCCGCCACGCTGATCCTTAACACGGGGCCCCTCGGGTGCATGCTCAGTCCCCTCCTGTACTCCCTGTTCACTCATGACTGCACAGCCAGGCACGATATCCCCGTCTGTCCTAGCAAAACAGTCTTGTAGCCTCGCATATGCTTCATCCAACCACTTCCATACTGAGCGCATCACTGGAACTTCCAGTGGAACAGCTGAGTCAGAGTTGAACTCTATTTGAAGTCAAAATCGAGGTTAGTAACTGTCGATCTGATGTCCAGAAGTCAAATGTGATAATAGTGTGAACTTTCTGTACAAAAAAAAAAAAAAAGAAGATAAACGCGATAAAAGTCACAGAAAAGTTGCGTTGGAACTCGTAAGATATGACCCTTCTCAGTCAACATTGGCGAGAGGTTTGCTTTGTTAATACAACTCATGGATTACAGAATAAAGTTAGGAATGTTCATGCGAGACAGGAGTTAGGATTTTGCGTTTCATTGGCATTGGGACTATATAGGAAAATATATATGTTATATGTTAAGACTTCAGTTGACAGAGATGCCTATGTAGTGAATTGTGCATAGGCCTATCAAATTTGTGACTGTATTTTATAGGGTATACTGTAGGGGTTTCCTGTAGGGTTTATTAACTGCATTCGGGTTGCGTGTGCAGTCTGGCAGTGTCACTTATGTGTGTGCTTTTTATGTCAGTTTCAGTTATGCGTGTGTGGAATTTATGGCGACTATTTGTGAAGTAAATAGGCTAAAGGCTTCCATGCATCAACCAGCTTGGATAATGTCCTATTACATTTTTAGCTAGTCTGATGCTGCGCATGTTGTGTATTTTGTGGAATTGCATTAGTGCAGACATTAGGTATTTTTTTCTTTATTTCCCTGGTTTTGTCATTTTATTTTGCGGGGGAAATGTGAAGAGTGTTCCCTGGACAGTCCAGGGATCCCAGTTACCCAGGTTAATCTCTAATGTATACGGTTAGAAATGTGGTATTACACACCAAATGGTTCTGTAAGTGGTGTATGGCCCAATCCTAAATCATATGGACTTGTGGAGATCTGAGTGGATTTGACTGGTGTAAGCAATATGGCAATAGCTTCAACTTTCCATCTTATAGTATTTGGAATTTTCACCATACTGCTTATACCAATCTCCACAACCTTTGATCTCCACAAGTGCATAGGGCCTAGGTTCAAAGGGTTTATTGGATATTGTTCCTATGATATTGCCCTTTGGAGGATGCTGTCTTTTGGAAGGGGTCTTAAACGGGTGTCTTGACTCTCTGATCATTTAGTAGCTTAACATGGTGGGCCTACTTCTCATAAGAGAATAGTTTCTTACCCTGATGTCCTGGCTAAATTCCAATTTGAACCCTCTACCATAATGTTCATGTAATCATTCCTCTCACAAGTACTTATAGCTCATGAATCCACTCTCTGCTCTATGCAACTAACACTTATGTGTTGGCAGCTAAAAATAGCCATTAAAAAAATATTTATTATATTTAAGCAACTAATAAAAGATTGTTTTGGGCTTCATCAATGATACAGATGGAATGGACAAATACACAGGTCAAAGGGATATGCAAAGAACATTTGCAAAGAAACTATTCAGCTGGCGTGCCAATGAGAGGTGTGGTTGTCAATTCAATTTGTCCACAGGTTAGGAGGAACTGTGGTCAATGGCTTCACCTAGTGTCAAAATACAGAACATAAAACAATAAATCAAAGACAGAGGCAAGGCAAGCATGTTACAACTGCACAAGTGAGCAAATATGTAAAACCACTGCTAGAAGTGGTAGAACAAAGACCTAGGTAGGGAATATATGTTAAAACTGTACAATATTGGAATGTTTTTTCAGTGTTTGTTTCAAAACCATCTGGATACAAAGAAACATAAACTGTTAACTGTACCTGACTTAGTAACCAAGGCAATAAAAGGAAAACATATATTTATAGAGAATCAAAAGGGAATAATTTTGAAAATTTAAGGTGAACCCAACGCACTTGTTTGTAGATCTGTAGCTCATATGGACAGTGAGCTATTGAAAATCTGGAAATATTTATAAAAATTAGTGCAATGGAAAAAGGAAATTCTAATGGGTGTACTATGGATGAGGTAGGACTGTGACTTAACATCAACTGGTTTTACAGGTATATGTAATTTGGATAAGAAACTATTGAAAATTAGATATCTATGTGAACAAAGAACCACAGCTGTAATAGGATAAATATTTGTAGATTATCAAAGGGGAGGAGTACAAAAAAAAGGTGTAGCTTTCATAAGAGAGGTAAAGTTTGCACGTTTGCAGACAACACAACAGTAGTAGGCTTGATTACCAACAACGACGAGACAGCCAATAGGGAGGAGGTGAAGGCACTCGGAGTGTGGTGTTAGGAAAACAACCTCTCACTCAATGTCAACAAAACAAAGGAGATAATTGTGGACTTCAGAAAACTGCAGCGGGACCTGGTACGGCAACTGCACCGCCCACAACCGCAGGGCTCTCCAGAAGGGGGTGCGGTCTGCACAACGCATCACCGGAGACAAATTACCTGCCCTCCAGGACACCTACAACACCCGATGTCACAGGAAGGCCAAAAAGATCATCAAGGACATCAACCACCTGAGCCACTGCCTGTTCACCCCACTACCATCCAGAAGGCGAGGTCAGTACAGGTGCATCAAAGCTGGGACCGAGAGACTGCAAAATAGCTTCTATCTGAAGGACATCAGACTGTTAAACAGCCATCACTATCACAAAGAGGCTGCTGCCTACATACAAACTTAAAATCATTGGCCACTTTAATGAATGGATCACTAGTCACTTTAATAATGCCACTTTAATAATGATTACATATCTTGCATTACTCATCTCATGTGTATATACTGTATTTTATTCCATCTATTGCATCATGTCTATGCCGCTCGGTCATTGCTCGTCCATATATTTATATGTATATATTCTTATTCCATTCCTTTACTTGGATTTGTGTGTATTAGGTAGTTGTTGTGGAATTGTTAGATTACTTGTTAGACATTGCTGCACTGTCAGAACAAGAAGCACAAGCATTTCGCTACACTCGCAATAACTTCTGCTAACCATGTGTATGTGACCAATAAAAATTGATTTGATTTAAAGGAACCCTCCACACTTGTTTGTAGATCTGTAGCTCATATAGACAGTGAGCAATTGAAAAGAAGACCCATAACTGCAAATATTCATATAAAATCAGTGCAGTGGAAAATTGAGATTCTAATGGAGGAGGGAGGTCTGTGACAACATCGGGTTTACAGGCACACATCATTTGGATAAGAAACTATTGAGAATTAGATACAGTTTAAGTCGGAAGTTCACATACACCTTAGCCAAATACATTCAAACTCAGTTTTTCACAATTCCTGACATTTCATCCAATAAAAAATTCACTGTTTTACGTCAGTTAGGATCTCTACTTTATTTTAAGAATGTGAAATGTCAGAATAATAGTAGAGAGAATTATTTATTTCAGCTTTTATTTCTTTCATCACATACCCAGTGGGTCAGAAGTTTACATACACTCAATTAGTATTTGGTAGCATTGCCTTTAAATTGTTTAACTTGGGTCAAACGTTTTGCGTATTCTTCCACAAGCTTCCCACAATAAGTTGGGTGAATTCTGGCCCATTCCTCCTGACAGAGCTGGTGTAACTGAGTCAGGTAGACCTCCTTGCTCGCACACACTTTTTCAATTCTGCCCACAAATTCTCTATAGCATTGACATCAGGCCTTTTAATGGCCACTCCAATACCTTGACTTTATTGTCCTTAAGCCATTTTGCCACAACTTTGGAAGTATGCTTCGGCTCATTGTCCATTTGGAAGACCCATTTGCGACCAAGCTTTAACTTCCTGACTGAGGTCTTGAGATGTTGCTTCAATATATCCACATCATTTTCTTTCCTCATGATGCCATGTATTTTGTGAAGTGCAGCAGTCCCTCCTGTAGCCAAGCACCCCCACAACATGATGCTGCCACCCCCGTGCTTCACGATTGGGATGGTGTTCTTTGGCTTGCAAGCCTCCCCCTTTTTCCTCCAAACATAACGATGGTCATTATGGCCAAACAGTTCTATTTTTGTTTCATCAGACCAGAGAACATTTCTCCAAAAAGTATAATCTTTGTCCCCATGTGCAGTTGCAAACAGTAGTCTGTATTTTTAATGGCGGTTTTGGAGCCAGTGGTTTCTTCCTTGCTGAGCGGCCTTTTAGGTTATGTCGATATAGGACTCGTTTAACTGTGGATATGGATACTTTTGTATCTGTTTCCTCCAGCATCTTCACAAGGTCCTTTGCTGTTGTTCTGGGATTGATTTGCACTTTTCGCACCAAAGTACGTTCATCTCTAGGAGACAGAATGCTTCTTCTTCATGAGCGGTATGACGGCTGAGTTGTCCTATGGTGTTTATACTTGCATACTATTGTTTGTACAGATGAACGTGGTACCTTCAGGCGTTTGGAAATTGCTCCCAAGGATGAAACAGACTTGTGGAGGTCTACAATGTTTTTTCTGAGGTCTTGGCTAATTTATTTTCATTTTCCCATGATGTCAAGCAAAGAGGCACTGAGTTTGAAGGTAGGCCTTGAAATACATCCACAGGTACACCTCCAATTGACTCAAATTATGTCAATTAGCCTAGCAGAAGCTTCTAAAGCCATGACATCATTTTCTGTAATTTTCCAAGCTGTTTAAAGGCACAGTCAACTTAAAATATGTAAACTTCTGATGCACTGGAATTGTAATAAAGTGAGATAAGTGAAATAATCTGTCTAAACAATTGTTGGAAAAATTACTTGTGTCATGCACAAAGTAGATGTCCTAAACCGACTTGCCAAAACTATAGTTTGTTATGGGGTTGGAAAGTGAGTTTTAATGACTCCAACCTAAGTGTATGTAAACTTCCGACTTCAACTGTATGTATGTGAAAAAATAACCACAGCTGTAAAAGGATACATATTTGTAAAATAAATCTAAGGGCAAGAAATCGGAGAAAAAATAAAAGGTGTACCTTTCATAAGAGAGGTAATGGAACTCAACCCATGGACACTGAGATATTGAACAGAAGACCCATAACTGGAAATGTTAATATAAAATCAGTGCAGTGCAGTGCAGTGGCGTGAATCAGTTATATTTCAGATGGTGTCAACATCATTTAGTTTTCATGCGTTTTGGAGTAGAATGTTTTTTTTTAAGTCACCAGAAGTGACCTTGTCACAGTTATGCTATAAAATAATCTGATCCAACCCCTCAAACTCCTCCAGCAAAGAACCCCCGCCCAACCCTACCTATGCCTCACCACTGCTGAAAACACTGAAGATCATAGGCCTATTCATGCTTTTTGACCTTGTATTTTTACATAAAATAATACATATTAACAAGATCAAATTTAAAAATGTAATTGTTGTAAGAGCTCTTTTAATTGAGACAAACATTACGTTTTCCTGTAAACACCACATTCTGCTGATTGCACTTTTAAGACAGTCCCTTGGCCAGGATTGCATAATATCCCCTATTGAAACCAACAGGGGAATGGAAACACTAGAGCTGTTTTCGAAATACTCATACTAACCGCACTAACCATGCTATTTGTGACATGTATTGAGTATATAGTATGCTCATTGGTCATAGTATGGATATAGTTAGTATGCCGGATGTCGTACTAAAGTCGGCAAAATATGAAGTATACATGCAGAGGACACTATTTCCGTACTTTAGGGCCCATAATGCAATGCTTCATGAAATGGGCGTGGCTTCACATCGTTTCGAGATTTGAAGAAAATGGTCAAAAATATGCAGTCGAAGTACAACGAGAGAGGATACAAATTCATTGCTTTAATTATGAGGAATGTTAAGAAAATGTTGAGCAATAGTAATGACTTTTCAAAGAAGTTACCTTACACGTTATATTTGCTGACAATTTGCTGACAATTTGTTAGCTATGCTGTCCTTATGAAACACACAGCATATCATTACTGCAGTATGTACCGGTATGTTGTTAGCTAGCTACCGAACATTAGTTAGCTCCTTATACATCGAACTTGCCAGTATATTAACTATAGGATATCTAACTACCCAACGTTTATTGACTTGATTATTCCCATCATTCTTAGCTTAATGGTATAGTTGTTGTGGTATATATAGTTGCTTTCATAAATTCGTTCTGGCTATCTACTCCGAATTCAGAGCACTCTCTGAGTGTACCAGAGCGCAAAATAATGAATTTATGATTGCTCAACACCCATTGAATATGGCAGGTGTCAGTAAATGTTGACCAATAAAGCGTAATTCAATTGTTGCCAGCAGCACAGTTACAGTCACCAACGCTTTGGATAACATGAAAACAGCCTAACCAGCTATGCTAGGGCAAGTAAAATGGTCAGAGTGAGGTGTTCTCTCATTTGTGTTTGGAAGTAGCTAGCCAACGTTAGCCAGTTAGCTTGGGTGTTTGACTGCCGTTGAAGGCTCGGATCAACCCTACTCCTCGGCCAGAGTGTCCAGTGTGCTCTACGAACACACCCAAAATCATAAAACGTCTAGCTAGTCATTTGTTATGCTAACAAGCTAGCAAGATGCTGCATAGCAACAGCATCAACTTCCGGTAGACAGGCGAAGCTGTAGTATGCTCAACTGGAATGATACTGTTCATTTACAGTATACTAAAATGAACTAATAGTATGTAGTATATACTCATTTAATGTGTAGTATACAGTATGTTAGTATGGGTATTCAAACACAGCTTAGGATTTAGAACGCCAGCTAACAGTAACTGTAAATCGCCATATTGGCATTGTTGCGTCACTGGCAGGAGAGACAATCTTGGAACTCCCAAAAAGGCAGAATTTACCGAGTAGCTCCACGTCTGAGAATGAGTGTATTACAAAGAATTAAATAATGTTAGTTAGGGAGCCAATAAACCTAATGAATCCGTTCATGTTTGAGCCGATCGTTGCCCCAGATCAAAGAGTTTCGTTCTCGTAGCATTAACAACACAGAAATGTTGGCTGAAACATCTCAGCTAGAGGGTCGGCATAGCAAAACACTAACTGGTGTGAGTGGGGATGTTGCCAGATAATCGCTAAAGTATGAGTGTGTGTCTTGTAGAGAGATGGTGGGGATACAGCACCAAATCCCAGGGGATGGTGGCTGTATTACATCCAGTCAGGGGTTCCTGTCAGTCTGTCTGGATGGCAATGTACAGTTGAAGTCGTAAGTTTACATACACCTTAGCCAAATACATTTAAACTCAGTTTTTCACAATTCCTGACATTTAATCCAAGTAAAAAATTCCCTGTTTTAGGGCAGTTAGGATCACCACATTATTTAATGAATGTGAAATGCCAGAATAATAGTAGAGAGAATGATTTATTTCAGCTTTTATTTCTTTCATCACGTTCCCAGTGGATCAGAAGTTTACATACACTCAATTAGTATTTGGTTGCATAGCCTTTAAATGTTTTTAACTTGGGTCATACATTTTGGGTAGCCTTCCACAAGCTTCCCACAATAAATTGAGTGAATTTTGTCCCATTCCTCCTGATAGAGCTGGTGAAATTGAGTCAGGTTTGTAAGCGTCCTTGCTCACACACGCTTTTTCAGTTCTTCCCACAAACTCTCTATAGGATTGATGTCAGGGCTTTGTGATGGCCACTGCAATACCTTGACTTTGTTGTCCTTACGCCGTTTTGCCGCAGCTTTGGAAGTATGCTTCGGGTAATTGTCCACTTGGAAGACCCATTTGTGACCAAGCTTTAACTTCCTGACTGATGTCTTGAGATGTTGCTTCAATATATCCGCATAATTTTCTTTTCTCATGATGTCATCTATTTTGTGAAGTGCACCAGTCCCTCCTGCAGCAAAGCACCCCCACAACATGATGCCAAGTCCGTGCTTCACTGTTGGGATGGTGTTTTTCAGCTTGCAATCTTCCCCCTTTCTTCTCCAAACACAACAATGGTCATTATGGCCAAACAGTTTTATTTTTGTTTCATCAAAAAGTTCAATCTTTGTCCCCATGTGCAGTTGCAAACCGTAGTCTGGATTTTTTATGGCGGTTTTGGAGCAGTGTCTTCTTCCTTGCTGAGCGGCCTTTCAGGTTATGTCAATATAGGACTCATTTTACTGTGGATATAAATGCTTTTGTACCTGTTTCCTCCAGCATCTTAACAAGGTCCTTTGCTGTTGTTCTGGGATTGATTTGCACTTTTCGCACCAAGTACGTTCATCTCTAGGAGACAGAACGCCTTTTCTTCCTGAGCGGTATGACGGCTGCGTGGTCCAATGGTGTTTACACTTGCGTAATATTGTTTGTACAGATGAACGTGGTACCTTCAGACATTTGGAAATTGCTCCCAAGGATGAACCAGACTTGTGGAGGTCTACAATGTTTTTCTGAGGTCTTGGCTGATTTCTTTTGATTTTCCCATGATGTCAAGCAAAGAGGCACTGAGTTTGAAGGTAGACCTTGAAATACATCCACAAGTACACCTCCAATTGACTGAAATTATGTAAATTAGCCTATCAGAAGCTTCTGAAGTCAATACATAATTTTCTAGAATTTTCCAAGCTGTTTAAAGGCACAGTCAACTTAGCGTATGTAAACTTCTGACCCACTGGAATTGTGATACAGTGAATTATAAGTGAAATAATATGTCTGTAAACAAAACAAAATCTATTGTGTCATGCACAAAGCAGATGTCCTAACCGACTTGCCAAAACTATAGTTTGTTAACAAGAAATATGTGGAGTGGTTGAAAACCGAGTTTTAATGATTCCAACCTAAGTGTATGTCATCTTCCGACTTCAACTGTATTGATTGGATATGTCACTAATCCTTATGAAGGACTTCCTGGCAGAAGAGGTTACTCGACCAGTCAGCAACCGATATGCCAGTTACATAATTGGTGAAATTCTGTTTGATTATAAATTGTTTAAGGTTAATATCAGTAGTGGTTAGGTGCTCACTATATATATAAAATCAGTATCCTATAACAATGTTTATCACCAGCACTGTTTGGGGTGATGGTAACACATTTACCTTTTGATTAGATGACCGGAGTTCGAATTGCAGACAGCATCATGATTCATGAAATATCATTCTAACCAATAATAGGCGTGCTCCTTATAAATACGTTGTGATTTAGTTTCAGTATCAGGCTAACTTTTCTTATGATTTTGTTTGCAGAGCATACAGGCTGGCAGTTTATCGGCAGTTCACCCTATGGGCAATAGGGAGAATTAGACAAGGTGTACGGTGTCTCATCCCTGCATGTGTGTCGTTTCTTCCATAAAGTGCACATACCCAGAAGCAAAGACATTTACATAGGATTTGAGTTTGAATGAAACAAGTTAATTTAGTACATCTAGCCTGCTGTTATACATAGACCTAATGCCTGCCCCTTATGTAAAAAATAGTATTAGTTAGCTTGTCCACTATAACAACATGTTCAAGCGTAACCAGACAAACTTGCTTTGAAGATAAAACGACTCAACGCGCACTAATCCTGTGTCCCTGTCACTAGACCAGTGACTTCACCTAGCTTTGGCTGTCATCTATTGGAAGGAATGGTAATTACACTGGGCAGCTAGTTGGCAGAGTCAAAGTAGACTTTAATAATAATTGCCATTTGTCAGACGCCTTTATCCAAAGTGAACTGGGTACATGATAGTGGAAACAGATCCTAGAAACAGGGTTACAATTTTATATCATGGATGGTCAGTCCTTACATCTATAGCCCAGTCTATGAATTTGAGAGTGGTTACATTTCTCCAGCTCCATCCCTCAGCTTTTTAACGAAAGAGGAGCAGGGAGACACTTTGTTATTGTTTCTACTGCTGACTTTAAGAAGTTAAGATACCACTTTAACAAGTTAAGATGCAGACTAAATACACACCAAAATGTGTTACAGATACTATATAAATGTCCCATCACTCAGACAGTTATTGAATACACACATCACAGCAAACAATCAATCAGTCAAATGTATTTTACAAAAGCCCTTTTTACAGCGACATAATTACCACAGTGGTTATAGAGGGTGCAACAGTTCAACACCTCAGGGGCAAATGTCAGTTGGCTTTTCATAGCTGAGCCTTCATAGGTTGAGAGAGGGAGTTGAAAAAGCGGGACCGGGACAAGGTAGCACATCCATTGAAACAGGTAAAAAAAAAAAAATCTGTGGAAAAACAATTCCACTCTGATTCCCTTTATGGATGGGTGCATCTTTGAATTTTCTGTTGAATGGCCTGCTCCTTCTCCATTTCCGGAACACAAGCCAGCGCCCCCAAAGTGATCGATAGTATGTACAGTGGGGCAAAAAAGTATTTAGTCAGCCACCAATTGTGCAAGTTCTCCCACTTAAAAAGATGAGAGAGGCCTGTAATTTTCACCACAGGTACACTTCAACTATGACAGACAAAATTAAAAAACAAATCCAGAAAATCACATTGTAGGATTTTTTATGAATTTATTTGCAAATTATGGTGGAAAATAAGTATTTGGTCAATAACAAAAGTTTCTCAATACTTTGTTATATACCCTTTGTTGGCAATGACAGAGGTCAAACGTTTTCTGTAAGTCTTCACAAGGTTTTCACACACTGTTGCTGGTATTTTGGCCCATTCCTCCATGCAGATCTCCTCTAGAGCAGTGATGTTTTGGGGCTGTTGCTGGGCAACACTGTAACGGTTCTCTTGGGGTGAAGTAGAGGCGGACCAAAACGCAGCATGGTGGTTATTCATGGTACTTTAATAAAGACACTATACATGAATAAACTAACAAAACAAGAAACGTGAAAAACCTAAACAGCCCTATCTGGTGCAAACATAGAGACAGGAACAATCACCCACAAACACACAGTGAAACCCAGGCTACCTAAGTATGATTTTCAATCAGAGACAACTAATGACACCTGCCTCTGATTGAGAACCATACTAGGCCGAAACATAGAAATACCCCAAAACATAGAAAAACAAACATAGACTGCCCACCCAACTCACGCCCTGACCATACTAAATAAATCCAAAACAAAGGAAATAAAGGTCGTGACAGTGCCCCCCCCCCCACCCCAAAACCTTGACCTATAGGGGAGGGTCTGGGTGGGCGTCTGTCCGCGGTGGCGGCTCTGGCGCGGGACGCGGACCCCACTTCACCATTGTCTTAGTCCGCCTCATTGTCTGCCTCCGTGGCTCTCTAACCATGGCAACCCTTCTCCATGACCCCACTGGACAGAGGGGCAGCTCGGGACAGAGGGGCTCTGGCGCCTCAGACTCCGGCAGCAGCGCCGGACAGGCGGGAGACTCCGGCAGCAGCGCCGGACAGGCGGGAGACTCCGGCAGCAGCGCCGGACAGGCGGGAGACTCCGGCAGCAGCGCCGGACAGGCGGGAGACTCCGGCAGCAGCGCCGGACAGGCGGGACCACCTGCAGGGAGGAGACAGAGCGACAGCCTGGTGCGTGGGGCTGCCACAGGAACCACCAGGCTGGGGAGACCCTCAGGAGGCTTGGTGTTAGGAGGAGGCACCTGAAGGACCGGGCTGTGGGGGAGCACTGGAGCTCTGGTGCGCAACCTTGGCACCATTTCCCCAGGCTGGACAACTACTCTAGCCCGGACCCTCCAGAGTGCAGGCACAGGTTGAACCGGGCTGTGGGTAAGCACGGGAGATCTAGTGCTTACTACGCGCACTTCTCCCTTAGGCTCCACTCCCACATTTGCCCGGCACGAGCGGAGCGCAGGCAGAGGACGCACTGCACCCTCCCAGCGCCCCGGAGACACAGCACGCAGAGCCGGCGCAGGATACCCTGGACCAAAACTGCGTACCGGCGACCAGACCCGCTGAACAGGCACCATATGCCCTGGCTCGATGCCCGCACTCGCATGACACTCTCGGGGGGTTGTCCTATAGCGCACCGGGCTATGGACACGTACTGGTGACACCGTGCGCTTAACCGCATAACACGGTGCAAATTTTTTGGGGGGGCTGCCTCTCGTACCTGTCGCACTGCCGTGCTGCCTCCAGCTCTGCTTTGGGGCGGCGATATTCCCCAGCCTGTGCCCAGGGTCCCTCTCCGTTCAGTATCTCCTCCCATGTCCAGGAGTCCTGTGATGCTGGCCGCTGTTGTTGCTGCTGCTGCTGCTGTCGTCGCTGTCTTTTACCACGCCGCTTGGTCCTTGGTTGGTGGGTGATTCTGTAACGGTTCTCTTGGGGTGAAGTAGAGGCGGACCAAAATGCAGCGTGGTGGTTATTCATGGTACTTTAATAAAGACACTATACATTAATAAACTAACAAAACAAGAAATGTGAAAAACCAAAACAGCCCTATCTGGTGCAAACACAGAGACAGGAACAATCACCCACAAACACACAGTGAAACCCAGGCTACCTAAGTATGATTTTCAATCAGAGACAACTAATGACACCTGCCTCTGATTGAGAACCATACTAGGCCGAAACATAGAAATACCCCAAAACATAGAAAAACAAACATAGACTGCCCACCCAACTCACGCCCTGACCATACTAAATAAATCCAAAACAAAGGAAATAAAGGTCAGAACGTGACAAACACAGACTTTCAACTCCCTCGAAAGATTTTCTATGGGGTTGAGATCTGGAGACTGGCTAGGCCACTCCAGGACCTTGAAATGCTTCTTACGAAGCCACTCCTTCGTTGCCCAGGCGGTGTGTTTGGGATCATTGTCATGCTGAAAGACCCAGCCACGCTTCATCTTCAAAGCCCTTGCTGATGGAAGGAGGTTTTCACTCAAAATCTCACGATACATGGCCCCATTCATTCTTTCCTTTACACGGATCAGTCGTCCTGGTCCCTTTGCAGAAAAACAGCCCCAAAGCATGATGTTTCCACCCCCATGCTCCACAGTAGGTATGGTGCTCTTTGGATGCAAATCAGCATTCTTTGTTTTTACCAAAAAGTTATATTTTGGTTTCATCTGACCATATGACATTCTCCCAATCTTCTTCTGGATCATCCAAATGCTCTCTAGCAAACTTCAGACGGGCCTGGACATGTATTGGCTTAAGCAGGGGGACACGTCTGGCACTGCAGGATTTGAGTCCCTGGCGGCATAGTGTGTTACTGATGGTAGGCTTTGTTACTTTGGTCCCAGCTCTCTGCAGGTCATTCACTAGGTCCCCCCGTGTGGTTCTGGGATTTTTGCTCACCGTTCTTGTGATCATTTTGACCCCACGGGGTGAGATCTTGCGTGGAGCCCCAGATCGAGGGAGATTATCAGTGGTCTTGTATGTCTTCCATTTCCTAATAATTGCTCCCACAGTTGATTTATTCAAACCCAGCTGCTTACCTATTGCAGATTCAGTCTTCCCAGCCTGGTGCAGGTCTACAATTTTGTTTCTGGTGTCCTTTGAAAGCTCTTTGGTCTTGGCCATAGTGGAGTTTGGAGTGTGACTGTTTGAGGTTGTGGACAGGTGTCTTTTATACTGATAACAAGTTCAAACAGGTGCCATTAATACAGGTAACGAGTGGAGGACAGAGGAGCCTCTTAAAGAAGAAGTTACAGGTCTGTGAGAGCCAGAAATCTTGCTTTTTTGTAGGTGACCAAATACTTATTTTCCACCATAATTTGCAAATAAATTCATAAAAAATCCTACAATGTGATTTTCTGGATTTTTTTCCCTCATTTTGTCCGTCATAGTTGAAGTGTACCTATGATGCAAATTACAGGCCTCTCTCATCTTTTTAAGTGGGAGAACTTATACAATTGGTAGATGACTAAATACTTTTTTGCCGCACTGTATATCTTGGCTCAAACTGTTCATACAGCGGGTTATGGTCTTCCCTGATCTCACTCTCCATCAGCTCCATCTGTGGCATATAGGGGCATGACCCGGTTGTATACTAATGGTCGTGAGCGCTTTAGTGATGGACCTCTTTTCCACCACAGCACGGGAACACTGGCACCCATGGGTCAGTTTGGCATGCTGTACAAACCGTTCTTTCCTATTGGTAAATAAACACTTCAGATGCAATTAGCTAGTTACCTTAAACTAGGGTTGCAACAACGTTGTCTAGTGTCTAACGCTAGCCTAGTCAACAACAGTCATGACCGGTTAATGTTACTTCAGACTCCATTGCATTGAATCGCGTCGCCTCCTCCGTTCAGTCGCTTTTGATTGACTCCGAAGTCAGCAATGTTGATGATGGTCAGTCGGTAACCCCTACACCACAACCCTCAAAATTTAAAATGGAGGTGCAAGCAGAAAGAAGGCTTCAACATAGGCTTATGACTCCTTTCCATTCGGAAACTCCCGGTTGCCACATCGAAAGTGCCCTTCATCGCAAAGTCTGCCTCTGCAAAGTGCTGTCTGCAGATCGTGCTAGCTCAAGCTGGCACGTTCTTCTTCTTCACAACATGAAGCAACTTCTTCAAAAGTTGTGGGTTCTCGGGCAGCCGATGGTAGCTTCCCGAGGGATTTTTTGGGAGCCAATTCATACAGCCTGGTGCAATACAGTTCATGTTTGAATTACTACTTGTTGTTGCCATCTTCGTTGTCCGCACCTGACCTCACTTTCTTCAATTCACTCTCATACTAACATACTGTATACTACATACTTAATGAGTATATACTATATACTATTAGTTCATTTTAGTATACTGTAAACGAATGGTATCCTTTCAGTTGAGTGTACTAGTGCTTTGCCTGTCTACCGGAAGTTGATGCTGTTGCTATGCAACTTCTTGCTAGCTTGTTAGTATAGCGAACAAATAACTAGCTAGACATCTTACGACTTCATTAACAATGTCCATTGAGAATGCACAATGACGATATCACTTAGCTAAGCTAAGAATGACGTGAATAATCAAGTCTATAAATGTTGTGTAGTTCATATACTGGCAAGTTCGATGTACTATTAGCCAACTAACATTAGGTAGCTAGCTAATGCTGTAATGATATTCTATGTGGTTCATAAGGCTAGTGTAGCTATCAAATTGTCAGCCAACATAACGTGTAACGTAACTTATTTGAAAATAAAATTACCTTATTACATTGCTCAACATTTTTTAACATTAGTTAAAGCAATGAATTTGTATCCACTCTCGTCGGACTTCAGCTGCATATTTTCCACCATTTTCTGACAATCCTCACAGGTCACTCTCAGATGGTATGTAGGCTGGTTGATGGAACCTGCAGGCCTGTTTGAGGGACAACTGGACAAAACATATAAGGACTAAGACTTTAGCTACCACCCACCCACCTTTACACTTCCTGTTAGGCATGATGCTTTTAAAGTGTGTCATAATTTTTCTCATTTTGTGTGGTATAATCTCTCTCTCTCTCTTTCTCTCCAGCATGCATTAGGGGAAGTTGTTTTGCTGTTGCCACCAATCCTATGCTGCCAGGCT
Source organism: Oncorhynchus mykiss (assembly GCF_013265735.2). Lineage (NCBI taxonomy): Eukaryota > Metazoa > Chordata > Actinopteri > Salmoniformes > Salmonidae > Oncorhynchus > Oncorhynchus mykiss. The sequence goes on from NC_048570.1 coordinate 51,859,404, forward strand.
GCCAAGTAAATTACTTTATCCCCCTCATACTAAACTTTGCTCGCTCCTCGTCAACTGCCCTTTGATTAAATCAGTTTAATACAATGTTTAAATTGGCTTCAAGTGTGTTTTTTACTGAAAGTTGACAGCTAGCACTTGTATGGAGGGGTGTGGGGGGAGAGAATGGATAGATGGGTGTAGATGGGTTTGGTTGAAGAAACTCCCTCTCCCCTACTTCCCGTCCTTCTCTTGATAAGTAATACAAGTGAATGTAATTGCTGCATTTTACCTGTGATCCAAAATCAAATCAATTTGAATATTTTATAAGTTACATATCTAGGACAAAATTAAATTTCATGATATTACTTTGTCTTTACACATCTATTCACTACTGGCCAAATGCAGTCACCATTCACTTCATATAGCATTTACTATTTTTAGGCCTATTTGAAAAATGTAAGATTAAAGGTGGCTGTATTGTGCTTATGTATGTGTTGGTACTGTATGTACAATAAAGTATAGAATATTCTTAAATCTGACATGGGTTGAAGTTACCATTATTAATCCTATGTCAAATATGGCCACTAGATGGCGGTAATATGCTACCACCTTCAAAGAGAATGGAGTTAGTAGGTTGCTTCTGGATGACTTGGTTCTTTCTATTCTTAACCCTACCAACCAGCCATGGAGGCATGTCACTCGCCATGGAAGTCGAAAGCAGCAGCCTTTGACAATAAGAGCCTCATTGGAGATGGTAAGCGTGGACCGGATACAGACTTCAAACAGCTTCGCCGCCCTGGATCCAGAGGTTCTGGTGTCTTCATCTTCTGTTCTGTCTCCATCTCCTTGAGTTCAGATCTTCAGAGCTCCCCCTCATTGGAACATCAGCCACAATGGATTCTACAACTGGCTCGGGTGTATCGGGCCTCACCTCACATCGGTCCTCGAGGGGTCTTATAAACCACTCAAGACGAAAGAACGGCCGCACCTCCTCAGCCATATCATCAGCTGTTGTCATCGGCAGCTCTATGGTGGGAAACATCTTGTGCTAACCCTGTGCTATTTAAAACACAAGTACAGACATTACAAGGCTGATTTCTACCATTCTACGACAGCTGCCAGGGGCTGATGCTGTCGTAGTCCATGTGGGGTGAAACAACATTAGGAGGGCTAGCTCGGAACTGCTGAAAATGTATTTTAAAGATCTGATTCTAGCTCTGAAGATTCCAAAAAGCGGGCAATTATTTCAGGTCTGGTACCATTGCTGAGCGGTGGCTGTGAAAGATTCAGTGACCCAAGCCCTGCTCAGATAATCCCTACCATTGTGTTGCTGAGTTGTCATAGTGCTGCTGCAAATGTAAATTGTCCCAGGGACATTGGCAGTCGTAATGTAAGTAACCTATTTTATGTCCCTCTGACTCCCCTGAAAAGCTCTGTCATTCCTACAGCTATTGTATGCAATAATCATGCGCCTATGAACCTGAGTTATACTGTTAGCAATGAGGCGGTTTGCCCTCTCTGAAACTCACTTACATAATACCTTTGATAATACAGTGGTAGGAATACATGGTTTCAACATCTTTAGAAGAGACAGGAATGTCAATGGTGGAGGTGTTGCCGTGTATGTTCAGTCATATTCCTGTAAAGTTCAAAGAGGAGCTCATGTCAAATGCTGTTGACGTAATATATAACCTGCCTCACATAAAGCCCATTTTTGTGGGAAGCTGCCATAGACCACCAAGTGCGAACAGTCAGTATCTGGATAATATGTGTGATATACGCTTGATAATGTATGTGATATCAACAGAGAGGTATATTCTCTGGATTATCTAAATATTGACTGGCTTTCATCAAGCTGCACACTCAAGGAAAAGCTTAAACTGTAACCAGTGCCTGCAACCTAGTTCCAGTGCCTGCAACCTAGCAACCTACCTGTTTACAAAAAGCACAGGAATGACATCATCAACATGTATTGATCACACCTTTACTAATGCTGCAGAAATTTGTTTTGAAAGCAGTATCCAAAGCCATCGGATGTAGTGATCACAATATAGTAGCCATATCTAGGAAAACCAAAGTTCCAAAGGCTGGGCCTAATATAGTGTATAAGAGGTCATAGAATAAGTTCTGTAGTGATTCCTATGTTGTTGATGTAAAGAATATGTGTTGGTCCATGGTATGTAATGATGAGCAATCAGACAATGCACTTGACACATTTATGAAATTGCTTATCCCAGTTACTATTAAGCATGCACCCATTAAGAAAATTATTGAATGTATGGTTGAGAGGGATGAGTTGAGAGGGATGAGGCAAAAAAGATGGTAAGTAGGTCTGGCTATACAACCGATTGGCAAACGTACTGCTTGAGAAATCATGTGACTAAACTGAATAAAAAGAAGAAACTACACTATGAAACAAAGATGAATGACATAAATAATGATTAAAAAAGCAACTTAAATTACATTTTGGGAAAAAAGGCAAACTCTGCTCCATCATTCACTGGATCAGATGGCTCATTCATCACAAAACCAACTGATATTGCCAACTACTTTAATTATATTTTCATTGCCAGCAACAAACATTGACACTACACATCCAAGTATATTTAACAAAATTATGAAAGACAAGCATTGTAATTTTGAACTCCGTAAAGGAAGTGTGGAAGAGGTGAAAAAACTATTGTTGTCCATCAATGACAAGCCACCGGGGTCTGACAACTTGGATGGAAATATACTGAGGATAATAGTGTAACGGCTTTCTTCCGTTGAAGGGGAGGAGGACCAAAATGCAGCGTGGTTAGAGTTCAACATGTTTAATAACGACCATAAACGTGAACACTACAAAATACCAAAACAACAAATGTGAAAAATCGAAACAGTCCTATCTGGTGCATAGACACAAAGACAGAAGTGACAAATAGCGGACGATATTGCCACTCCTATTTGCCATATTATCATTTTAAGCCCACTAGAAAGTGTGTGCCCTTAGACCTGGAGGGAAGCAAAAGTTAGTCCCTTACCTAAGAATAGTAAAGTTCCATTTACTGGCTTAAATAGCCAACCATTCAGCCTGTTATCAACCCTTAGAAAACTTTTGGAAAGAATGGTGTTTGACCATATACAATGCCATTTTACAGTACACAAATTGACAACAGACTTTCAGTACACTTATAGAGAAGGACGTTCAGCAAGCACAGCACTTACACAAATGACTGATGATTGGATGAGAGAAATTGATAATAAAAAGATTGTGGGGGCTATTTTGTTAGACCTCAGTGTGGCTTTTGACATTATCGATCATAATCTGCTGCTGGAAAAAATGTATGTGTTATGGCTTTACACCCCCTGCTATATTATGGATAAAAAGTTACCTGTCTAACAGAACACAGAGGGTGTTATTTAATGGAAGCCTTTGAAACATAATCCAGGTAGAAGCTGGAATTCCCCAGGGCAGCTGTCTAGGCCCCTTACTTTTGAAAATCTTTGCTAACAATATGTGAGTCCCTTTTTACTCCACCCAACATAGAGGGTGTTCTTTAACCTCTAGCATAACGCAACGGACATAAATCTTCCTAGAAAATATTCTTATTCATGAAAATCACAAGTGAAATATATTGGAACACAGTTTAGCCTTTTGTTAATCACCCTGTCATCTCAGATTTTCAAAATATGCTTTACAGCCAAAGCTAGACAAGCATTTGTGTAAGTTTATCGATAGCATAGCATTATGCCTTGCTAGCAGCAGGCAACCTTGTCACGAAAATCAGAAAAGCAATCAAATTAAATCGCTTACCTTTGATGAACTTTGGATGTTTTCACTCACGAGACTCCCAGGTACGAGCTACATCCCAGGCCAAAGTTCATTTTTCCCCAAAATATTATTTTTGTAGGCGAAATAGCTCCGTTTGTTCTTCACGTTTGGCTGAGAAATCGACCGGAAATTGCGGTCACGACAACGCCGAAAAATATTCCAAATTAGCTACATAATATCGACAGAAACATGGCAAACGTTGTTTATAATCAATCCTCAAGGTGTTTTTCAAATATCTATTCGATAATATATCAACCGGGACAATTGGTTTCTCAGTAGAAGCGATTGGAATAATGGCTACCTCTGTATTTTACGCGAGAATTTCTCTGGGAGCATCAGGTGACCACTTGCGCAATGTCGCCGCCTACGGGTATTCTTCAACATAAATGCGTAAAACTACATCACAATGCTGTAGACACCTTGGGGAATACGTAGAAAGCGTAATCTGGTTGATAGGGCATTCACAGCTCAATAGGGACGCATCGGAACGCAGGGCTTTCAAAAGATGAGTCATTTCCGGATTGGATTTTTCTCAGGCTTTCGCCTGTAACATCAGTTCTGTTATACTCACGGACAATATTTTTACAGTTTTGGAAACTTTAGAGTGTTTTCTATCCTAAGCTGTCAATTATATGCATATTATAGCATCTTGTCCTGACAAAATATCCTGTTTAATTTGGGAACGTTATTTTTCCAAAAATTAAAATACTGCCCCTAGTACCAACAGGTTAATGGAATGCTCTCCAACATAATCCAGGTAGAATCAGGAATTCCCTAGGGCAGCTTACTTACTTTTTTCAATCTTTACTAATGACATGCCTCTGACATGTGTGTCTATGTATGCAGATGACTCAACACTATACACGTCAGCTACCACAGCGACTGAAATGACAGCAACACTTAACAAAGAGCTGCAGTTAGTTTCAAAATGGGTGGCAAGGAATAAGTTAGTCCTAAACATTTCTAAAACTAATAGCATTGTATTTGGGACAAATCATTTACTAAACTCTGAACCTCAACTAAATCTTGTAATGAATAATGTGGAAATGTCTCTTCACAGCCCCCTAGTCCAGAACAGACGATGGGAGGCACACATTACTAAATAGAGCCATGACTACATGGAACTCCATTCCACACCAAGTAACTCATGCAAGCAGTAAAATTAGATTAATAAACAGATAAAAATAGACCTTATGGAAAAACGGGGACTGTGAAGCTACACAAACATAGACACATGCATACAAACGCACAATAACATACGCACTATACACACACATTATATATATGTGGTAGTAGAGTAGGGGCCTGAGGGCACACACTTAAATGCTGTGAAGTCAATTATGAATGTATTGTAATGTTTTTAAAATGTATAACTACCTTCATTTTGCTGGACCCCAGGAAGAGTAGCTTCTGCCTTTGCAGCAGCTATTGGGGATCTATAATAAATACAAATATAAATATCTAGTATCCATCAAAGCAACATTCACAATGCAGTTTTGGGGAATTTCACTAATTTTGACATTTGTACAGTACTTGAATTGTAGTGGCCACTAGTGAATAGATGTGTAAAGACTAGATGTGTAAAGTAATCATGAAGTCTCATTTTGTCTTAGCTTGTAACTTATAAAATATTCAATTTGATTTAACTTTGGTTCACAGGTAAAATGCAGCAATTACAGGAATCATTTAAATTTTGTTAGAGAGATGCATTAAACACACAGGTAACAAGTATATAGCATGATGATGTGGACAACCATTCTGTCACGTTCTGACCATAGTTCCTGTGTGTTTTCCTTGTTTTAGTGTTGGTCAGGACGTGAGCTGGGTGGGCATTCTATGTTGTGTGTCTAGTTTGTCTGTTTCTGTGTTTGGCCTGATATGGTTCTCAATCAGAGGCAGGTGTTAGTCATGGTCTCTGATTGGGAACCATATTTAGGTAGCCTGTTTTGTGTTGGGTTTTTGTGGGTGATTATTTCCGTGTCTGTGTTTGTTTCACCACACAGGACTGTTTTCGGTTTTCACATTTATTGTTTTGTATATTTGTAGTGTTTTCTCGGTATTCGTCTTTATTAAAGATGTTTAACCCTAACCACGCTGCGTTTTGGTCCGCCTCTCCTTCCCAGGAAGAAAGCCGTTACACATTCAAAGGCAAACAATTTGAAAGTGTCTAGGGGTCATCTATAAGTAATACCACACGATGTGAGCTAAATGTAGAGACACACCTTGAGAGTGTCAAGCCTAACAGGAAGTGTACAGAAGGGGCTTTCCTTGAAGGATGGGGAAGGAGAAGAGGGTGGTAGCTAAAGTCTTAAAGTCCTTGTATGTTATGTCCAGTTGTCCCTCAAACAGGCCTGCAGGTGCCATCAACCAGCCTACATACCATCTGTGAGTGAACTGTGAGGATTGTCGAGAGAGACAGAGGAAGTTAACTAAGGATTTGTGATTGTTCATTCCACTTGCTTTGGAAATGTTGTTTCCCATGCCAATAAGGCCCTTTGTGTGTGTAATTAAACAAACAAAACAAAAAGTTGACCAACTGAGGACATTTTGTTTGTCCCCACAAGGTCAAATGCTACTTCTAGGGGGTTTAGGGTTAAGGTTAGAATTAGTGTTAGGGTTAGAATTGGGTTTATTGTTAGGAGCTAGGGGTAGCTTTAGGGTTAGGTTTAGTGTTAAGCTTAGGTTTGGGGATAGGTTTAGGGAAAATAGTATTTTGCTGCTATTGGACCAGGTCTCTCTTGGAAAAGAGATGTTATCTCAATGAGAAAAAACCTGTGTGTGTGAGTGTTCATATAAGGATTTGTACATTGCTAGTGTACTGGCGATTCCCTATGGACTGGCACAGGAGAGAGCTGTCCATAACACATCCCCAAATATCAGCTTTCCAAACGTTACTCTTTTGGTGTGAAGTTCCAATTCATAAAAAGCTCCCAAACTCAAGTTCCTATACCAAAGGTGCAGAGAGATGCATTCTATAAGCTCTATCTGTGATATGGTAAGAACTTTATGTGCTCTCCTCTCACCTGTGCTAACCCATCCTGGTCACCTATGCTACCTATATACACATGTGACCAGTGACCCATGACCCCAACATATAGTGCCATCTAGTGTATAAAACAAGTAAAAATAACCCTTGACAGACAACATGTACACAACTCATAAACAGGCCAAAATTGCTCCTACAGGTAGACATGATCGCCTTGTTGACCTGATAGCCAGTAAGGTGAGACAAGTAGTCTCACCAACAACAATAAACACATAAGGGGAATCTGGTTTAATGTTGATGTGTTTTCCTGTGTGCCAAATGCGCCAGATGTTGTTGTGGGGGAGGGCAGGGGGAGGTGCTCATTTTGGAAGTGAGCTGCTCATTTGACAGCTACATGGAGCAGGCCTTTGCTGAGAAGCTGCTTAAATTCCAGCCCATCTTGGCACTCTTGGACAGCCTTGGGTGTAGGAAGCAAGCTGGTGTAGTTGATATTTGGCAGGCTTGCAGTGCGTGGCCTCCAGATTGCGGACAAAAACATTTGGCTAGGTACGGCTGTTTCAGCTGTCGTGGGCAGCCTAGCTGTTTGGAGAAGGTGCTTTCTGTACCCTTGAGTTCCATACATACGGGGAGGAACCTTTGAAATGATTGGATCCTTTAAAAAATGGATTGGTGGATTCAAATAAAGTATTTAAAATGTGTGAGTGTGAGAGAGAGCAAGAGAGGAAAGGGAGAGAGGAGAAAGTGTGTGTTTGTGGGGTGGAAAGAGGAAAATGTAGCAAAAGGAAATGTGAATTATTGTGTGGATTACAATTGTTTTACATTTTTGTAAGAGTTGATACAGTTTTAGTCAGGGCAAATCAAGTCTGACATTTTAACACGTTTCAGGAGAAGACCCAGACGCAGACAGTGTCGAAGTATCAAAAGTTTATTAGAACAGGAGCAGAACTGAAAAAGCGTGTGCGAGCAAGGAGGCCTACAAACCTGACTCAGTTACACCAGCTCTGTCAGGAGGAATGGGCCAAAATTCACCCAATTTATTGTAGGAAGCTTGTGGAAGGCTACCCGAAACGTTTGACCCAAGTTAAACAATTTAAAGGCAATGCTACCAAATATTAATTGAGTGTATGTAAGCTGTGAGGAAAGAAATAAAAGCTGAAATATATAATTCTCTCTACTATTATTCTGACATTTCACATTCTTAAAATAAAGTGGTGATCCTAACTGACCTAAGACAGGGCATTTTTACTCAGATTAAATGTCAGACATTTTAAATGTATTAAATGTATTTGACTGAGGTGTATGAAAACTTCTGATTTCAACTGTATATAGTCTTAATTCATTCCTACTTAGATTTGTGTGTATTTGGTACATGTTGTGTAATTTCTTAGATATTACTTGTTAGATATTACTGCACTGTCGGAGCTAGAAGCACAAGCATTTCGCTACACCCGCAATAACATAGCTTATCACATGTATGTGACCAATCAAATTTGACTTGATTTGAAAGAGCGGGTGTTCCTAATGTTTTGGACACTCAGTGTACATACTATGTTGTGTGTAATGTACAGTGTTTATTTGTTACATAGAATACAGCAGTACTGTGTATCTTAGATAATTTCCTTCTCTGGGACATTAAAGCTCATGCATATGATAAATGAAAGACAAAATGAAAAGTGAATGGAATGTATACATATTTAAATGGCATTTAAAACCATATCAAAATGTATAATATTTTTGAGGGGGCCCCTTTAACTCTTTGATGACATAAATCTCAGGAGTGCATCCAGTGTCAGTGCATAGGTTTGCGCAGTGATGAAGGCAGTTCATTGCTGTCAGTGATCATTGGGATGGGGGAAAATAGGGGGTGCACCCAACAGGGTAAAACTACACCGTGGGAGTTTTTCCCCCAGAAAAGGTAATGTCGGGCATAAAATAAGTGTAGCCAATGTAACAATGCACACCGATAGCCTACCATAATTTTATATTGCCCCTATTGAAATTCCCTCAGTAGGTAAGGCAAAAGCCATCACTGTCTGTGCTTCTGAGAAAAGATTTTATTGAGCACAATTACATGCACACTAATAGGATTAGTCTGGAAAGTCAGATGAATATAATAGTTTGTTTAAAACATTTACATGCTTTGAAGGAAGAACGATTTCCCTAATAATCCTGTTTACATGGACACATCTGTCATGCCCTGACCGTAGATTGCTTTGTGTGTTTCTATTTTTAGTTTGGTCAGGGTGTGATGTGGGTGGGTATTCTATGTTTTGTTCTATGTTTGTATTTCTATGTGTTTGGCCTGGTATGGTTCCCAATCAGAGACAGCTGTCAGTCGTTGTCTCTGATTGAGAACCATACTTAGGCAGCCTGGTTTCGCCCTTGAGTTGTGGGTAGTTATTTTCTGTTTAGTGTGTTGTTTCACCTGACAGGACTGTTTCGTTGCTTTCATTCACTTTGTTATTTTGTTTTGTGTGTTCAGTTCTAATAAATTAACATGGACACTTACCACGCTGCATCCTCAGACGAAGAGGAGAAACGTTACAACATCTGAAATCAGGCTAGCTGTTGGGACTTAAATAAATGCAGGAAATCACCAATCAAAATAAACGTTCTACTGCAGTCACCATGTTATTTTTTGCGAACCCTAGTTGATTCTGAGTTCGTACATACAAAGCTTGTATTTCTAATATGCATGTGCTGATCAAATACACCACTAGAATGCTGATCAGTGCAATTCTTCAATGGGGTAGGGACTTCCGAAGGATCTCGGATAGCATGGACCCTGGAACTCCGATTAAGCTCATTACATATACTAATAATTCCAGGTTTTAACTCGGCATATGCAGGTTATGGTGTTACTATTTCCATACTTGGCCTACTGCCATAGTCAGTTTAATATCGATGTATTAGTGTGCATGTACATTTACTATTTTGTGAATGGACTAATGCCAGTGGAGGCTCCTCAGAGGAACAAGAGCAGGACCATCCTCCTCACTGAATTCCATAAAAATAAAATAGTAAAACTATACTAAATATATTAATGTTACCAAATAATTGATTAAAACTCACAGTTTTGAAATAAAGGTCTACAGTAGCCTCAACAGCACAATGTAGGTTAGCACCATGGTGTAGTGTCGTGGTAATTTCCTGTATTGCTAAATGATGAGAGTTACAAACCACACACCAGTCAGAGTTATACTTAAACTTAAATATTCTAATAATATGAGCTTCACCATAGCCCTGTGACTCAGATCAATTCAGTCTCTATAAACGAATTATCTGAGAGTGCTTACAAAAGAATGCTTCATCTTTTATAGCCAAGATACATCCCTCTCAACTTACAATGACGAACCACAGATCTTAGGAACTTCACAAAGGGCCTTTTACTTGAAGTATCCCATAACCAGATAGCATTAGCTCTAAATTATAGTTCAGTTTGGTCACTAAAATGAGATTCTAATCTCGTTCCTGGTACTTCATAGTACCAAGACATTGGTACTCCTCTGTCAGTGCTATCTCATAGAGGCCCATCCTCAGTGGAACACACACACACAATATTCTAATGCAATACAAAGATTATAACATAATCTTGCAATTTTCCACGACATCTCCCCATCACATGGTTTAACAGATATATTCATTATGAAGACAATGTTCAAACCTGACTTCTCCCTTTCTGATATTCTGCCTATTACCAGACATGTAAGAGACAAGCCTGACCTCTCCCCTCTCTGGGCCCCAAGTGACTTTTCCCTAGAGAAGAAAGGAAAGAAATGGGGCTGCCGGGGTAACCGCTATACTGCTTAGTGACTGTAACATTACTGCATGATTATAGGGGGTTTACTAACACATTAGTTCTATTAGCTATGTTGACTAGGACGTTACTTTAGCTAATATGGTGACAATGATGTAGGCTGTGTGTAGTGGTTAGGATATGGTTTGGCTTAGAAAGGTTTTTTCGCCTGGTTACATACTGCTGATGCAAGTCCACAAATGAAGGGAAAACAAGTGAACTGTTTACGTGTCATCAGGGGTGTATTCATTCCGCCGACTCTGTTGAAAAACGTTTCTTAAATGGAAGCAAACGTAAATGAAACGGGGATAAACATATCTGAATTTGTCCAATAGAAACTCTTGTTTGCATTTGTTGGACTAATGATTACACCCTAGATCAGCTAGATGCAGGCAAGAGTGTGCAAGGCGGTGTTAAATGTGTCGCTGTCTATCCATGTCACTGTCTGTCACCTCAACATTATCTCTCGACCTGTGTGCATCAAAGTTGTAAACTTTAATTCATAGGCTACGTTGGAGCAACCTCATGATGGTGTCGTGACGTGACTATCATTAATGCGATGACTATTATCTTATCAAATCAATTAACTATGTTTAATTGATTATGTGATTCAATTAATCATGTAACAATTAACTCAGTAACTTGGGACACCACGGGAAAACTTATTTAACGAGTTACTATCTCCCAAATTGGGCTCTTATAAGATATATTCATATCTATAGATAACAGTCACTTTTTTTACCTCATATCAGTCTCATTCTGAATGTCATAATATTCTATAAATCTGCACGAACCCTAGTCTACATGATGACTCAGCATACGCCAATTGGCTTAATTATTTATTTACTAACTAATTTAACAATTACACAGAAATTCATTAACACACACAGTATAGGTTGAATTGATTACTAACATAATGCAATGAAAAGTCCCTAGTGGACTAACCCAATATGACGGCTGGTTACACAATGAAAGGGGTGGGGAAAGAAAGAGAAGGAGAAGGAGAGACAAAGGAATACCACCAAATTTCACAGTGGGTGCGAGACCTGGAGAAGCCTACAAGCCACTGTGTCTCGCACACACTGTGAAATTTGTTGGAGGATTGGTGATGATCTGGGGATGCTTCAGCAAGGCTGAAATCGGGAAGATTTGTCTTTGTGAAGGACACATGAATCAAGACACGTACAAGGTTTTCCTGGAGGAAAACGTGCTTCCTTCTTCTCTGACATTGTTCCCCAACTCTGAGGATTGTTTTTTTCCAGCTGGACAATGCTCCATGCCACACAGCCAGGCCAATCAACGTTTGGATGGAGGACCACCATATCAAGACTCTGTCATGGCCAGGCCAATCTCCAGACCTGAAACCCATTGAAAACTTCTGGAATGTGATCAAAAGGAAGATGGATGGTCACAATGTGATCATTGATCATCAATGTGAAAGACTGGTGGAGAGTATGCCAAGACGCATGAAAGCTGTGATTGAAAATAAGGGTAATATATATTTTTTTAAAGTAATAATAAAAAGTAACACAATAAGAATAACGAGACTAGATACAGGGGGCACCGGTACCGAGTCAGTGTGCAGGGGTACAGAATAGTCGAGGTAATCTGTACATGTAGCTGGGGGAGTTTTGACTATGCATAGGTAACAAACAAACAGCGAGTAGCAGCAGTGTACAAGGGAGGGGGGGTCCATGTAAATTGTCTGGTGGCGATTTTTATGAATTGTTCAGCAATCTAAACACATTAGTATTGTGTTTAAAAATAAATATGAACTTATATTATTTGCATTATTCAAGGTCTGACAACACTGTGCATCTATTTTGATTATCTTGAAAATGTCTTACAAATTCCAAATAAACATATTGTCATTTAGAGCAAATAAATGCTCTAAATGACAATATGTGTATTTGGAATTTGGAAGAAGTGTTGTCAGTAGTTGATAGAATTAAAAAAATATGTCAATTTTACCCAAACACATACCTATAAATAGTCAAACCAGAGAAACTGATCATTTTGCAGTGGTCTCTTAATTTTTTCCAGAGCTGTATATTTAGCATCTCTTGAGAAAATGTGAATGCCCATGTAATGTGTTATCTTTGACACTGTTATGCAAGCAGACAGTATATCAACCACATAAAAATATGCACCCAAGACAACCTGAAGTCTTATCAGAAACGTTTCATAGTTTTCTCAGTGTTTAATTTCCTTATAGACGGTCATTTTGCTCAGGACCAATCTTTCCTCTGTTTTGGAGTTATTGCAACAATTAATTGATATTGAATAAAGATGATTGTTTGAAGAAATGACAAAGTCTCTCTCGCTTGATTAGAATATTCCACGACAGATAAAAGCTTTTTTGGGTTATTGTAAAAGGGTTACTTTATGTTTACCTGAGGCAACTCAAAAATAAAAATACTTGAGTATTGGACAATAACTGGACATTGATGTGCATGAAAAAGTGATCAGTGAAAATGGAAGGCAGTCGGGAGGAGGCAAGATCAGATTGGACCATTCTAGCCAATGAGAGGGCAGAGATGTGTGAGGAGCTCAGGCACAATGGTTTCCACTAGATAACCACAATAGCCACAAGGTCAAAATTGGCTTTATGTGCTTTTTGCTTTTGCTTTCCATTGAAATTATAGTTAGGCATGAGGTTATCAGTGTGGTTGAGGATAGGTTTAGGTTTAAAATCACATTTTAAGAAGAAACATTTTAGGAATAGGCGGGTTTATAACTTTGTGGCTGCGGTAACTAGAGATGTCCTGGCACAACTTCGATATAAAATGTATTATCTCAAAGTTGTTGGGATGTAACGTGTCCTACATATACAGTGGCTTGTGAAAGTATTCACCCCATTGGCATTTTCCTATTTTGTTGCCTTACAAACTGGAATTAAAATTGATTTTTGGGGGGTTTGTGTCACGCCCTGACCATAGTTTACTTTGTATTTTCTATGTTTTGATTGGTCAGGGTGTGATCTGAGTGGGCATTCTATGTTTCATGTCTTGTTTGTCTATTTCTATGTTCAGCCTGATATGGTTCTCAGTCAGAGGCAGGTGTTCGTCATTGTCTCTGATTGGGAACCATATTTAGGTAGCCTGGGGTTCACTGTGTGTTTGTGGGTGATTGTTCCTGTCTATGTGTTTTTCACCAGATAGGCTGTTTTAGGTTTTCGTTACGTTCATCACGTTCTTTATTTTGTAGTGTTTGCATTGATTCGTGTTTTACGTTTGTTCATTAAAACATGGATCGCAATCTACACGCTGCATTTTGGTCCGACTCTCCTTCTCACGAAGAAAACCGTTACAGAATCACCCACCACCAACGGACCAAGCAGCGTGTCAACAGGCAGCAGCAGCAGCGTAAAGAGGAATGGACATGGGAGGACGTTTTGGATGGCAAGGGCTGTTACACTTGGGAGGAGATACTGGCTGGAAGAGATCGCCTCCCATGGGAACAGGTGGAGGCACTTAGGAGAGCAGAGGCAGCCGGAGAGAGGAGCCGGCGATATGAGGGAACACGGCTGGCAAGGAAGCCCGAGAGGCAGCCCCAAAAATTTCTTGGGGGGGGGCTAACAGGGAGTATGGCTACGCCAGGTAGGAGACCTGGGCAGACTCCCTGTGCTTACCGGGGGGCTAGAGAGACCGGACAGGCACCGTGTTATGCAGTGGTGCACACGGTGTCTCCAGTGCGGGTGCATAGCCCGGTGCGGTATATTCCAGCTCCGCGTGTCGGCCGGGCTAGATTGAGCGTCGAGCCTAATGCCATGAAGCCGGCTCTACGCAGCTGGTCCCCAGTGCGTCTCCTTGGGCCGGTTTACATGGCACCAGCCTTGCGCTCGGTGTCTCCGGTTCGCCTGCATAGTCCAGTGCGGGCTATTCCACCTCGCCGCACTGGCAGGGCGACCGTGAGCATTCAACCAGGTAAGGTTGGGCAGGCTCGGTGCTCAAGAGCTCCAGTGCGCCTGCACGGTCCGGTTTTTCCAGTACCACCTCCACACCCCAGCCCTCCGGTAGCAGCTCCCCGCACCAGGCTTCCTGTGCGTGTCCTTGGCCCAGTACCACCAGTGCCAGCACCACGCATCAGGCCTACAGTGCGCCTCGCCTGTCCAGCGCTGCCAGAGCCTCCCTCCTCTTCAGCGCTGTCGGAGTCTCCCGCCTGTTTAGCGCTGTCAGAGCTTTCCGCCTCTACAGCGCTGCCGGAGTCTCCCGCCTGTTCGGAACTGCCAGTTTGCAAGGAGCTGCCAGTTTGCAAGGAGCTGCCAGTTTGCAAGGAGCTGCCAGTTTGCAAGGAGCTGCCAGTCTGTAAGGAGCTGCCAGTCTGTAAGGAGCTGCCAGTCAGCAAGGAGCTGCCAGTCAGCAAGGAGCTGCCAGTCTGCAAGGAGCTGCCAGTCTGCAAGGAGCTGCCAGTCTGCAAGGAGCTGCCAGTCTGCAAGGAGCCGCCAGAGCTGCCTGTCTGCAGGATGCCGCCAAAGCTGCCAGTCTGCAAGGAGCCGCCAGAGCTGCCAGTCTGCAAGGAGCCGCCAGAGCTGCCAGTCTGCAAGGAGCCGCCAGAGCTGCCAGTCAGCATGGAGCCGCCAGGGCCGCCAGTCAGCATGGAGCAGCCAGGGCCGCCAGTCAGCATGGAGCAGCCAGGGCCGCCAGTCAGCATGGAGCAGCCAGGGCCGCCAGTCAGCATGGAGCAGCCAGGGCCGCCAGTCAGCATGGAGCAGCCAGTCAGCATGGAGCAGCCAGTCAGCATGGAGCAGTCAGTCAGCATGGAGCAGCCAGAGCAGCCAGAGCTGCCAGTCAGCATGGAGCAGCCAGTCAGCATGGAGCAGCCAGAGCTGCCAGTCATCATGGAGCAGCCAGTCAGCATGGAGCAGCCAGAGCAGCCAGGGCCGCCAGTCAGCATGGAGCAGCCAGAGCTGCCAGTCAGCATGGAGCAGCCAGAGCAGTCTGCCAGCATGGAGCAGCCAGAGCTGCCAGTCAGCATGGAGCAGCTAGAGCAGCCAGTCTGTGTCGACCAGTCTCTTCCAGATCTGCCAGTCGTCCAGATTCTTCCAGATCTGCCCGTCGTCCAGACTCTTCCAGATCTGCCAGTCGTCCAGACTCTTCCAGATCTGCCAGTCGACCAGACTCTTCCAGATCTGCCAGTCGACCAGACTCTTCCAGATCTGCCAGTCGACCAGACTCTTCCAGATCTGCCAGTCGACCAGACTCTCCCAGATCTGCCAGTCGACCAGACTCTCCCAGATCTGCCAGTCGACCAGACTCTCCCAGATCTGCCAGTCGTCCAGACTCTCCCAGATCTGCCAGTCGTCCAGACTCTCCCAGATCTGCCAGTCGTCCAGACTCTCCCAGATCTGCCAGTCGTCCAGATTCTCCCAGATCTGCCAGTCGTCCAGATTCTCCCAGATCTGCCAGTCGTCCAGATTCTCCCAGATCTGCCAGTCGTCCAGATTCTCCCAGATCTGCCAGTCGTCCAGATTCTCCCAGAACCGCCAGCCAGCCAGGTTCTGGTAGTTTCTACTACCTGCCTGGGCTTCCTCTCAGTGCTGAGCTTCTTCTCAGTGCTGAGCTTCCTCTCAGTGCTGAGCTACCCATCTGTCCCGAGTTACCTCTGTCCCGAGCTGTCCCTCTGTCCCATGTTATCATTGTGGTGGGTAACCTATTTAGGGACGTTTAGGAGGGGGATTAAAACTGTCATGGAGTGGGGTCCACGTCCAGCGCCAGAGCCGCCACCGCGGACAGATGCCCACCCAGACCCTCCCCTATAGGTTCAGGTTTTGCGGCCGGAGTCCGCACCTTGGGGGGGGGGGGGGGGGTACTGTCACGCCCTGACCATAGTTTACTTTGTATTTTCTATGTTTTGATTGGTCAGGGTGTGATCTGAGTGGGCATTCTATGTTTCATGTCTTGTTTGTCTATTTCTATGTTCAGCCTGATATGGTTCTCAGTCAGAGGCAGGTGTTCGTCATTGTCTCTGATTGGGAACCATATTTAGGTAGCCTGGGGTTCACTGTGTGTTTGTGGGTGATTGTTCCTGTCTATGTGTTTTTCACCAGATAGGCTGTTTTAGGTTTTCGTTACGTTCATCACGTTCTTTATTTTGTAGTGTTTGCATTGATTCGTGTTTTACGTTTGTTCATTAAAACATGGATCGCAATCTACACGCTGCATTTTGGTCCGACTCTCCTTCTCACGAAGAAAACCGTTACAGTTTGTATCAATTGATTTACACAACATGCCTACTACTTTGAAGATGCAAAATATTTTTTATTGCGAAACAAACAAGAAATAAAACAAAAAATAGAACTTGAGAGTGCATAACTATTCATTCCCCCCCCCCCCCCCCCAAAGTCTTTGTAGAGCCACCTTTTTGCAGCAATTCCATCTGCAAGTCTCTTGGGGTATGTCTCTATAAGCTTGGCACATCTAGCCACTGGGATTTTTGCCCATTCTTCAAGGCAAAACTGTTCCAGCTCCTTCAAGTTGGATGGGTTCCGCTGGTGTACAGCAATCTTTAAGTCATACCACAGATTCTCAATTGGATTGAGGTCTGGACTTGACTCGGCCATTCCAAGACATTTAAATGTTTCCCTTTAAACCACCCAAGTGTTGCTATAGTAGTATGCTTAGGGTCATTGTCCTGCTGGAAGGTGAACCTCCCTCCCAGTCTCAAATCTCTGGAAGACTGAAGCAGATTTAGCACCATCCATCATTCCTTCAATTCTGACCAGTTTCCCAGTCCCTGCCGATGGAAAAACATCCCCACAGCATGATGCTGCCACCACCATGCTTCACTGTGGGGATGGTATTTTCGGGGTGATAAGACGTATTGGGTTTGCGTCAGACATAGTATTTTCCTTAATGGCCAAAAAGCTACATTTTAGTCTCATCTGACCAGAGTACCTTCCATGTTTGAGGAGTCTCCCACATGCCTTTTGGCAAACACCAAACGTGTTTGCTTATTTCTTTCTTTAAGTAATGGCTTTTCTTCTGGCCACTCTTCTGTAAATCCCAGCTATGTGGAGAGTACGGCTTAAACTCCAATCTCCGCTGTGGAGCTTTGCAGCTCTTTAAGGGTTATCTTTGGTCTCTTTGTTGCACCTCTGATTAATGCCCACCTTGCTTGGTCTGTGAGTTTTGGTGGGCAGCCCTCTTTTGGCAGGTTTGTTGTGGTGCCATATTCTTTCCATTTTAAATAATGGATTTAATGGTTCTCCTTGGGATGTACAAGGTTTCAGATATTTTTTTATAACTCAACCCTGATCTGTACTTGTCCCTGATCTGTTTTGAGAGCTCCTTGGTCTTCTTGGTGCCACTTGCTTGATGGTGCCCCTTGCTTGGTGATGTTGCAGACTCTGGGGCCTTTCAGAACAGGTGTATATATACTGAGATCATGTGACACTTAGATTGCACAGAGGTGGACTTTATGTAACTAATTATGTGACCTCTGAAGGTAATTGTTTGCACCCAATCTTATTTAGGGGCTTCATAGCAAAGGGGTGAATACATACAGTGGGGCAAAAAAGTATTTAGTCAGCCACCAATTGTGCAAGTTCTCCCACTTAAAAAGATGAGAGAGGCCTGTAATTATCATCATAGGTACACTTCAACTATGACAGACAAAATGAGAAAAAAAATCCAGAAAATCACATTGTAGGATTTTTAATGAATTTATTTGCAAATTATGGTACCCTGTCTTTCTGTCAGCACATATCAAAGCTGCAGACTAAGATTAAATCTATACTTTGTTTCCTCTATCGTAATTACTCCTCTTTCACCCCAGCTGCCAAACTAACCCTGATTCAGATAACCAACCTACCCATGCTAGACTATGGAGACGTAATTTATTGACCGGCAGGTAAGGGTGCTCTCAAGCAGCTAGATGTTCTTTACCATTCGGCTATCAGATTTGCCTCCAATGCTCCTTATAGGACACATCACTGCACTCTATACTACTCTGTAAACTAGTCAGCTCTGTATACCCATCGCAAGAACCACTGGTTGATGCTTCTTTATAAACCCCCCTTAGGCCTCAATCCCCCTATCTGAGATACCTGGGTCAAAATCACTACAATTATTATTTTTGGCCCTCAAGGTAAATCATTCAAAATTCTATATAAAAAAATATACATTGGATCAAATTTCAAAAGGATCCTTATGTGTGTATGTCTTCATGATAATAAAAGCATAATGACATAGACTTCAAAGTAAAACATTTAAAAAAAGATTTTAGACTATTTTATTTCAGTGGAAGGAGGCAATTTTTCAATGTTCCAAGTGCTGCTCAATCAACTCGAACGAGATTAATTAGGAATAAAATAATACAAAATAATATATATTTCCTAATTTTGTTCATTAAATGTTATCTAATGTATAGTCTTTTTATGTTAAATGCTGCACTTTTTCTAAGAATATTGACTATTTTCTGTACATTCTCAAAGTCGTTGTCCACCCTGTTACATTGTGGTTACTGGCATTTTCAGAAAATATATATTTTCTACAATGACATCACAAATAGGAAAGTATGTCACTTCCTTAGCAGGAAAACAACTGGTGTGAACCTGGTGAGTATCTAGATTTCACACTATTACATTTTCATCGTTATATGTTGGTGATGTGATGTGGGATAGCATAACATGTCCACCCTGTTAAGCAAAAATACTAAAGACGCTAATCGAATTTCATAATTTCAAAATATATTTGTCTAACAATGCAAATTCCTTTTCAAGTGGCAGCCATTATCCTAGCTTCATCACGATCACTTGGAGCATAGTTGCTCATTTGAGCTCAAAATGTCCACCCTGTTATTGTCCACCCTGTTATCCATGTACATGTAACAGGGTGGACATGCACTCAACAGGGTGGACAAATGGATATCTTGTGTTGCAAAATATGTGTTTTTATTCATAAATTGTAAGACATAATTACAGTGTGTATAGCATGTATATTATTTGAATAATAAATATCAATTGAATCAGGTTTTTCTGAAGGAATTGCACCTCTTAGTGCAGCAGAAAGAGAGCGGCAATACAGAGAACGATGTAATACTGACTCAGAAAGAAGGACAGAAATCTAGAGAAATAGAGGAAGAAATGGAGGAAAGATAAAGAGACAGGGAAGAAGAAGACAATAGCTGAACTCAGTGACAAAGTGTAGCGTTCAGAAAGGAAGCAATGGAGAGATTCCTTTCTAGGGAGTTTTTCCTAGCCACCATGCTTCTACACCTGCATTGCTTGCTGTTTGGGGTTTTAGGCTGGGTTTCTGTACAGCACTTTGAGATATCAGCTGATGTAAGAAGGGCTTTATAAATACATTTGATGATTCAAATCAAATCAAATGTATTTATATAGCCCTTCGTACATCAGCTGATATCCCAAAGTGCTGTACAGAAACCCAGCCTAAAATCCCAAACATCAAGCAATGCAGGTGTAGAAGCACGATGGCTAGGAAAAACTCCCTAGAAAGGCCAAAACCTAGGAAGAAACCTAGAGAGGAACCAGGCTATGTGGGGTGGCCAGTCCTCTTCTGGCTGTGCCGGGTGGAGATTATAACAGAACATGGCCAAGATGTTCAAATGTTCATAAATGACCAGCATGGTCGAATAATAATAAGGCAGAACAGTTGAAACTGGAGCAGCAGCACGGTCAGGTGGACTGGGGACAGCAAGGAGTCATTATGTCAGGTAGTCCTGGGGCATGGTCCTAGGGCTCAGGTCCTCCGAGAGAGAGAAAGAAAGAGAGAATTAGAGAGAGCATATGTGGGGTGGCCAGTCCCCTTCTGGCTGTGCCGGGTGGAGATTATAACAGAACATGGCCAAGATGTTCAAATGTTCATAAATGACCAGCATGGTCGAATAATAATAAGGCAGAACAGTTGAAACTGGAGCAGCAGCACGGTCAGGTGGACTGGGGACAGCAAGGAGTCATTATGTCAGGTAGTCCTGGGGCATGGTCCTAGGGCTCAGGTCCTCCGAGAGAGAGAAAGAAAGAGAGAATTAGAGAGAGCATATGTGGGGTGGCCAGTCCCCTTCTGGCTGTGCCGGGTGGAGATTATAACAGAACATGGCCAAGATGTTCAAATGTTCATAAATGACCAGCATGGTCGAATAATAATAAGGCAGAACAGTTGAAACTGGAGCAGCAGCACGGCCAGGTGGACTGGGGACAGCAAGGAGTCATCATGTCAGGTAGTCCTGGGGCATGGTCCTAGGGCTCAGGTCCTCCGAGAGAGAGAAAGAAAGAGAGAAGGAGAGAATTAGAGAACGCACACTTAGATTCACACAGGACACCGAATAGGACAGGAGAAGTATTCCAGATATAACAAACTGACCCTAGCCCCCCGACACATAAACTACTGCAGCATAAATACTGGAGGCTGAGACAGGAGGGGATACTCAGAGCCAGGGCCAAGGATAGTGCATTGCTGCAGTCCCAAACACCCCCCTCAACTCCTAAAAATCAGCCTGGGCCTTCAAGGTTAGAATACGTGAAACCTCTGAAACCTCCTGGGAATGTAGAAGTTCCTCTGACACAATGGACCTTGGGAGAAGATACAAAAAAGATGAAGATAAGTGCTCCATGATAACCGTGAAGAGGGAGGTCACAATAACAGAATCTGAACTGGTCAGTCAGTTTCAAGATAGGCTCGCCAAATTTAGGCAGTACATCTTTAATATCAAGTGGCAATACAGGGCCTATAGGGAACTTAGTGAGAGTCTAGAGAACAATGAATGTTGCCACACATTGACTTCAGCGAAAACTATTCATGCAAATACAGTCAAGAGATCCAGTCCGTGCATTTTGGAGGATCTCACCAGCAAGCCACTCTCCACACTGCAGTGCTCTACACTGCTGCAGACCAACCATCAATTGCTTTTTGCTCCATTTCACCATCACGCAGACATGATTCACCCGCCATTTGGGCCCACCTTGATCCCGTTCTTCCTATGTTGAAGCAGAAGTACCCTGAAGACTGCAGGCTTCATTTCTTTAGTGACGGACTGGCTACACAATACAAGCAAAAAGGGAACTTCTACCTACTTGCCACAGAACCACACAAACAATTCTTTCAGGAGGTCAACTGGAATTTATTTTGGTCCAGCCACTGCAAGGCGGCACACAATGGTGTTGGAGCCTCAAGAGATCTGCAGATAGAGGAGTGCACCATGGAAAGGATATCCCAGATGCACAGGCCCTGTACAATGTCCTAAAGGGTCTCCTCTGTGGAGATGTTCTTCATTACCGAGAGTGATGTTGAGGCAAGAGCAGAGGTGTACCCTCCTTCCTCCCCATACACACATACATACATTTTTATTGTACAGTAGCCGGTTGAGTATTGAAATGTGTAAGGTGTTTGTTACTCTTTATATCTTATCATATGCTATCTCTTCTCACCTCAGATGCCTGCCTTAGATGCCATTAAAGGAACAATAAAGTTTCATCAGGTTATCAGTGTCTAACCAGGCCAGATAAAATACAGGGACATTATTTGTCTGTGTAAGAAGGATAGTAGCATGTTGGACTGTCCTTGTTTTCAGCTCAAAGAGGCAACTCTGGGTGACCCTGCAGCATCTAACCAGCCCTCTGCATCTCATGACAGGGCTGACACCACATGGCGACCTGGCACCATTGAACTTAATCACGTAGGGGAGTGGTGTGTTGTCAATTATGACCATGAAGGATACCCTGGCATCATCATTGATGTAGAGGAACATCACATTAAGGTGAAGTGCATGCACCAGAATGGCATCAACAAATTATTCTGGCCAAGTCCAAAGGAAGATATTTGTTGGTACTCTGATGGATAGATAATTTGTCTGATGCCAGAGCCACAGGCTGTTAATAAACACTCTGTGCAGATGGAAAAATTCACCTGGAAGTATGTGGAAGAGCATTGGGGTGAAAGAGGGGAAGCGAGAGAGGGGGAGAGGAAGAGAGGCACAGGAATGTGTTTTAATGCTAATTCCAATGATTTTGTACCAGCAATGTATTTTTGTGTTGTTGTTTTTCACAATGAATATGTAACTAAATAGCAGTTCCAGTGTTGTTACTACATGTATTACTATGTAGATGTCTAGTCAGTGTTCAGTATTCAGTGTTCAGGGTTTAATTTATGTTCTGTCCCATTTATAACTGTCCACTCTGTTATACCTTGGCATCTTTTTCAAATGAATTCAGTTACATTGTCAAATATCAAGAATTTGTGTAATGTTTATTAAAGAGCAAGACACGGCCAACACCAGACAATTATAAACTTGGATAAAATATAATTAATACCTGTCTCAATTTAGAAAGATAAGGTGCAAATTAGATGAAGTTCTGTATAAAACCACACATTGTATACACAATGATCAGAACAAATGGACATGGTTGACAAGGGGGCACAATAGCTTTATGAAAATGTAAATATTATTAAAAATAGTCCAATGAAAGTCATTAAAGACAGTTAAGTGCATGTCTGTAACAGGGTTGACACCATATTGCTGTTTATAATTATCTAACTCTAAGTCTACAAGTCTAATATTTCCCTTTTATAGTGCAACATAAAAGGAATACAAATTCTGAAATAAAACTGGTCCAAATGGTACTGTTTTGTGATATTGACCCACCTACTGCAGCCCTCATCCTCCACATACAACACCCGTTCTGCCAGACACATTTTGTTAAAGGTCCCCAAAGTACACACCCCTGGGTCGCTCTGCTTTTCAGTTCGCTGCAGTCAGCGACTGGAATGAGCTGGATTTTTTTTTTTAAACTGGACTGTTTTATCTCAATCTCTTAATTCAAAGACTCAATCATGGACACTCTTACTGACAGTTGTGGCTGCTTTGTGTGATGTATTGTTGTCTCTACCTTCTTGCCCTTTCTGCTACTGTCTGTGCCCAATAATATTTGTACCAAGTTTTGTGCTGCTACCATGTTGTGCTGCTGCCATGTTGTGTTGCTTCCATGTTGTTGTCATGTTGTGCTGCTACCATGCTGTGTGTTCACATATTGCTGCCATGCTATGTTGTTGTTTTAGGTCTCTCTTTATGTAGTGTTGTGGGGTCTCTCTTGTCATGATGTGTGTTTTGTCCTATATGTTTATTTTATTTGTAATGCCAACCCTGTCCCTGCAGGAGGCCCTTCGCCTTTTGTAGGCCATCATTGTAAATAAGAATTTGTTCTTAGCTGACTTGCATAGTTAAACAGATAAAGGTTAAATAAATTATCCCTTTGACCTCCGAACAAAAACCCCTCGCTTGGTGAGAGAAATAAATTTATAAACGCCACCTGCTGGAAACGACCGATTTTGTGCTCAGTCCCTCCTGCTTTGTCTCTTCGTCTATGGCAACATACATTGCTAAGGACTGAGGAGGTGTCCGGTTGAGAGAGCAGGGACCAGAGGGCGTAGAGGAGAGGAGAGAGCTCATGGGGTGGACAGTGGGTACTGTGCTTTACCGATCGACTGGACTTGTCAGGGGGCGTTTGGAGATCAAACAGCGAAAACAGCGAAAACAACGAAATAACATCTCTCCTGTTTTCATATACCCGACAATTGTCTGACGGACACATTTCTCTCTATCGAACTCTCTATGGCTCTTCCGGACGCCGCTTCAACACAGTAGTTTAGGTACTGGCAATGTGCATAAATCTCGAGTGAATAAACATTTGCCCTGCTATGTGTAGTTTCACACTGTTGTGAATGTGACAATGCAGTATTTGCCTTGGAATTTATTTCGGACGAGCTACGGTGAAGAGACAGAAACACGCCTATTATAGAGGGCAATCACCGCGCCAAACCAACAGAAACAACGTCCAGAATTTGGCCAGAGAACATTTTCCATCTGCTCATCTGCTGATTTGGTTTACCTACAATAACAATGGGGTAAGTTTGTGTAATAGCCTACAATCACATGAATGAGACTGGCTTTGATTGACTAAGCTATTTGGTATTCATCTGTCCAAATCAAATCAAATTGTATTGGTCACATACACATATTTAGCAGATGTTATTGCAGGTGTAGCGAAATGCTTGTGTTCCTAGCTCCAACAGTGCAGTAGTATCTAACAGTTCACAACAATACACACTAATCTAGTAAGTAAAAAAATGGTATTAAGAAGTATAGTTATATTAGATCGAGCAATGTCGGGGGGCATTGACTAAAATACAATAGAATAAAATACACTATATACATATGAGATGAGTAAAGCAGTTAGTAAACATTATTTAAACATCATTCATTCTTCTGGATTTAATTTACAATGTAAAGGGATTGTTATTTATCAGAGACTTATATTACAAATCTGACTCGACAAGCAAAGCATCGCCATGCCTTTGCCATGCAATGCAGCAATGATGGCCAAGATCATTCAAAATGTAGCCTACCATAATATTATACTGAGAATGTGTTCCAAATTGGTGGAATGCATTTTGTTATCGCTTGTCATGTTTCATCTCGATAAGCAGGCTACCTGTTCTATTGTAGATATTAGTGACTGTCATAAGTTATTCCGTAACACACCAGTCAGTGGAGGCTGCTGAGGATGAGGATGGCTCATAATAGTGTCTGAAACGGCGTTTATGGAATGGCATCGGACATATAGAAACCATGTGTTTGATTCCACTCTACTTATTCTGCTCCAGCCATTACCACGAGCCCGTCCTCCCCAATTAAGTTGCCACTAACTTCCTGTGACACCAGTACATAACAATATATATATATATATATAGCAATATATATAGCAATGTAATTATATGAGCTATTTGTTGTTATGTAGGGTTAGGGGTGAGGGTTTATGAGAAGGATCATATCTATGGTTAGAAAGTGTCATCTTCATCCAAGAATGTCTATCAAACATATATCCACTACTGGTCAGTGAGGACACCAAAAACGAATGTGCCAATCTATACCAACCAGGATTATAGTGCTAATGTTCTGTAAAGTAAATGGTTCTGTGGTTATTGGTTGGGATTGAGATATAATGGTATGGTACAGGCATCAGCACAACTCTTGTATCCACTGTTCATATTGGTAAATGACTTGATCTTTCACATTCACATCCTATTGCTTGTCTCCTTCCTTCTCTCCTCATGTCGCCTCACCAGGCATGAGATGTGAATTGAAAGACTAGGGGGAGAGCAGAAGGGATAGGGTTAGGCAAGAGAAGGGTAGGGCCTTGGGGTAAAATATCGAGAAATGGGAATGGAACCAGGCTATTCATCCCCCAAAGGAAAGGGAAAGAGGGATACCTAGTCAGTTTTACAACTGAATGCGTCTTCTGCATTTAACCCAACCACTCTGAATCAGGTCCAGCCACAGTCTGTGATGAAGCACTCTTAATTACACAGAACAGAAGGGTCCGTTGTGGTATTTAGCCCTACTATTGTTCACCTATAAGTACGGTTAAGACTAGTGTAGACTGAGTGAAGAAATTTGAATGCCAGCCCGTCCCCCCCACACACACAGGACACACCAACTCTGCTGGTGACTATGTTTCCGTTACGCAACTGCATCAATGATTTAATTAACCCACAATGGTTTTGATAATGAGATTCAGTCCACGCACGCCCAGGCCCAAATCAATTAAATTTTTCTTTATTTCTCAGGATATTTACATGAATTAACGACAGTCACAATGCACTGCACTTCTCAGGACTTGACTGTACTTAACTCCTATATCTATGTGTGTGCGTGTGCATACATGTGTGTGTGATCCTGCTCTGAACCACAGCCAGCTTTGGTACTTCTAATCTAATGATGCTGTAACTGTAAACACGCTCAGCTGTGTGTGTGTGTGTGTGCCTCTATTATCTGTGTTGTTTGATTGTACCCATGCTCAGCTGTGAGGGTCATGTGAGCTAGAAGAATGTCAAACTCTCCTCTGTAAGTGCAGCAGAAAGAGCTGTCTTTGCCTCTGGCTGTCCTACAGTAATGTTATAATGTAAAGTTCTATGACAACGTCATATTTCACCCTAAACATTCTGGCATACAACCAAACAACTTGCAGCTATAATAGTAATGGGAGAGGGAGAGAATATACATTACTGTTGGACAACAACTGAAAGTGAACATAGACACCTTTCCATAAAAAAGTGAACATACCAAGTGAACATAAACACCTTTTTTGTTTTTGTTTGACCCACGCAAACATGATGAAAGACATGACTGAAACAGGAACCATTTTGCCATGATTTATGTGTACAGCTGATATATACCAATACATGTGATATAGGAGAATCTCTCTCACTGATTGATTGTACAATGTGTACACACATAATATTATATTATGATTTAAGTGTGTGAGTGTGTAATATGGGGGTTAGATACATGTTTATTTTGTCATTATAAAGAAAATATTATATTATTAACAATGTTGGTCTGAGCCTTGCGGTTAAAAAAAACATCCAATTCACCCCCCCAAAAAAGTACAACTGAATATAATTCATGATGTTACTATACTTTTTTGTTCATTTTGGATTCAAAGTTAAAAGCTTCTGTATTGGTTTAGTTTTTCAAATGGATTTGTTAATTATTTTATTTCAGTTTCCATTTACTATAATACCGTTGGTGATAACACATTACTCCCGACTGACACAAGCAAAAACTCTTACATAAATGTAGCAACCCACACCTAAACATTAGCGATCTGACATGCTTTATTGCATGGAAACAATACTATTTTTCAGTCAGGTCGACTGTAACCTACAAACAGTTGATCAGCCTACTATGCGCCTTGTCCCTCTGGCCAGTGTAAATTAAGCTGTAATATTGTGTATTTTTAGACCATTAGACCATGTTTGTGAGAATGTGAATGGGATCCAATTTGGTTTATATTCAAACTTGGGCTGACTAGGCTACCTAGACATTTTCAATCCAAAATTATTAACTGGATAGTTTGCATAGACTGTGACATTTTTTATTAGGCCTATAGTTGCAAAGGGCAGAACTACACGATGCAAACCTGCATAAAGCAAACTCAGCCCTGTGAAATGTAT
Source organism: Oncorhynchus mykiss (assembly GCF_013265735.2). NCBI lineage: Eukaryota > Metazoa > Chordata > Actinopteri > Salmoniformes > Salmonidae > Oncorhynchus > Oncorhynchus mykiss. The sequence continues at coordinate 51,886,946 of NC_048570.1, forward strand.
TGTCCAATCATGTTGCTTTCTCTGTGTCTGTGTGTAGGAAACTCCCCTATTCCTTCTTTAAAATATAATTAATATTAACAAGTACAAGGTTGCTGCAGTTTGACAGAGTTTTTTCATCCTCCCAAAGGCCAGGAGTTTTTCCAGGATTTGTATTAAAACCATGTGACCTGATTAGAAAAACTCTGGTCCCATCATAGCCCATATTAAACCTTTTTACAACAGATTAAGCATGTCATAGCGTATAAGGTCCGGATTTTTACCTGGTTAGATTACAAGATCAGGGATATGTTATAAACTATGGGCCCCAGAAATGTTTTTACACCAAGCCACTCTGGTACCTGTGTGAGAGTTAATATTGCTGCAGTATGTTCAGGTCATACTCTGGGTGTTTCACTGTTTTCCCATATCACATATCGTGTCTCAGGTTGATCACCAGTGTAATTTGTCAGAGACAGACAGGCAGTTCTCTGGCAGTCATGGACAATGTTCCCTCTAAGCTGATTGAGATGGTTTGGGATGAGTTGGACCGCAGAGTGAAGGAAAAGCAGAAAACAGGTGCCCAGCATATCTGGGAAATTCTTCAAAACCGTTGAAAAAACATTTCAAGTGAAGTTGGTTAAGAGAATGCCATTTTGAACCATTTCATGTGTCTGAAGATACAAACTCTGCCTTGCCGGCGGACCCAGAGAGCAAATTAAGTGCACTATAGGTCTACCGCTGGCCAATCGGATGGCTCAGATTACCATGTCTGCAGTAACGTATCAGGCATAAATGAAAGGTACAACAAAGTTTATACTGTGAGATTTAAAAACGTTTGAAATCATGACTAGAGAGAGACTGTCAACGAATACAGCAAAGAGCTGCTGTTTAAGTTCTTACTCAGCACTGTCAACAATTTGTATTCAACACTTTTATAAGCCAATCTATTGCGCATTCTTCTAATTTCCACTCAACGCTATAACAAGCATTACAGCAGTAATGAATGAGTATGAAAGTGTGTCGATAGGCTTGCATTGTTGCTATTATTAGCTGCTTGGTCATTTTTAATATTGAGGAATATTTCACATTCTCTGTTCACAATCTGCCAACCTCAACCCAAATGAGATGATTTGGGATGATTTGGAAGAAAAATCAGCCAAAGAGTGCTCAGCATATGTGGGAACTCCTTCAAAACTGTTGATAAATCATTCCAGGTGAAGTTGGTTGAGAGAATATCAAGAGTGTGTAAAGCTGTCATCAAGGCAAAGGGTGACTACTTTGAAGAATCTCAAATATAAAATCAGTTTCACACATTTTTAGTTATGGTATAATTCCATATGTGTTATTTCATAGTTTTGATGTCTTCGCTATTATCTACAATGTAGAAAACAGTAAAAATAAAGAAAAACCTTTGCATGAGTAAGTGTTTCCAAACTTTTGACTGGTACGGTATGGATCTGTACCATTTACTTTGAACTGGAATGTGTTTACAGCATAATCGGTCAATAGATGCAGCTTATTTTGAGATCAAAGCGAGAGCTGCATGTATCCACATGTGCACATTTTGTTCATTTCCTTTCCTAGTTAGCGAGTTATTAGCCCAGTTGTAAATTCTTTGTAGTCAGCAATAGGGGAGTGATTGCTTTCTACAGGAGCACAAAACATGTACATTTCTAGACATCTTTGAAAAGCGAGTCAGGTAAAGAGATTGTTACAGATGACAGTTTTGATACTCATCACTGTGTCAAAAGGTTGGCTGGATTTTGCTAAAGACCCGTAGATCTCTACATGACTCACTTTTTGTTTACAAGGCCCTTCTTCATAAACTTCCATCTTATCTTTGCTTTTGAAGTATAGACAACTGATTTAACCAATCCTGTGAACTGGTTAACTATCGATGTTCCTAGGGTCTCCACAAAGCTAGGTAAATCTGCTTTTAGTTTTAATGCACTCTGGAACAAAATTCTAAATACATTTAATCTTGATGTTCTGGTGCAGTTCTGGAAATGTAAAGTATTGAATGGGGACTTATTTGTGGCGGAATGTTCTGAGTGATTTGTGATGTTTTATTTGCGCTTCCTGTGACTGTAATTTTTGTAAATAGAGGTCACATTTGTATAAGAGATCGAGGACTCTATATGTTTTCCCTGTTAAATAAATAAAGGTTAAATAAAAATACACGGTGCTGCTATAAGTAGCCAATAGGCAGAGGGTAGCATAATGTGTCTGATTCTCTGTAATTGTCAGGTGCGTGAATGAGGACCCAAAAGCGAATTAACAAACAGAGTTTCTTTAATGATGAACACACGTGGGCTCAGATGGACAGGTAGATTCCGACAGGACAGGACAAGGTTGCAGCAAACACGATGATAGTCTGGTTCAGGCATGAGACACACAAACAAGAATCCGACAAAGACAGGAGCAGAAACAGAGAGAGATATAGGGACCTAATCAGAGGGAAAAAGGGAACAGGTGGGAAAAGGGGTGAATGAGGTAGTCAGAGAAGACAAGGAACAGCTGGGGGAAAGAGGGACAGAAACGGTAACCTAGTACGACCAGCAGAGGGAGACAGGGTGAAAGGAAAGGACAGAAACAAGACACAACATGACAATACATGACAGTACCCCCCCACTCACCGAGCGCCTCCTGGCGCACTCGAGGAGGAAACCTGGCGGCAACGGAGGAAATCCTCGATCAGCGCACGGTCCAGCACGTCCCGAGAGGGAACCCAACTCCTCTCCTCAGGACCGTACCCCTCCCAATCTACGAGGTACTGGTGACCACGGCCCCGAGGACGCATGTCCAAAATCCTACGGACCCTGTAGATGGGTGCGCCCTCGACAAGGATGGGGGGGGGGGGGGGGGGGGAGACGAGCGGGGGCGCGAAGAACGGGCTTGATACAGGAGACATGGAAGACCGGGTGGACGCGACGAAGGTATCGCGGAAGAAGAAGTCGAACTGCGACAGGATTAATGACCCGAGAAATACGGAACGGACCAATGAACCGCGGGGTCAACTTGCGAGAAGCCGTCTTAAGGGGAAGGTTCTGAGTGGAGAGCCAAACTCTCTGACCGCGACAATATCTAGGACTCTTAGTTCTACGCTTATTAGCAGCCCTCACAGTCTGCGCCCTATAACGGCAAAGTGCAGACCTGACCCTCTTCCAGGTGCGCTCGCAACGTTGGACAAAAGCCTGAGCGGAGGGGACGCTGGACTCGGCGAACTGAGATGAGAACAGCGGAGGCTGGTACCCGAGGCTACTCTGAAAAGGAGATAGCCCGGTCGCAGACGAAGGAAGCGAGTTGTGGGCGTATTCTGCCCAGGGGAGCTGTTCTGACCAAGACGCAGGGTTGCGAAAAGAAAGACTGCGTAAGATGCGACCAATAGTCTGATTGGCCCGTTCTGCTTGACCGTTAGACTGGGGGTGAAAGCCGGAAGAGAGACTGACGGAAGCCCCAATCAAACGGCAAAACTCCCTCCAAAATTGAGACGTGAATTGCGGACCTCTGTCCGAAACGACGTCTGACGGAAGGCCATGAATTCTGAAAACATTCTCGATGATGATTTGTGCCGTCTCTTTAGCAGAAGGAAGCTTAGCAAGGGGAATGAAATGAGCCGCCTTAGAGAACCTATCGACAACCGTAAGAATAACAGTCTTCCCCGCTGACGAAGGCAGTCCGGTGACAAAATCTAAGGCGATGTGAGACCACGGTCGAGAGGGAATGGGAAGCGGCCTGAGATGGCCGGCAGGAGGGGAGTTACCGGACTTAGTCTGCGCGCAGACCGAACAAGCAGCCACGAAACGACGCGTGTCATGCTCCCGGGTGGGCCACCAAAAACGCTGGCGAATGGAAGCAAGCGTACCCCGAACGCCAGGGTGGCCGGCTAACTTGGCAGAGTGAGCCCACTGAAGAACGGCCAGACGAGTAGGAACGGGAACGAAAAGAAGGTTCCTAGGACAAGCGCGCGGCGACGGAGTGTGAGTGAGCGCTTGCTTTACCTGCCTCTCAATTCCCCAGACAGTCAACCCGACAACACGCCCCTCAGGGAGAATCCCCTCGGGGTCAGTGGAGGCTACTGAAGAACTGAAGAGACGAGATAAAGCATCAGGCTTGGTGTTCTTAGAGCCCGGACGATAAGAAATCACAAACTCGAAACGAGCGAAAAACAGCGCCCAACGCGCCTGACGCGCATTAAGTCGTTTGGCAGAACGGATGTACTCAAGGTTCCTATGGTCAGTCCAAACGACAAAAGGAACGGTCGCCCCCTCCAACCACTGTCGCCATTCGCCTAGGGCTAACCGGATGGCGAGCAGTTCGCGGTTTCCCACATCATAGTTACGTTCCGACGGCGACAGGCGATGAGAAAAATACGCGCATGGGTGGACCTTGTCGTCAGAGAGGGAGCGCTGAGAAAGAATGGCTCCCACGCCCACCTCTGACGCGTCAACCTCGACAACGAACTGTCTAGAGACGTCAGGTGTAACAAGGATAGGAGCGGATGTAAAACGATTCTTGAGGAGATCAAAAGCTCCCTGGGCGGAAACGGACCACTTAAAGCACGTCTTGACAGAAGTAAGGGCTGTGAGAGGAGCTGCCACCTGACCGAAATTACGGATGAAACGACGATAGAAGTTCGCGAAGCCGAGAAAGCGCTGCAGCTCGACGCGTGACTTAGGGACGGGCCAATCAATGACAGCTTGGACCTTAGCGGGATCCATCTTAATGCCTTCAGCGGAAATAACAGAACCGAGAAATGTGACGGAGGAGGCATGAAAAGTGCACTTCTCAGCCTTCACAAAAAGACAATTCTCTAAAAGGCGCTGGAGGACACGTCGAACGTGCTGAACATGAATCTGGAGTGACGGTGAAAAAATCAGGATATCGTCAAGGTAAACGAAAACAAAGATGTTCAGCATGTCTCTCAGGACATCATTGACTAATGCCTGAAAGACAGCTGGAGCGTTAGCGAGGCCGAAAGGAAGAACCCGGTATTCAAAGTGCCCTAACGGAGTGTTAAACGCCGTCTTCCACTCGTCCCCCTCCCTGATGCGCACGAGATGGTAAGCGTTACGAAGGTCCAACTTAGTGAAAAACCTGGCTCCCTGCAGGATCTCGAAGGCTGAAGACATAAGAGGAAGCGGATAACGATTCTTCACTGTTATGTCATTCAGCCCTCGATAATCTATGCAGGGGCGCAGAGACCCGTCCTTCTTCTTGACAAAAAAAAACCCCGCTCCGGCGGGAGAGGAGGAGGGGACTATGGTACCGGCGTCAAGAGCTACAGACAAATAATCTTCGAGAGCCTTACGTTCGGGAGCCGACAGAGAGTATAGTCTACCCCGGGGGGGAGTGGTTCCCGGAAGGAGATCAATACTACAATCATACGACCGGTGTGGAGGAAGAGAGGTGGCCCTGGACCGACTGAACACCGTGCGCAGATCGTGATATTCCTCCGGCACCCCTGTCAAATCACCAGGCTCCTCCTGTGAAGAAGAGACAGAGGAAACAGGAGGGATAGCAGACATTAAACATTTCACATGACAAGAGACGTTCCAGGAGAGGATAGAATTACTAGACCAATTAATGGAAGGATTATGACAAACTAGCCAGGGATGGCCCAAAACAACAGGTGTAAAAGGTGAACGAAAAATTAAAAAAGAAATGGTTTCGCTATGATTACCAGAAACAGTGAGGGTTAAAGGTAGCGTCTCACGCTGAATCCTGGGGAGAGGACTACCATCCAGGGCGAACAAGGCCGTGGGCTCCCTTAACTGTCTGAGAGGAATGTCATGTTCCCGAGCCCAGGTCTCGTCCATAAAACAGCCCTCCGCCCCAGAGTCTATTAAGGCACTGCAGGAAGCTGACGAACCGGTCCAGCGTAGATGGACCGACAAGGTAGTGCAGGATCTTGAAGGAGAGACAGGAGTAGTAGCGCTCACCAGTAGCCCTCCGCTTACTGATGAGCTCTGGCTTTTACTGGACATGAAGTGGCAAAATGACCAGCGGAACCGCAATAGAGACAGAGGCGGTTGGTGATTCTCCGTTCCCTCTCTTTAGTCGAGATGCGGATACCTCCCAGCTGCATAGGCTCAGCACCCGAGCCGGCAGAGGAAGATGGTAGTGATGCGGAGAGGGGGGCAACGGAGAACGCGAGCTCCTTTCCACGAGCTCGGTGACGAAGATCAACCCGTCGCTCAATGCGAATAGCGAGTTCAATCAAGGAATCCACGCTGGAAGGAACCTCCCGGGAGAGAATCTCATCCTTTACCTCTGCGCGGAGACCCTCCAGAAAACGAGCGAGCAAAGCCGGCTCGTTCCAGCCACTGGAGGCAGCAAGAGTGCGAAACTCAATAGAGTAGTCTGTTATGGATCGATTACCTTGACATAGGGAAGACAGGACCCTGGAAGCCTCCTCCCCAAAAACAGATCGATCAAAAACCCGTATCATCTCCTCCTTAAAGTCCTGATACTGGTTAGTACACTCAGCCCTTGCCTCCCAGATTGCCGTGCCCCACTCACGAGCCCGTCCAGTAAGGAGAGATATGACGTAGGCGATACGAGCAGTGCTCCTGGAGTAAGTGTTGGGCTGGAGAGAAAACACAATATCACACTGGGTGAGGAACGAGCGGCATTCAGTGGGCTCCCCAGAGTAACACGGCGGGTTATTGATTCTGGGCTCCGGAGATTCGAAAGCCCTGGAAGTGGCCGGTGGATCGAGGCGGAGATGGTGAACCTGTTCTGTGAGGTTGGAGACTTGGGTGGCCAGGGTCTCAACGGCATGTCGAGCAGCAGACAATTCCTGCTCGTGTCTGCCTAGCATCGCTCCCTGGATCTCGACGGCTGAGTGGAGAGGATCCGAAGTCGCTGGGTCCATTCTTGGTCGGATTCTTCTGTCAGGTGCGTGAATGAGGACCCAAAAGCGAATTAACAAACAGAGTTTCTTTAATGATGAACACACGTGGGCTCAGATGGACAGGTAGATTCCGACAGGACAGGACAAGGTTGCAGCAAACACGATGATAGTCTGGTTCAGGCATGAGACACACAAACAAGAATCCGACAAAGACAGGAGCAGAAACAGAGAGAGATATAGGGACCTAATCAGAGGGAAAAAGGGAACAGGTGGGAAAAGGGGTGAATGAGGTAGTCAGAGAAGACAAGGAACAGCTGGGGGAAAGAGGGACAGAAACGGTAACCTAGTACGACCAGCAGAGGGAGACAGGGTGAAAGGAAAGGACAGAAACAAGACACAACATGACAATACATGACAGTAATAATGTTATGGGAATAATAATGCATTTTATTTTGTAAAGTGGTTTCTTGCATCAAACAACACAGCAACATTTTCAGTCATCTCCTTGTCTGAAGAACAAGTGGATAAACAGGTTAATGTCAAGCCCTGCATGTTTTTAGTTGTTGTTGAAATTATTGATCATAGTCTGCTGGAAAAGCATATGTGTTATGGTTTTACACCCCTTGCTATATTGTGGATAAAGAGTTGCCTGTCTAACACAACACAGAGGGTGTTCTTTAATAGAAGCCTCTCAAACATAATCCAGGAAGAATCAGGAATTCCCCAGGGCAGCTGTCCAGGCCCCTTTACTTTTTTCAATCTTTATTTAACAAATTATTTTCAATGACAGCCTAGGAACAGGGGGTTAATTTACTTGTTCAGGGGCAGAACAACAGATTTTTACCTTATCAATGTGTGGTTCTCACTATGAAGCATGGAGGAGGAGGAGTGATGGTGTGTGGGTGCTTTGCTGGTGACACGGTCTGTGATTTATTTAGAATTCAAGGCACAATTAACCAGCATGGCTATCACTGCATTCTGCAGCGATATACCATCCCATCTGGTTTGGGCTTATTGGGACTATCATTTGTTTATTCAACAGGACAATGACTCAAAACACACATCCAGGCCGTGTAAGGGCTATTTGACCAATAAGAAGAGTGATGGAGGGCTGCATCAGATGACCTGGCCTCCACAATCTGCCGACCTCAACCCAATTGAGGTGGTTTGGGATGAGGTGGACCGCAGAGTGAAGGAAAAGCAGCCAACAAGTGCCCAGCATATTTGGGAACTGCTTCAAGACTACTTCAAGACTTCGGGGCGGCAGGTAGCCTAGTGGTTAGAGTGTTGGGCCAGTAACTGAAAGGTTGCTAGATCAAATCCCCGAGCTGACAAGGTAAAATTATTTTGTGCTGCACCTGAACAATGCAGTTAACCCACTGTTCCTCAGGAAGGCCGTCATTGTAAATAAGAATTTGTTCTTAACCGACTTGCCTAGTTAAGTGAAGGTTAAATAACGTTTTAAAAAGACTGTTGGAAAAGCATTCCTCATTAAGCTGGTTGAGAGAATTCCAAGAGTGTGCAAAGCTGTCATCAAGGGTGGTTACTTTGAAGAATCTCAAATATAAAATATATTTAGATTTGTTTAACGCTTTTTTGGTTATTACATGATTCCATGTTTTATTTAATAGTTTTGTTGTCTTCACTATTAATCTACAATGTAGAAAATGGTAAAATAATGTGAACTCTTGAATGAGTAGGTACAGTTTTTCAACCACTTCACAAATTTCTCGTTAACAATGTCATGCCCTGACCATAGTTTGCTTTGCATGTTTCTATGTTTTGTTTGGTCAGGGTGTGATCTGAGTGGGCATTCTATGTTGTATGTCTAGTTTGTCTGTTTCTGTGTTTGGCCTGATATGGTTTTCAATCAGAGGCAGGTGTTAGTCATTGTCTCTGATTGGGAACCATATTTACGTAGCCTGTTTTGTCATTGTGGATGATTGTCTATGTTAGTTGCTTGTGTCAGCATAGGTCGTAAATAGCGTCTTGTTCGTTTATTGTTTTGTATAGTTTGTTCAAGTGTTCTCTGTATATTAAATTCACGATGAACACATACCACGCTGCATTTTGGTCCTCGGATCTTTCCAACTACTCCTCCTCTCTATCTCCAGATGACAGCTGTGACAAATAAACTACAGTTTTGGCAAGTCGGTTAGGACATTTCGATTTGTGCATGACACAAGTAATTTTTCAAACAATTGTTTACAAACTGATTATTACACTTATAATTCACTGTATAACAATTCAAGTGGGTCAGAAGTTTACATCCACTAAGTTGACTGTGCCTTTAAACAGCTTGGAAAATTCCAGAAAATTATGTCATGGCTTTAGAAGCTTCTGATAGGCTAATTGACATCATTTGAGTCAATTGGAGGTGTACCTGTGAATGTATTTCAAGGCCTACCTTCCAACTCAGTGCCTCCTTGCTTGAAAACATGGGAAAATCAAAATAAATCAGCTAAGACCTATATGTGTATATATATGCTGCTTCGGTGAGCGAGTTTATTTGCAAGTGCATCGGTGATGTGGTACCCACAGTGAATTTTAAAACCTTCCCCAACCAGAAATCGTGGATTGATGGCAGCATTCACGCAAAACTGAAAGTGTGAACCTCTGCTTTTCATCATGGCAAGGTGACCGGAAACATAACCGAATACAAACAGTGTAGCTATTCCCTCCGCAAGGCAATCAAACAAGCTAAGCGTCAGTATAGAGACAAAGTAGAGTCGCAATTCAACGGCTCAGACACGAGAGGTATGTGGCAGGGTCTACAGTCAATCACAGACTTACAAAAGAAAACCAGCCATGTCGTGGACATCGATGTCTTGAGGACAATACAGTGCCACTGACATGGCGCGCTACCAAACCCTGTGGGCTCTCCTTCCCCGCAGCCAACGTGAGTAAAACATTTAAACGTGTTAACCCTCGCAAGGCTGCCGGCCCAGATGGCATCCCTAGCCGCGTCCTCAGAGCATGCTCAGACCAGCTAGTTGGTGTGTTTACGGACATATTCAATCAATCCCTATCCCAGTCTGCTGTTCCCACATGCTTCAAGAGGGCCACCATTGTTCCTGTTCCCAAGAAAGCTAAGGTAATTGAGCTAAACAACTAATGCCCTGTAGCACTCACTTCCGTCATCATGAAGTGCTTTGCGAGACTAATCAAGGATCATATCACCTCCACCCTACCTGACACCCTAGACCCACTCCAATTTGCTTACCACAGACGACACAATCACACAGCATACTGCCCTAACCCATATGTAAGAATGCTGTTCATCGATTACAGCTCAGCATTCAACACCACAGTACCCTCCCCAAACTCGTCATTAAGCTCGAGACCCTGGGTCTCGACCCCGCCCTCTGCAACTGGGTCCTGGACTTTCTGACGGTCCGCCTCCAGGTGGTGAGGGTAGGAAACAACATCTCCACCCCACTGATCCTCAACACTGGGGCCCCACAAGGGTGCATTCTCAGCCCTCTCCTGTACTCCCTGTTCACCCATGACTGTGTGGCCATGCACGCCTCCAACTCAATCATCAAGTTTGCAGACGACACCACAGTGGTAGGCTTGATTACCAACAATGACGAGACCGCCTACAGGGAGGAGGTGAGAGGCCTCGGAGTGTGGTGTCAGGAAAATAACCTCACACAAAACAAAGGAGATGATCGTGGACTTCAGGAAACAGCAGAGGGAGCACCCCCCTATCCACATCGACGGGACAGTAGTGGAGAAGGTGGAACGTTTTAAGTTCCTCGGCATACACATCACGGACAAACTGAAATGGTCCACCCACACAGACAACGTGGTGAAGAAGGCGCAACAGCCCCCCTTCAACCTCAGGAGGCTGAAGAAATTTGTCTTGTCACCAGAAGCACTCACAAACTTTTACATATGCACAATCGCACAATCGAGAGCATCCTGTTGGGCTGTATCACCGCCTGGTACGGCAACTGCTCCGCCCACAACCGCAAGGCTCTCCAGAGGGTAGTGAGGTTTGCACAATGCATCACACGGGGCAAACTACCTGCCCTCCAGGACACCTACACCACCCGATGTCACAGGAAGGCCAAAAAGATCATCAAGGACAACAACCACCCGAGCCACTGCCTATCATCCAGAAGGTGAGGTCAGTACAGGTGCATCAAAGCTGGGACTGAGAGACTGAAAAACAGCTTATATCTCAAGGCCATCAGACTGTTAAACAGCCATCACTAACATTGAGTGGCTGCTGCCAACATACAGACTCAATCTCTAGCCACTTTAATAATTAAGAATTGGATGTAATAAATGTATCACCAGTCACTTTTAAACAATTGCACTTTATATACCCTACATTATTAATCTCATATGTATGTACTGTACTCTACACCATCTACTGCATCTTGCCTATGCCATTTGGCCATCGCTCATCCATATATTTATATGTACATATTCTTAATCACTCCTTTACACTTGTGTGTATAAGGTAGTTGATGTGAAATTGTTAGATTACTTGTTAGATGTTACTGCACGGTCGGAACTATAAGCACAAGCATTTCACTACACTCGCATTAATATCTGCTAACCATGTGTATGTGACCAATACATTTTTATTTTATTTTATTTGATCATGGGCTGCATCAGATTTGCCCGTTCTTGCTGTGAGATGTTACCCCACTCTTTCACCAAGGAACCTTCCAGTTCCCAGACATTTCTGGGGGGAATGGCCCTAGCCCTCACCCTCCGACCCAGCAGGTCCCCAACGTGCTCAATGGGATTGAGATCTGCCCTCTTCACTGGCCATGGCAGAACCCTGACATTCCTGTCTTGCAGGAAATCACGCACAGAATGAGCAGTATGGCTGGTGGCATTGTCATGCTGGAGGGTTATGTCAGGATGAGCCTGTAGGAAGGGTACCACATGAGGGAGGAGGATGTCTTCCCTGTAACTCACAACTTTGTGATTGCCTGCAATGACAACAAGCTCAGTCTGATGATGCTGTGACACACTGCCCCAGACCATGTCGGAACCTCCACCTCCAAATCGATCCCTCTCCAGAGTACAGGCCTCAGTGTAACGCTCATTCCTTCGACAATAAACGCGAATCCTACCATCACCCCTGGTGAGACAGAACCGCGTCCGTTGTCTGGTCCATCGACGTTGGGTTTGTGCCCATAGGCGACGTTGTTGCCGGTGATGTCTGGTGAGGACCTGCCTTACAACAGGCCTACAAGCCCTCAGTCCAGCCTCTCTGTCTATTGTGGACGGTCTGAGCACTGATGGAGGGATTGTGCGTTCCTGGTGTAACTCGGCAGTAGTTGTTGCCATCCTGTACCTGTCCCGCAGGTGTGATGTTCGGCTGTACCGATCCTGTGCAGGTGTTGTTACACAAGGTCTGCCACTGTGTGGATGATCAGCTGTCCGTCCTGTCTCCCTGTAGTGCTGTTTTAGGCGTCTCACAGTATGGGCATTGCAATTTATTTCCCTGGCCACTTCTGCAGTTCTCATGCCTCCTTGCAGCATGCCTAAGGCACGTTCACACACATGAGCAGGGACCCTGGGCATCTTTCTTTTGGTGTTTTTCAGAGTTAGTAGAAAGGCCTCTTTAGTGTCCTAAGTTTTTATAACTGTGACCTTAATTGCCTACCGTCTGTGTCTTTTCGACTACTCCACAGGTACATGTTCATTAATTGTTTATGGTTCATTGAACAAGTATGGCAAACGTGTTTAAACCCTTTACAATTAAGATCTGTGAAGTTATTTGGTTTTTACAAATTATCCTTGAAAGACAGGGTCCTGAAAAAGGGCCGTTTCTTTTTTTTTGTTGCTGAGTTTAGTACAGTTAAATAGTTAACATACACACATGGATGCAGCGGTCTAGGGCACTGCATCTCAGTGCAATAGGTGTTGCTACAGTCCCTGGTTCAAAAACAGGCTGTATCAAATCTGGCCGTGAATGGGAGTCCCATAGGGCGGTGCACAATTAGCCTAGCGTCGTCTGGGTTTGGCCGGGGTAGGCCGTCATTGTAAGTAAGAAGACAAAGGTAACTGAACGAAATGACAAATCACCCCGTAGCACTCACCTCTGTCATCATGAAGTGCTTTGAGAGACTAGTCAAGGATCATATCACCTCTACCTTACCTGCAACCCAGACATACTTAAATTTGCTTACCGCCCCAATAGATCCACAGACGATGCAATCGCCATCACTCTGCACACTGCTCTATCCCATCTGGACAAGAGGAATACCAATGTAATAATGCTGTCAACAAAACAAAGGAGATGATCATGGACTGAAGAAAACAGCAGAGGGTGCACCCCCATATCTACATCGACAGGACTGCAGTGGAGAAGGTGGAAAGCTTCAAGTTCCTTGGCGTACACATCACTGACAAACTGAAATGGACCACCCACACAGACAGTGTGGTGAAGAAAATGTAACAGAGCCTCTTCAAACTCGGGATGCTAAATTAATTTGGCTTGTCACCTAAAACCCTCACAAACCTTTACAGATGCACAATTGAGAGCATCCTGTCGGGCTGTATCACTGCCTGGTCACGCAATTGCACCACCCGCAACCACAAGGCTCTCCAGAGGGTGGTGCGGTCTGCCCAACGCATTTCCCAACACCAAAGAAGCCCAACTCATCACAGGCCACTTCCCTTCATTTGGCCTATGGCGGGTGACATGCTTCCATTGTTGGGCAGCAGGATTGGTTACAGTACTATATGCTAAATCCACCAGAAGCCCCAGTCTTGCTCTTTGGCATTGGCCATTAAGTCAAGGAGTGTTGACATGACGGTGACACATTGGTGCGGCATCCAGCATGTGGTGTAGAGGAGAATGAAAATATCTGTAAATACACCCAATCCTTTTTTATTAAACAAAATAGACTCTAGCCTGTTAAACTTAACTTTCTACGACAAACAATTCACTCAAACAAATTTGCACACTCGCTCTCCTTCCAGTCAAAGAGTTGGGGTGTCCGGTAGCAGGCAGCTCATCCACTCTGAAGATTTCTACTTCAATTAGTCGGCAGCACAGGACACCCCGGACCAGGCCCTATTCCCTGACACTCGGAAGAGAAAGAGACGGTAATATAGAGGCCGACGGGCTGGTACCCTGTGAAACTACGGCGACGAGTAAATAATCCACCTCTACCCTCTGTTCTATTAGCAAATGTATACTGAACAAAATATAAATCCAACATGCAACAATTTCAAAGATTTTACTGAGTTACAGTTCATATGAGGAAATCAGTCAATTGAAATAAATAAATTAGGCCCTAATCTATGGATTTCACGTGACTGGAAATACAGATATACATCTGTTGGTCACAAATACCTTAAAAAAAATGGGCTTCACAATAGGCCTCAGGATTTTGTCGGGGTAGGTTCCTTGTCAATCATTGGCTTATTGGTGAAATCAGCAGTCAGACAATATCTTCTTTAAGTAAATCAATTAAACCTTTAATGCAATTGCAGACAGAAGTTGACAATGGAAACACAGCTTGTATGTTTCAGAGTAAGTTCTGCATGTTCTGCAACCCACCTGCTGTATGTATACAGAAATAAACAACCCCACTTTTATTCTACCCAGCAATTATGATTATGCTGGTTTTTAAAATTTAAATGTTTTTACCCCCTTTTTCACCCCAATTTCATGGCATCCAATTGTTAATAGTTACTATCTTGTCTCATCGTTACAACTCCCGTACGGGCTCGGGAGAGACGATGGTCGAAAGCCATGCATCACCCGAAACACAACCCAACCAAGCCCCAGTGCCTTAGACCACTGCGCCACCCGGGAGGCATGTTTATGCTGTTTAATTAGCTTTTTACATGCCACCTGTCAGGTGGATTGATTTATATTGGTAAAGGAGAAATGCTCACTAACAGGGATGTAAGTTAATTTATGCACAACATTTGAGAGACATGCGTTTTTTGCGCGTCTAAAATTTCTAGGATTTTTTATTTCAGTTAATGAAATATGGGACCAACACTTCATATGTTGCGTTTATATTTTTGTTCAGTGTATAATCACTGGAGAACAAACTGAACTAGCGACGTTCAAGACGATCTTATCAACGGGACCTGAAGAACTGTTTTATCTTATGTTTTTCAGAACTTGGCTGGTTTTCTATGCATCGGCAGAACAGAATTTCAGTGTTGGGTAAGCTCAAGGGTGGTGGTGTGTGTATTTGTTAGCAACAGCTGGTGTGCGATTGCTAATATTAAGGAGGTTCTGCTCACTTGAGTTAGAATAAGCTGTAGACCATACTATTTACCAAGAGAGTTTATCTATATTTTTTGTAGCTGTCTATTTACCACCACAAACCTATGCTGGCAATAAGACCTCACACAACAAGCTGTATAGGTCCATAAGAAAACAAGAAAATGCTCATCCAGAGGTGGTGCTGCTAGTGGCCGGTGATTTTAACTGAAATCCGTTTTACCTAATTTCTACCATGTCTCCTGTGCAACTAAAGGGTGAGGAAGAACTCTATCACCTTTACTCCACATACAGAAGTGCATACAAAGCTCTCCCATTTGACATATCTTACCATAACTATCTTGATTCCTGCTCACAAAAACAACAGACAGAAAGTACCAGTGGCGCACTCAATACAGAAGTGGTCTGATAAAGAGGATGCTAAGCTAGAGGACTGATTCGCTAGCACAGACTGGAAAATGTTCCGGGACTCATCCGATGGCATTGAGGAGTTTTCAACACCCGTCACCAGCTTCATTAATAAGTTCATAAACGACGTCGTCCACACAGTGACCATACATACTTACATATCCCAACCAGAAGCAGTAGATTACAGGCAACATCCACACTGAGTTAAAGGCTAAGAGCTTATAATTAAAAACAAATATTTTACTTATATATTTTTAAAACAAAATATACACATACAACATTCATACTCACACAAACGTCAACATCACTCCTGCCCAGACCCACCTGTTCTAACCCCTATTTCCAGTGCCTGCACTACTCTCCGCCACATGTCCTCAAATTTCACAATTTTGTTTCTCTCCGTCGCCAACACTCAAGTGTTAGATAATAAAGGATATGGTTTTTCCATTGTCTTAATGATGGAGGATTGGTTGATTTCCAGTTTTTAAAGTGTTTTTTCAAGATAATTGACAAAAGGGTATCACCAACCCACTGGGTATCTCACTGCCCCCCCCCCCCCCCCCCCCCCCCCCCCCCCCCATATCCCATGAAATATGCAGACGGATGGATTAAAAGTACATTTCCATTGTAATACTTCTAAAAGACAACTTTCAAACTCCTTCCATAACTTCTGGACTTTATAGTATTCCCAGAAGTCATGGATTATATAGTCATTGTTTTTACACTTAAGACATGACTCTTGTTGTGCTGTAGAATTTGTGAATTTGGTTTATTTTATAATAGATTCTGTACATTAGGTTATACTGGATTAAGAGTATATTTTTGTTACTTGTAATTTCATTAGTTATATTCCAAGATTCCTTCCATCTTGTGCCAATATCAGTTATTTTTAAAACTTCTTCAGGATCGGTGTCCCGTCCGCGGGACTGTTGAGCTAACATAGGCTAATGTGATTAGCATGATGTAGTAAGAAACCAAAATAATATTTGATATGGGCAGAAAGCTTCAATTCTTCTTAATCTAACTGCATTGTCCAATTTACAATCGCTATCAGAGTGAAAGAATGCCATACTATTGTTTGAGTAGAGTGCACAATTATGAACTTGAAAATGTATGAATAAACCATTTGGGCAGTCGTGATACAACATTTTGAATAGATAAGCAATACATTCACTGGGATCACTCTAAAATGTTGCACATACAGTACGCCCATCTAGTGGCCAAAGTCAATTGCACCTGGGCTAGAATAATTCATTATGACCTTTCTCTTGCATTTCAAAGATGATCGTACAATTTTTTTATTTTTTTTACCAGATCTGTGTTATATTCTCCTACATTTCTACAAACGTCAAAGTTTTTCCTTTCAAATGGTATCAAGAATATGATTTGGGTGTCATTTTAGGCGAAAATGGCAAAAAAGGGTCTGATCCTTATTAAGTCATGGTTCCAATAGTTACAGTATATTGTTATCCAAGAGGTAGTCGGTTGGATAGGCTCTCTGCAAGGTTTTGTATATTTTACCTATCATATGCATATCATTTTCTGACTAAAGTAGGATTCCTTCAAGATTTCAAATCGAAATATAAATAAATATAAATATAAAACTTAAGTTGCATGTATTTGAAAATATCTACATTGGTCAGTCCAAAATTGCGTTTTAATTCTGTCATGGAAGTACATGTATTTCCTATTACCAAGTAATTTACGTTTTCTATGCCTTTAGTTTTCGA
The DNA here is from genome assembly GCF_013265735.2 of Oncorhynchus mykiss. Taxonomy (NCBI): domain Eukaryota; kingdom Metazoa; phylum Chordata; class Actinopteri; order Salmoniformes; family Salmonidae; genus Oncorhynchus; species Oncorhynchus mykiss. Next base: position 51,904,137 of record NC_048570.1, read on the forward strand.
TGTTGACCAATAGGGTTGTGTTTTTAGGGAGTGATATTGATTCTTGTAGAATCCGTTTCATTTTCTTCCATATTGTTATAGTGTTCTTAACTAGGGTCGCAAAGGGTGGGAAACTTTCCGGTAAGTTTCTGGATTTTTGCCAGAAATTTTCCATGGGAAGTTAAGCCCTGGAATTTTGCTTAAATTCATCAAAAGTTAGCTTATAACAGTGAACCTTTTTTTGTTGGATACACAAGGCAATTCTAGGTCTTGTGGCATATTTTGGTTACCTATTCCCAATTCAATGGAATTGCAACCCTCTGCATGCACAGTGCACTCTTCCATCACATGTACAGCTGATTCTCAAGATCTTGCACACCAATGAGATGCTATTGAGCCCACACTACTACTACACTGTCTAAGCCAAGGACTACATGCTTTCTGGTAAGTTTTGATGACAATACTGGGTGGGGGGAATATATTTTATATGACATACATTATTTTTTGTTAACTAGTAAATAGTAGCCTACAGCAAATTGTGTTTTAAAGCATTTCTAACTTGTTAACAATTTCTGCTAGTTAGTTTTTGATACCATGTACCATTTAGCTTGCTTGAGCCTGCTAACTGAGTGTAAATTCACCTGTTTCCTTACACGTTTCATTTTAAAACATGTATCTTACAAAGGAGTCATTTAATCTAACTATTTATCTGTACATGGAATTGTATTTGTTTTTTTAACATTTTTTTTCCCCCTAATCTTTACAGGAAATGCCTCGGGCACTATCTGAGGTGTGGAGACATTTCACTGCAGCTAATGTAGAAGGAAAAGCTGTGTACATCTGCAAATACTGTGCCAAATCATATGTGAAGAATGCAACAAAGATGCAGAATCATCTGGTCAAGTGCATAAAGTTCACTCAGCGCTCACAACCAGCAACCTCTAACAAAAGTCCCTCTACTTCTATTCAAGGTAAAATATGAATCAGTCACCTTATCGATAGCAACAGCTCATGGTCCTCCTGGAATCAGAAGTTTTTTTTTTGACTCAATGGAGGAACGTAGTCAGAGAAATGCTGATGAATGACTTGCTCGAGCTCTGTATGCAACTGTTTCACCTCTGATGCTCACAGGCAATGTGTATTGGAAGACATTTCTGAATGTTCTTCGCCCAGCATACACCCCTCCAACCAGACATCCTTTATCTACTCATTTGATGGATGCAGAGTTCAACAGAGTTCAAGTGAAGGTCAAGCAAATCATAGAGAAAGAAGCCTGTATTGCAATCATCTCTGATGGGTGGTCGAATGTTCGTGGGCAAGGAATAATTAACTACATCATCTCTACCCCTCAACCACTATTCTACAAGAGCACAGTCACAAGGGACAACAGACACACCGGTCTCTACATTGCAGATGAGCTGAAGGCTGTCATCAGTGACCTTGGACCACAGAAGGTATTTGCACTGGTGCCAGACAATGCTGTGAACATGAAGGCTGCTTGGTCTAAAGTGGAGGAGTCCTACCCTCACATCACACCCATTGGCTGTGCTGCTCATGCATTGACTCTGCTCCTCAAGGACATCATGGCACTGAAAACAATGGATACACGCTACAAGAGAGCAAAGGAAATGGTTCGGTATGTGAAGGGTCATCAAGTTATAGCAGCAATCTCCCCCACCAAGCAAAGTGAGAAGAATATGAGCACCACATTGAAGCTGCCCAGCAACACCAGTTGGGGTGGTGTTGTCATCATGTTTGACAGTCTCCTGAAGGGGAAGGAGTCTCCACGAAATGGCCATATCACAGTCTGCCCCATCAAGAGGATCCTCCTTGATGATGTATTTTGAGAGAGAGTGGTAAGCAGCCTGAAACTCCTGAAACCTATAGCAGTAGCCATTGGACGGATTGAGGGAGGTAATGCCACCCTGTCTGATGTTCAGACTCTGCTTGCAGATGTAAGAGAAGAATTCCGTACTGCCCTGTCCATTTCACTGTTGCTCCAAGCAGAGGAAACTGCAGTTCTGAAATACATCAAAAAGCGTGAAGACTTCTGCCTGAAGCCATACACGCCGCAGCATACATGTTGGACCCCAAGTATGCTGGAAAGAGCATCCTGTCTGGTGCAGAGATCTACAAGGCCTATGGTGTCATCACTACCTTGTCTCGCCACCTTGGCCTGGATCTGGGCAGGGTTATTGGCAGTCTGGCGATGTACACTTCCAAGCAAGGGATTTGGGATGGAGATGCAATATGGCAGTCATGCCAACATATCTCATGGTATCTCACTCATCTCAACATATCTCAACATACCTGGTGGAAGGGACTTTGTGGATCTGAGGCATTTTCCCCCTGTTGCCTTCATAATCATCCAAATCCCACCAACATCAGCCGCCTCAGAGCGCAACTGGTCCTTGTTTGGGAACACACACCAAAGCACACAACAGGCTGACCAACACAAGAGTTGAAAAATTGGTGGCCATCTGGGCAAATTTGAAGCTTTTTGAGCCTGACATCGAGCCATCCTCATCAAGTTTGGAAAGTGACGTTGAAGATGAGGCCTCAGAGTTTGATGTTCTCAGTCAGATGTTCAAGAGGTGGATATTGAGGAGGTCCAGGGAGAAGACATGGAAGCCTGAGACGAAGACAACCACATCTTTAGTTTCTAGACTATCAATTTACAGAATGTATGTTGAAAATGTTTTTGGGAGATGTGATCATGTATCATTGGGATCATTCAATATTGCCTTCTGTTAGTCAAGGAAATCATCCCATGTGAAGAGTCAACTCAATTAAAGTTCAATTTGTAACTAAATCGTTTTTTAAATTTTTTATTAGAAGGATTTAATAATTTGCAGTTATCTACTTAAGGTAAAAGGTGTATGTTTCTGTATCCATATGATATGGTGAATATATCCAATGCAAAAAACATCTACACTTAAAATGTTATTAATATTAATTTGCATATATATCCGTTAATTCCCCCAAATTCCCGTTAATTCCCACAGTTTCCACCTCTGAATATTCCCCAAAATGTGCATCCCTATTCTTAACTATGAAGTTGTTAATGTTCTTAGCTTTATCCTTTGAAAATAGACATGTAAAATATTCTGGGGGTAAGCATGCCCATCTTCAGTATGTACAGTTGAAGTCAGAAGTTTACATACACTTAGGTTGGAGTCATTAATCTACAAATTTCTTGTTAACAAATTATAGTTTTTGCAAGTCGGTTAGGACATCTACTTTGCATGACACAAGCCAATTTTTGCCCCAAAAATTTACAGACAGATTATTTCACTTATCTCACTTTATTACAATTTCAGTGCGTCAGACGTTTACAAAAACTAAGTTGACTGTGCCTTTAACCAAGGGTTTTGCAAATGTAACCTAAGTAGGGTAGAGGAAAAATTCAGGAAGAGGTATTTATGACTGTCATAAACCCCCCCCCCAGGCCAACGTCATGACAGGTGATAGGCAGTAGCAGGCTCGTAAGCATTGATTCAAACAGCACTTTCATGCCTTTTGCCAGCAGCTCTTCGTTGTGCTCAAGCATTGAGCTGTTTATGACTTCAAGCCTGTCAACTCCTGAGATTAGGCTGGTGTAACCGATGTGAAATGGCTAGCTAGTTAGCGGGGTGCGCGTTAATAGCGTTTTAAACTTCACTCGCTCTGAGACTTGGAGTGGTTGTTCCCCTTGCTCTGCATGGGTAACGCTGCTTCGAGGGTCCAACACTTTGTTTTTGCATTATTTAAACCAAATTTAACATGTTTCATTATTTGAGGCTAAATTGATTTTATGTATTATATTAAGTTCAAATAAGTGTTCATTCAGTATTGTTGTAACTGTCATTATTACAAATAAAAATAAAAAAATCGGCCGATTTAATCGGTATAGGCTTTTTTTTTGGTCCTCCAATAATCGGTATCGATACCGATTTATAATCGGTCGACCTCTTCACCAGAGGTCTCTTCACAGTCCTCAAGTCCAGAACGGACTAAGGGAGGTGCACAGTACTACATAGAGCCATGACTACATGGGACTCTATTCCGCATCAGATTTTTTTTTAAACAGGTAAAAATACACCTTATGGAACAACGGGGACTGTGAAGAGAGACACACAAAGGTAGACGCATGCATACGTATGCATTGTTGTATGGTGGTATTAAAGATTTTGTGTTGATGTAATATGATGTACTGTTTTATATGTAATGTATGTTTGATACCAGGAAGAGTAGCTGCTGCTTTTAATAATAATGGGGATCCCTAAAATATACAAATACATAGAACTAGGGAGTACTGAATTGAGTTATGTATGTTGTCCTGTGTAAGTATGGGGTGCTACTTTGTCTAGAATGTTCAATACTATTATATGGGAAAGCTGTCCATACTTGGTGCTTTTCTTTGCGCAAATGTTTTAAGTGTTGTAATATTAATTTGTTCTATTTTTTTTGTCTGGTGATAGCTGCTTCATGATTGTCTAAGAAGGCTGTAAGATCAGTCCAACTGTTCTTTAATTCTGATTTATATCGATTTTCATAGAAGCTTTTAAAATTGTCATTAATAGCATTGTTGTTTCTAATTAAAGCATTTGTATCCTTACGTGTATTTTTTTAAGGGCTATGAGTTTTACATGTAGTTGTTTGCTCTCTTCAAAAGTGAAAGATCATATTTCTGCCATATTTCTGCCTGTTATTTTCTTCTTTGCCTTGGACATTTTTTTATGGGCTTTTTCTAAGATGGTGATTTCTTTTTCTAACTCATATTTCATTTTCGCCGAGTATGTGATGTAAAGATGGCGCCGGAGAAGAAGACTGACGTTTTAAGTGTTCCTGAAAATGTTTATTTATTTCTTTGTTTCTTTGCGTTGTTTGTAACTTATTTTGTATATAATGTTGCTGCTACCGTCTCTTACGACCGAAAATAACTTCTGGACGTCAGTACTGCGATTACTGCCTTCTGAGGGCTGCTTTCTGAGAATTCATAGGCGATCGAATAAACCCCCACTAACTTCCATTCTGCTAGCAAACGTGCAATGCTTCACGGGGGGTCGTGGCTGATAAGCTGTATCTGCAGGATAGAACAGCAGTGTCTGGTAAGACAAAGGGTGGCGGAATATGTATTTTTGTAAATAACAGCTGGTGCACGATATCTAAGGAGGTTTTGAGATTTTGTTTCCCTGAGGTAGTGTGGGCCACAGCTTATCATGAGATACTCTATCTACCTAGAGAGTTTTCTTCTGAATTTTTCATAGCTGTCTACATACCACCAGACTGATGCTGGCACTAAGACAGCATTGAATGAGCTGTATTCTGCAATAAGCAAACAGGAAAACACTCACCCAGAGGTGGTGCTCCTAGTGGCCAGGGACTTTAATGCAGGGAAACTTAAATCCGTTTTTACCAAATTTCTATCAGCATGTTAAATGTGCAACCAGAGGGGAAAAAAACTGGACCACCTTTACTCCACACACAGAGACGCATACAAAGCTCTCCCTCCATAAGGCAAATCTGACCAAAATTATATCCTCCTGATTCCTGCTTACAAGCAAAAATCTAAGCAGGAGGCACCAGTGAGTCGATCAATAAAGAAGTGGTCAGATAAAGCAGATGCTAAGCTACAGGACTGTTTTGATAGCACAGACTGGAATATGTTCCTGGATTCCTGCGATGGCATTGAGGAGTACACCACATCAGTCATTGCCTTCATCAATAAGTGCATCGAAGACATCGTCCCACAGTGACCGTACGTATATTTCCCAACCAAAAGTCATGGATTACAGGCAACATCCTCACTGAGCTAAAGGCTAGAGCTGCCTCTTTCAAGGAGTGGGACTCTAACCCGGAAGCTTATAAGAAATCCCACTATGCCCTCCAACGAACCATCAAACAGGCAAAGCGTCAATACAGGACTAAGATTAAACCGTACTAAAACCGTCTCTGACGCTCGTCGGATGTGGCTGTTCTCTCTGCTACCGCATGGCAAGCAGTCCCGGAGCGCCAAGTCAAGGTCCAAGAGGCTTCTACACAGCTTCCACCCCCAAGCCATAAGACTCCTTAACATCTAATCAAATGACTACCCAGACTATTTGCATTCCCTTACTCCTCTTTTACACCGCTGATACTCTCTGTTGTTATCATCTATGCATAGTCCCTTTAATAACTCTACCTACATGTATATATTACCCCAATTACCTCCACTAACTGGTGCCCCCTCACATTGACTCTGTACCGTTACCCCCCTGTATATAGTCTCACTATTGTTATTTTACTGCTGCTCTTTAATTACTTGTTAATTCTATTTCTTATTCATATTTTTTTTTTAACTGCATTGTTGGACCACTGTGCCACCCGGGAGGCCCATGAACAGCATTCTCACATAGGTTTTCCTCTTATCTAGTTGGGGGAGGGAAGTGTGGAGTGCAATTTAGATTGCATTGTATATGGATCTTTAGGGGTGGTATGCAAATTGGAGTGGGTCTGGGATGATGGAGTTGATGTGTGCATTAACCAGCCTTTCAAAACATTTCATGATTACAGATGTGAGTGCTACAGGGCGGTAGTTATTGTGGCGCAGGTAGCCTTAGAGTTTTTGGGAACAAGAATGGTGGTGGTCAGCTTGAGACATGGGGATAACAAACTGGGAGAAGGAGAGACATTGGTGGGCAGGTCATGTATGTGTCTTCCTTTGTAATCCTTAATGGATCGTAGCCCCTGCCACATCCGGCGGGCATTGGAGCCTATATAATAGTTCTTCATCTTGTTCCTATATTGTCCTTTTGCTTGTTTGATGGCTCTGCAGAGGTCGTAGTGGGACTTCTTGTTTGTGTCCTCAGTCGTAGCCTCAGGGTTGGCTGCAATAGCCCTGTGTCTGATAGCCCTGTCATTTGGCCTAGCCAAATTCAGGAACAGATGAGAAACAAAGTAATTGACATCTATCAGTATGGAAAGAGTTACAAAGCCATTTCTAAAGCTTTGGGACTCCAGCGAACCACGATGAGAGCCATTATCCACAAATGGAGAAAATTTGGAACAGTGGTGAACCTTCCCAGGAGTGGCCGGCCTACCAAACTTACCCCAAGAGCGAAAGCGACGACTCATCCAAGAGGTCACAAAAGAACCCACAACAACATCTAAAGAACAGCAGGTCTTACTTGCCTCAGTTAAGGTCAGTGTTCATGACTCATCCATAAGAAAGAGACTGGGCAAACATGGCATCCATAGCAGAGTTCCAAGGCGAAAACCACTGCTGACCAAAAAGAACATAAAGGCTCGTCTCACTTTTGGCAAAAAACATCTTGATGATCCCCAAGACTATTGGGAAAATATTCTGTGGACTGACGAGACAACAGTTGCACTTTTTGGAAGTTGTGCGTCCCTTTACATCTGGCGTAAAAGTAACACAGCATTTCAGAAATAGAACATCATACCAACAGTCAAATATGGTGGTGGTGTGGGGCTGCTTTGCTGCTTCAGGACTTGGACGACTTGCTGTGATTGATGGAACCATTTAAAAAATATATATATTTAACCTTTATTTAACCAGGTAGGCTAGTTGAGAACAAGTTCTCATTTGCAACTGCGACCTGGCCAAGATAAAGCATAGCAGTGTGAACAGACAACACAGAGTTACACATGGAGTAAACAATTAACAAGTCAATAACACAGTAGAAAAAAATGAGAGTCTATATACATTGTGTGCAAAAGGCATGAGGAGGTAGGCGAATAATTACAATTTTGCAGATTAATAACACTGGAGTGATAAATGATCAGATGGTCATGTACAGGTAGAGATATTGGTGTGCAAAAGAGCAGAAAAGTAAATAAAAAAAACAGTATGGGGATGAGGTAGGTAAAAATGGGTGGGCTATTTACCGATAGACTATGTACAGCTGCAGCGATCGGTTAGCTGCTCAGATAGCAGATGTTTGAAGTTGGTGAGGGAGATAAAAGTCTCCAACTTCAGCGATTTTTGCAATTCGTTCCAGTCACAGGCAGCAGAGAACTGGAACGAAAGGCGGCCAAATGAGGTGTTGGCATTCTGCTCTCTACCAAAAAATCCTGAAGGAGAATATCCGGCCATCAGTTCGTGACCTCAACCAGAAGCTCACTTGGGTTCTGCAGCAGGACAATGATCCGAAACACACCAGCAAGTCCACCTCTGAATGGCTTATAAAAAACAAAATTAAGGTTTTGGGGTGGCCTAGTCAAAGCCGGACTTGAATCCGATTGAGATGCTGTGGCATGACCTTAAAAAGGCGGTTCATGCTCGAAAACCCTCCAATGTGGCTGAATTAAAACAATTCTGCAAAGAAGAGTGGGCCAAAATTCCTCCACAGCGATGTGAATGACTCATTGCCAGTTATCGCAAATGCTTGATTTGATGTTGTTGCTGCTGAGGGTGGCACAACCAGTTATTAGGTTTAGGGGGCAATTACTTTGTCACATAGGGCCATGAAGGTTGGGATAGCTTTTTTCCCTTAATAAATAAAATCATCACTTAAAAACTGCATTTTGTGTTTACTTGTGTTATCTTTGTGTAATCTTTAAATTTGTTTGATGATCTGAAACATTTAAGTGTGACAAATGAGCAAAACAAAAAAGAAGGGGCAAATACTTTTTCATAGCACTGTAGTTAAAGAGCGGCAGTAAAATAACAATAGCGAGGCTATATACAGGGGGTACCGGCACCGGTTAGTTGAGGTAATTGAGGTAATATGTACATGTAGGTAGAGTTATTAAAGTGAGTGACTATGCATAGATAATAACAGAGAGTAGCATGGGGGGGGGGGTGCAAATTGTCTGGTTTGTAAGGGGGGGCAATGCAAATAGTCTGGGTAGCCATTTGATTAGATGTCAGATTGTTCATTTGTAAATTCAGAGCCTTTTGCTCTCGGAGCATTCAGAGCGCACACTGGACACTGGTTGATCCAAGTGTTCTGACCTCACAACAGCAGTCAAGTACCCAAACTAACTGGCTAGTTCCTTCCAGACACAAATGAGAGAACAGCTCACTGACTGTTTTACTCGCCCTAGCAGAGCTGGTTAGGCTTTTTTTTTTTTTTTAGGTTTTTATGTTATCCAGAGCGTTGGTGACTGCTGGCAAAATGTAATTACGTTTTTTTTGCCAACGTTTACTGACACTGGCCATATTCAACGGTTTTGAGATTTTGTAAATTCATCAGTTATTCTGCGCTCTAGCACACTCAGATGAGAGTGCTCTGAAATCGAAGTACATAGCCAGAGTGAATTTACCAGCTAAGTCTATCGACAGTTGTTGCTGGGACATCATGAACATTCTATTGAAATGTTTACTTGCATAGTGGAGTCTTTTGCTTAGACATGTAGCTAGCTAGCTAAACAATGAACCACAATCCCAGCTCATAACCATACTACCCTGCATGAATCTGCAGGTAGCTAACCAACCAGGTTCATTGTTAGATAGCTAATAGTAGGCCATAACTAGCAATGCAAATGGCTCTGAGATACAAATAATATTACTACACAGATCACACACACCGTTAGCGAGCCAGCCAGCTAACGTTAGCTAGATACCTAACGGTAGGTACGCTTTAATTTGAAATAAACTACTTTCTGACTAGTTTAAATGTTTATTATCTGAAAATGTAGCTAGCTAGACTATCTTACCAGCTAAGTCTATCGACAGTTGTTGCTGGGACATCATGAACATTCTATTGAAATGTTTACTTCCATAGTGGAGTCTTTTGTTTAGACATGTAGCTAGCTAGCTAAACAATGAACCACAATCCCAGCTCATAACCATACTACCCTGCATGAATCTGCAGGTAGCTAACCAACCAGGTTCAATGTTAGCTAGCTAATAGTAGGCCATAACTAGCAATGCAAATGGCTCTGAGATACAAATAATATTACTACACAGATCACACACAACGTTAGCGAGCCAGCCAGCTAACGTTAGCTAGATACCTAACGGTAGGTACGCTTTAATTTGAAATAAACTACTTTCTGACTAGTTTAAATGTTTATTATCTGAAAATGTAGCTAGCTAGACTATCTTACCATACACATGGATGAACACTTCTCCCTTTCTGTCACGGATGCCATGGTTCCCCTTAGCTTGAAGATATAATCCAGAGACAGGTGTTCCTTTTTCCGACTCCTTCTGCATATTTGCAATCAAATGCCAAAATATTCTCCATCTCCTTGGCTATCATACTCTTAATTCCACTGATTTCAAAACTCAGTCCTTCAGAAAGTAGAGAGCAACACTTTTTTGCAGTTCTACAAAGTGATATCTTTAAAAAAAGATGCGTTAGAAAGGACTATCTACACTTACGAACCAGCTCATATTATAGACAGTAGCGGGCTAATTTTTATTTTTTTATTTATTTCACCTTTTTTTTAACCAGGTAGGCAAGTTGAGAACAAGTTCTCATTTACAATTGCGACCTGGCCAAGATAAAGCAAAGCAGTTCGACACATACAACGACACAGAGTTACACATGGAGTAAAACAAACATACAGTCAATAATACAGTATAAACAAGTCTATATACGATGTGAGCAAATGAGGTGAGATAAGGGAGGTAAAGGCAAAAAAAGGCCATGGTGACAAATCCGATATCTCAGCCAGTCATAGCTAGCGGGAAGGTACCTGTCTTTTTCTGTGGCTAAATCAACTAGGCTCAAACTATTTTATTTGTTTTTAGAGATGCAATATACTTTTGTTATTAAGGCACATGAAAGTTTATATGTTCCAGAAGGCATTTCCGCCCCAAAAAAAGGCATTTTGATAAAAAAAAGTTTACGTTCAAATGGCTCTCTGGTGAAGTAGTGACGCACGACTAATTTCCTGAAATGAGTCACATTTTGTGCAAAAAGATATACCCACAAAATAGCAAAGTTGGGCCAGAGCTCGGAACACAGCAGCCGTCTCCTCATCTCTCACTGTGTTTGTGTGCGTGTGTGTGTTTATTTACCTTAATTTTATTAAGGTATAAGAAAGTTGATTTACCTTATAAGAAGTCTCTTTTATAACTTTTATTTTACCTTTATTTAACTTGCCCTGCTCAATAAAAAAACAGCACAAACAGGCAAGTATAGATACACGTAAATATAGACAATATACACATTAAGATACAGTTAATTAAAACAAACACATTCTTGATGCCTGGTCATTCTTTAAAAGTAACTTCCTCACCATTTTAGATAAGCATGCTCCTTTCAAAAAATGCAGAACTAAGAACAGATACAGCCCTTGGTTCACTCCAGACCTGACTGCCCTCGACCAGCACAAAAATATCCTGTGGCGGACTGCAATAGCATCGAATAGTCCCCGCGATATGCAACTGTTCAGGGAAGTCAGGAACCAATATACGCAGTCAGTCAGGAAAGCTAAGGCCAGCTTCTTCAGGCAGAAGTTTGCATCCTGTAGCTCCAACTCCAAAAAGTTCTGGGACACTGTGAAGTCCATGGAGAACAAGAGCACCTCCTCCCAGCTGCCCACTGCACTGAGGCTAGGTAACACGGTCACCACCGATAAATCCATGATTATCGAAAACTTCAACAAGCATTTCTCAACAGCTGGCCATGCCTTCCGCCTGGCTACTCCAACCTCAGCCAACAGCTCCGCCCCCCCCGCAGCTACTCGCCCAAGCCTCTCCAGGTTCTCCTTTACCCAAATCCAGATAGCAGATGTTCTGAAAGAGCTGCAAAACCTGGACCCGTACAAATCAGCTGGGCTTGACAATCTGGACCCTCTATTTCTGAAACTATCCGCCGCCATTGTCGCAACCCCTATTACCAGCCTGTTCAACCTCTCTTTCATATCGTCTGAGATCCCCAAGGATTGGAAAGCTGCCGCAGTCATCCCCCTCTTCAAAGGGGGAGACACCCTGGACCCAAACTGTTACAGACCTATATCCATCCTGCCCTGCCTATCTGAGGTCTTCGAAAGCCAAGTCAACAAACAGGTCACTGACCATCTCGAATCCCACCGTACCTTCTCCGCTGTGCAATCTGGTTTCCGAGCCGGTCACGGGTGCACCTCAGCCACGCTCAAGGTACTAAACGATATCATAACCGCCATCGATAAAAGACAGTACTGTGCAGCCGTCTTCATCGACCTTGCCAAGGCTTTCGACTCTGTCAATCACCATATTCTTATCGGCAGACTCAGTAGCCTCGGTTTTTCGGATGACTGCCTTGCCTGGTTCACCAATTACTTTGCAGACAGAGTTCAGTGTGTCAAATCGGAGGGCATGCTGTCCGGTCCTCTGGCAGTCTCTATGGGGGTGCCACAGGGTTCAATCCTCGGGCCGACTCTTTTCTCTGTATATATCAATGATGTTGCTCTTGCTGCGGGCGATTCCCTGATCCACCTCTACGCAGACGACACCATTCTATATACTTCCGGCCCGTCCTTGGACACTGTGCTATCTAACCTCCAAACAAGCTTCAATGCCATACAACACTCCTTCCGTGGCCTCCAACTGCTCTTAAACGCTAGTAAAACCAAATGCATGCTTTTCAACCGTTCGCTGCCTGCACCCGCACGCCTGACCAGCATCACCACCCTGGATGGTTCCGACCTTGAATATGTGGACATCTATAAGTAACTAGGTGTCTGGCTAGAATGTAAACTCTCCTTCCAGACTCATATCAAACATCTCCAATCGAAAATCAAATCAAGAATCGGCTTTCTATTCCGCAACAAAGCCTCCTTCACTCACGCCGCCAAACTTACCCTAGTAAAACTGACTATCCTACCGATCCTCGACTTCGGCGATGTCATCTACAAAATTGCTTCCAACACTCTACTCAGCAAACTGGATGCAGTTTATCACAGTGCCATCCGTTTTGTCACTAAAGTACCTTATACCACCCACCACTGCAACTTGTATGCTCTAGTCGGCTGGCCCTCGCTACATATTCGTCGCCAGACCCACTGGCTCCAGGCCATCTACAAGTCCATGCTAGGTAAAGCTCCGCCTTATCTCAGTTCACTGGTCACGATGGCAACACCCATCCGTAGCACACGCTCCAGCAGATGTATCTCACTGATCATCCCTAAAGCCAACACCTCATTTGGCCGCCTTTCGTTCCAGTTCTCTGCTGCCTGTGACTGGAACGAATTGCAAAAATCGCTGAAGTTGGAGACTTTTATCTCCCTCACCAACTTCAAACATCTGCTATCTGAGCAGCTAACCGATCGCTGCAGCTGTACATAGTCTATCGGTAAATAGCCCACCCATTTTTACCTACCTCATCCCCATACTGTTTTTATTTATTTACTTTTCTGCTCTTTTGCACACCAATATCTCTACCTGTACATGACCATCTGATCATTTATCACTCCAGTGTTATTAATCTGCAAAATTTTAATTATTCGCCTACCTCCTCATGCCTTTTGCACACAATGTATATAGACTCCCCTTTTTTTTCTACTGTGTTATTGACTTGTTAATTGTTTACTTACTCCATGTGTAACTTTGTGTTGATTGTTCACACTGCTATGCTTTATCTTGGCCAGGTCGCAGTTGCAAATGAGAACTTGTTCTCAACTAGCCTACCTGGTTAAATAAAGGTGAAATAAAAAAAATAAAATAAAAAATGCGATTGAGTGCTATAAAATCTGCTGACAGAAAGTTGAGGAGAGAGAGATGGATAGAGTTAGCTCCATTAGCTCCACACATTCCTGGCTCTGTATCTGGTGGTGGTCCCCTCATGAATACATATGAGCAAGCTTTGCTAGCTGCTACAGAGGTACAGGTATTCTCCGCTGTGACTACTGATGAAGGATGGAATGGAAACCTGTAGTACACTTAAACAGAGTTAACACTTCTACAAAGCCCACTTATCAGGAGTCCAGCCCTGCTTGACTTCGAGCCAGCTCTGCCTATGTCCTCCCCACCTTACATTTGATTGATGGATTGATTGCTTGCTTGCTAGCTTGATTGGCATCATTAACGGTATCAATAAATGGATATGAATATGCAACCTTTTCCCCAAACCCTCTTCAGTCATTGAACACACTAGAGTGTCTCCACCAAATATAAATACAGTGGGATTGTAACGGGAATGAAGTTACAATCAATCAGTTGCAAATATAGGAACAACTTGCAGCACAGCGGTGTTAACCGTGTTGAAATCGACACATCCTGGCAAGCTAGTTCCCCTTGCAGACATTGCCATTTGATGTTAAAACCACACCTGTCCTTAATATACAATGTCAAGATTATTATTGAACCCGTAGTGCAGTTTTTCTGTGAGTAATCCAATGATGTGATGGACTCCTGAGGACACTGTGTATTTGACAGTGTGTGTGTGGTGTGTGTGTGTGTGTGTGTGTGTGTGTGAGGCGGACCCATCTCTCTTATTAATGACCCCTCTCTGGTTAAAATAAGAGCCTCTGAGCTCTAAGCTCTACTCTGTTAAATGAATAAACAGCTCAGGGGAGAGGAACAACTCCCATACAGGGATGAGTGAGGGAAGGAGGGAGATGAGAAAGGGAGAGCTCTCTGGTGAATTACCTTTTCACTAGCCCCATCTCTTCCTATGATAGAGTGAGTGTCAAATAGTTATCACTTTAGATAGTGTGTAAAAAAAAAAATGAAAGTGTATATAGGCCTAAGTGGCAAAAGTGGAGTTTGCAGAGTACTGTAGAGCTGGGGACGGCTAATGTCGCCAGTAACTAAACACAACAGATAAAGGAAATATGTTAGACAGATCGTTTGTCACAAGAATAGTTTCCCAGACAGCAGATGACACTTCTCCATTTGCCTCTGATGCAAATGGCTGTTCAACTGTTTAATACATAATAATAGATCTTACTTGGCAGACACCATTCAGGGCTCTCAAGGACATCTTACATCAAAAGTAGGCCTACATAAAATCCAGTGTATCAATTGAAATGCAATTTAAATTAAAGGAACGGATTGAACAGCACAGATAAAAACAGGATGGAAGGGTTGGGTAGAGGATACGGTAAGAGGTTTAGGGGGTAGGGTTGGGAATAGGATACGGACCTGGCTTAAGGTAAGGGTGTGGGTTGCAGGGACACATAGGGATACTGGGAAGGAAAAGAAGGGTGATTTGGACAGAATAAATCATGGACCATAGGCTATAAATTATAGGCATCCATGAAGAAGTGTGTTTTTAGGGAGGTTTTTTTGTGGGGGCGGGGGGCAAGGAGACCAGCAGAGGGAGCAGAGTAAGTGGGAGAGGGCATAGACTGGGAGAAGGTCAGAGAGGGACTGTAAGTGGGTGACAGGTTGTAATTCAAATGAAGTGTGTGTATATTTATGAAGGAAAGAGGCAAACGTGTGAGGGCTCAAAAAGGTGACACTTTTCTTTGCACTGAAACATGCAAAAAAAATCCCTGCTAGGGGGAAATGCAGGTTTTAACTAATTAAACAACAAAGAATATGATCTACATGATCAGTCTCTGTGTGTAAAATAAAAAGTGGTTAATGTGAACCTAACTCACAGCTAAAAAAAAAATCCAATGTTATTTGTTGCCTTGACTTTACTGCAAATGAGAAATAACAATACACTAAGATTAGGGATGCACCGATATTAAATTGTTGGCCGATACCGATATGCAATATTTTCCTTGCCTAAAAATACCAATAACCAATATTTATAATTGTAGCACCCTTTTAAGCATTCTAGTAGAGTTAAATAGTTAACACACACACACACGGATGCATCTCAGTGCAAGAGGCGTCACTACGGTTCGAATCCAGGCTGTATCACATCCGGCCATGATTGGGTGGCGCACAACTGGCTCAGTGTCGCCCGGGTTTGGCCTGGGGTAGGCAGTCATTGTAAATTTTAAGAGTTTGTTCTTAACTGACTTGCCTAGTTAAATACAGGTTACACACACCACGCTGACCAAAAAGTTATTTTGTTGGAATTTATGTATGTTCCCATTACCAGTAAAACCTGTTTCTTTCCCTTATGTGTTTCGTTCATTTGTTCAGTCGTTTCATTCTCAACCAGGATTTCATCATACATGTCAAGCAGTGGTTTCAGCTCTGTCTGTCCGTGGCCTCTCTTCCTCTGTGCGCACTGTCACTGTGTCCGTTTTCATCTTGTCCAACTGTCTATGTAACATTTCACGTAAACCCTGTTTTTTATCTGCATCGAAGTAGCGGTCCTTGTACCTAGCATCGAGCATGGTGGCGATACATTAAAGAGGCTCCGAGAGCATACCACCGAATCGCCTCGAGTACTTTTGTAAGTTAACCCCACGGTCTGTGTCGGCAGTTTTTTTGAGCAGGTGTTTCAATGCCTTGACCGAGGGTATCACGTCTGCTGCAGGTGATTAAGTTGATTAGCTTATTTCTCTGAGACAGTTGTTCGAATGGCGCTAGGAGTGTGTTCATGTTTCCAAGTTTCAAACATGTTCTCAAATGTCATTGAAATGGCAGCAGTGGTATGAGAACCAGCACATTCTTGAGCATGCAATACGGCTTTCCTCAGTACGAAATTCTCACCGACCCACTGTGCTGTCAGCTGACATCGCTGGTCCAAATGTCAGTCGTGACGCCCATATGAAGCATAAGAATTCCATTATCTTGGCATTAATGTATTTCAACCTTTGAGTTGTTTCTCTGAAATGTTCTTACTCTTTCAAATGACTGCTCAATTTCAACTTGTTTGGAAGTGTGCGCTTAGTATTTTTCTGCTTTTGTTCTGTATAGCGCAGTATTTTTCGTGGTGTCACTCAGTCATCTCCGTACGTTACATGCAGTTGAAGTCGGAAGTTTACATACACCTTAGCCAAATACATTTAAACTCAGTTTTCACAATCCCTGACATTTAATACCTGTCTTAGGTCAGTTAGGATCACCACTTTTTTTTAAGAACGTGAAATGTCAGAATAATAGAAGAGAGAGTGATTTATTTCAGCTTTTATTTATTTCATCACATTCCCAGTGGGATAGAAGTTTACATACACTCAACTAGTATGTGGTAGCATTGCCTTTAAATAGTTTAACATGGGTCAAACGTTTCGGGTAGCCTTCCACAAGCTTCCCACAATAAGTTGGGTGAGTTTTGGCCCATTTCTCCTGACAGAGCTGGTGTACCTGAGTCAGGTTGTTGGCCTCCTTGCTCGCACACGCTTTTTCAGTTCTTCCCACAAATATTCTATAGGATTGAGGTCAGGGCTTTGTGATGGCCACTCCAATACCTTGACTTTGTTGTCCTTGAGCCATTTTGCCACAACTTTGGAAGTATGCTTGGGGTCATTGTCCATTTGAAGACCCATTTGCGACCAAGCTTTAACTTCCTGACTGATGTCTTGAGATGTTGCTTCAATATATCCACATAATTATCTTTCCTCATGATGCCATCTATTTTGTGAAGTGCAACAGTCCATCCTGCAGCAAAGCACCCCCACGACATGATGCTACCACCCCCGTGCTTCACGGTTAGGATGGTGTTCTTCAGCTTGCAAGCCTCCCCCTTTTTCCTCCAAACACAACGACGGTCATTATGGCCAAAAAGTTATATATTTTGTTTCATCAGACCAGAGGACATTTCTCCAAAAAGGTAAATCTTTGTCCCCATGTGCAGTTGCAAACCGTAGTCTGGCTTTTTTATGGCGGTTTTGGAGCAGTGGCTTCTTCCTTGCTGAGCAGCCTTTTAGGTTATGCCGATATAGGACTTGTTTTACTGTGTTTATAGAGACTTTTGTACCTTTTTCCTCCAGCACCTTCATAAGGTCCTTTGCTGTTGTTCTGGGATTGATATGCTATTTTCGCACCAAAGTATGTTCATCTCTAGGAGACAGAACGTGTCTCCTTCCTGAGCGGTATGACGGCTGCGTGTCCCATGGTGTTTATACTTGTGTGCTATTGTTTGTACAGATGAATTTTGTACCTTCAGGCGTTTGGAAATTGCTCCCAAGATGAACCAGAGTTGTTGAGGTCTACAATTATTTTTCTGAGGTCTTGGCTGGTTTCTTTTAGATTTTCCCATGTTTTCAAGCAAAGAGGCACTGAGTTTGAAGGTAGGTCTTTAACTTCTTCGATATAGGGGGCGCTCTTAATTTTTGGATTAAAAACGTTCCCGTTTTAAACAAGATATTTTGTCACGAAAAGATGCTCGACTATGCATATAATTGACAGCTTTGGAAAGAAAACACTCTGACGTTTCCAAAACTGCAAAGATGTTGTCAGTGAGTGCCACAGAACTGATGTTACAGAAAAAACCCAGATAAAAATACAATCAGGAAGTGCCGCATTATTTGAAACCGCCTCATGGCAATGACTCCTTATATGGCTGTGGATGAGCTAGGAGTCACCTTGCCTTTTCCACGTTTTCCCCAGGGTGTCTGCAGCATTGTGACGTATTTGTAGGCATATCATTGGAAGATTGACCATAAGAGACTACATTTACCAGGTGGTCGCTTGGTGTCCTCCGTCGCAATTATTGCGTAATCTCCAGCTGCAGTATTTTTCCGTTTTCTTCTGATGAGAAGCCAGCTGCCACCACTGATAGATTATCGAATAGACATGTGAAAAACACCTTGAGGATTGATTCTAAACAACGATATTATGGAGCTAATTTGGAAAAAAGTTTGGCGTCGTTTTTTTTTCTTAGCCAAACTTGATGAACAAAACGGAGCTATTTCTCTTACACAAATAATCTTTTTGGAAAAAATAAATGTTTGCTATCTAACTGAGAGTCTCATCATTGAAAACATCCGAAGTTCTTCAAAGGTAAATTATTTTATTTGAATGCCTTTCTTGTTTTTGTGAAAATGTTGCCTGCTGAATGCTAGGCTTAATGCTATGCTAGGCTATCAATACTCTTACACAAATGCTTGTGTAGCTTTGGTTAAAGCATATTTTGAAAATCTGAGATGACAGTGTTGTTAACAAAAGGCTAAGCTTGTGTTTCAATATATTTATTTCATTTCATTTGCGATTTTCATGAATAGGAAACGTTGCGTTATGGTAATGAGCTTGAGGCTATGATTACGCTCCCGGATACGGGATTGCTCGACGCTTGAGGTTAAATACATCCACAGGTACACCTCCAATTTACTCAAATGATGTTAATTAGCCTATCAGAAGCTTCTAAAGCCATGACATAATTTTCTGGAATTTTCCTATCTGTTTAAAGGCACAGTAAACTTACTGTATGTACACTACTGTCTCACTGGAATTGTGATACAGTTAATTATAAGTGAAACAATCTGTCTGTACACAATTGTTGGAAAAATTACTTGTGTCTTGTGTCTTGTACCGTACGTACATACCACAACCAGAAGCCATGGTTTACAGGCAACCCAGAGTTAAAGGCTAGAGCTGCCGCTTTCAAGGAGAAGGACTCTAACCCGGACGCTTATAAGAAATCCCTCTATGCCCTCCGACGAACCATCAAACAAGCAAAGCGTCAATACAGGACTAAGAATGAATCGTACTACTCCAGCTCCGACAGTCGTCGGATGTGGCAGGTCTTGCAATCTATTACAGACTACAAAGGGAAGGACAGCCGCGAGCTAACCAGTGACACGAGCCTACCAGACGAGCTAAATAACTTCTATGTTTGCTTCGAGGCAAGCAACACAAAAGTATGCATAAAAGCATCAGCTGTTGCGGACGACTGTGATCACGCTCTCCGTAGTCGAATGTGTGTAGTATCTTTAAACAGGTCCACATTCACAAGGCCGCAGGGCCTGACAGATTATCATGACGTGTATTGCGAGCATGCGCTGACCAACTGGCAAGTGTCTTCACTGACATTTTCAACTTGTCCCTGACCGAGTCTGTACTAACATGTTTCAAGCAGACCACCATAGTCCCTGTGCCCAAGAACAACAAGGTAACCTGCCTAAATGACTACCGACCCGTAGCATTCACATATGTAGCCATGAAGTGCTTTGAATGGCTGGCCATGGCTCACAGCAACACCATTATTCCAGAAACCATTAGACCCAGTCCAATTTGCACACCGCCCCAACAGATCCACAGATGATGCAATCTCTATTGCACTCCACACAACCTTTTCCCACATGGACAAAAGGAACACCTACGTGAGAATGCTATTCATTGACTACAGCTCAGTGTTCAACACCATAGTGCCCTCAAAGCTCATCACTAAGCTAAGGACCCTGGGATTAAACACTTCCCTCTTAACCTGGATCCTGGACTTTCTGACTTGCCGCTCCCAGGTGGTAAGGGTAGGTAACAACACATCTGCTATGCTGATCATATACACGGGGGCCCCTGAGGGGTGGGTGCTCAGTCCCCTCCCGTACTCCTTGTTCACCCATGAATGGATGTCCAAACACGACTCCAACACCATCATTAAGTTTGCTGATGACACAACAGCGGTAGGCATGATCACCGATAACGATGAGACAGCCTATAGGGAGGAGGTCAGAGACACTGCCAGGATAACAACCTCTCCCTCAACGTGATCAAGACAAAGGATATGATTGTGGACTACAGGAAAATGAGGACTGAGCACGCCCCCATTCTCATCGATGGGGCTGTAGTGGAACAGGTTGAGAGCTTCATGTTCCTTGGTGTCCACATCACCAGCAAACTATCATGGTCCAAGCACACCAAGACAGTCGTGAAGAGGGCACAACAACGCATATTCCTCCTCAGGTGACTTGATTTGGCATTGATCCTCAGATCCTCAAAAAGTTCTACAGCTGCACCATCGAGAGTGGTTGCATCACCGCCTGGTATTGAAACTGCTCGGCCTCCGACCGCAAGGCACTACAGAGGGTAGTGAGTACAGCCCAGTACATCACTGGGGCCCAAGCTTCCTGCAATCCAGGACCTCTATACCAGGCGGAGTCAGAGGAAGGCTCTAAAAATTACCTATAGACTCCAGCCACCCTAGTGGGTTCTTTCTGATGTTCTTTCTGCTACCGCATGGCAGGCGGTACCGGAGCGCCAATTCTAGGTCCAAAATGCTTCTAAACAGCTTCTTCCCCCAAGCCATGAGACTCCTGAACAGCTAATCAAATGGCTACCCGGACTATTTGCATTGTCCCCCCTCAATTACCTCGACTAACCTGTGCCCCCGCACATTGATTATTTACCCTTACCCCCTGTATATAGCCTTGCTACTGTTATTTTATTGTTGCTCCTTAATTATTATATTTATTTTCTTTATTTTTTAATTGTATTTTTTTTTTACTTCAGTTTATTTGAGTAAATACTTATTTTTATTAAAACTGCATTGTTGGTTAAGGGCTTGTAAGTATTTCACTTTTCTCCCAGTCCCTGCCGCTCCCAGTCCCTGCCACTGAAAAACATCCCCACAGCATGATGCTGTAACCACCATGCTTTACCGTAGGGATGGTGCCAGGTTTGCTCCAGACGTGACGCTTTTCATTCAGGCTAATGAGTTCAATCTTGGTTTCATAAGACCAGAGGATCTTGTTCCTCATGGTCTGAGAGTCCTTTAGGTGCCTTTTGGCAAACTCCAAGTTGACTGAGGAGTGGCTTCCGTCTGGCCACTCTACCATAAAGGCCTGATTGGTGGAGTGCTGCAGAGATAGTTGTCCTTCTGAAAGGTTAATCTTAACAGAGGAACTCTGGAGTTCTGTCAGAGTAACCATCCTGTTCTTTGTCACCTTCCCGACCCCGATTGCTCAGTTTGGCCAGTCTTGGTGGTTCCAAACTTCTTCCATTTAAGAATGGTGGTGTCCACTGTGTTCTTGGGGCCCTTCAATGCTGCATACATTTTTGGGTACCTTTTCCCAGATCTGTGCCTCGTCACAATCCTGTCTCAGAGGTCTACGGACAATTCCTTTGACCTCATGGCTTGGTTTTTGCTCTGATATGCACTGGCAATTGTGTGACCTTATATAGACAGGTGTGTCCAATCAATTGAATTCACCACAGGTGGACTCGAATCAAGTTATAGAAACATCTCAAGGTTGATCAATGGAAATTGGATGCACCTGAGCTCAATTTAGTCTCCTAGCAAAGGGTCTGAATACTTATGTAAATAAGGTATTTCTGTTTGTTTTTTTATAAATTGCAAACATTTCTAAAAACCTGTTTTCGCTTTGTCATTATGGAGTATTGTGTGTAGATTGATGAGGAAAATGTTTTATTTCATACATTTTAATAAATAAAGCTGTAACGTAACAAAATATGGAAAAAGTCAAGGGGTCTGTATACTTTCCGAATACACTCTATATGATATTATATGTAAAAAGAGAGAAATAAAGAAAATGCATCATGTTATCCTAATTATTGTGCTAGGGATATTTGTTCTTTAACTTTTATTTAGTCAGGCGAAACCCATTGAGATTAGGGTCTCATTTTCAAAGGTGCCCTAAGCACAGTAATACAATAGTACAAAATGATCATTCTAACAAGGATAGAAAATATTTAAAAAATTCAAGGTACAACTCATAACAATCTCTTCATTCAATCAAAACATCTGCAATTCTCATTCAACACACTAATACTGGAGTCTTAAACTGCCCTGGCGGCACCAGGGAATCAAGATGCAAGGAGATCTGCAGGCTATTTCAAGAATGGGAGGCATTAGAACTGAAAGTGGATCTGCCCCGATCGGTATGGACTATTTTAACCTCGAGAGTTAACCATCCCTGTGAACGGGTTTAAATTAGGTAGGTTGGAAGCTTTTTCAGAATAGCTTTGTAAGCAAACAGGGAGTATTGACGTTATGTACGGGACTTTGGTGAGGTCCAGCTGACCCTTTGATACAGGATGTAGTGATGAATATTAAACCTGTCACCTGTGATGAAGGGAAGTGCGCTATGGAGACTGCAGCCAAAGGTTTTAGAGTGGTGTCTGCTGCGTTTTGCTAAAATGGTGTCACCATAGTCCAAAACTAGCAGGAAAGTTGTCAAGATCTATTTCTAAAAAAGAAGCTCACTTTAAATCATAACTATTTAACTTGCATATGTTTTTTAAACATTAGATCTTTATCAATCCAAACACCCAATTAATGTATTGTGAAATCTGTTGTAAAATGTATTTTAATATTTACATGTTTTATTATCATGTATATAACTGCCTTCTTTGTCCTCCAAACACGATGAGTTGAGTTTTTTCAAAAAGTTATATTTTGGTTTCATCTGACCATATGACATTCTCCCAGTCTTCTTCTGGATCATCCAAATGCTCTCTAGCAAACTTCAGACGGGCCTAGACATGTACTGGCTTAAGCAGGGGGACACGTCTGGCACTGCAGGATTTGAGTCCCTGGCGGCGTAGTGTGTTACTGATGGTAGGCTTTGCTACTTTGATCCCAGCTCTCTGCAGGTCATTCACTAGGTCTTGTGATCATTTTGACCCCACGGGGTGAGATCTTGCGTGGAGCCCCAGATCGAGGGAGATTATCAGTGGTCTTGTATGTCCATTTCCTAATAATTGCTCCCACAGTTGATTTCTTCAAACCAAGCTGCTTGACTATTGCAGATTCAGTCTTCCCAGCCTGGTGCAGGTCTACAATTTTGTTTTTGGTGTCCTTTGACAGCTCTTTGGTCTTGGCCATAGGGGAGTTTGGAGTGTGACTGTTTGAGGTTGTGGACAGGTGTCTTTTATACTGATAACAAGTTAAAACAGGTGCCATTAATACAGGTAACGAGTGGAGGACAGAGGAGCCTCTTAAAGAAGAAGTTACAGGTCTGTGAGAGCCAGAAATCTTGCTTGTTTTTACGTGACCAAATACTTATTTTCCACCATAATTTGCAAATAAATTCATTAAAAATCCTATAATGTGGTTTTCTGGTTGCATCACCGCCTGGTATTGAAACTGCTCGGCCTCCGACCGCAAGGCACTACAGAGGGTAGTGAGTACGGCCCAGTACATAGAAAAAATAACTAAGTAGAATAGGTTAGAATCTAGACCTACTGATAGCTAGCTGTAGTTCTAACTAATACATTATCTCTAGGCTAACAGTGATCACTGAAAAGTAAATATTCTAAAGAAAATGTGGTGTGCTTGCTAGCTTGTTTTAAAGTATGTATGGTTATGAAATAAGTTATAGTAGTGTTAGTGTCTGCATTAGCAATGGTGGTGATTGGTTATAGTTTTAAAAGATTGATTGGTTGGTTTATAGCTAACAGTACGCTTTAACTTGAAATGAAAACACTTTCTGACAAAATTGGAGACATATAATATCTGAAAATGTTGCTAGACTCTTACCCCAATACATGGATGAACTCTACTCCCTCTCTGTCATGGATGCCATTGTTGCCCTTAGTTTGAAGATGTAATCTGGAGACAGGTGTTTTATACAACTGCCATCTGTGGTCTCTTTTCAACTCCCTCCGCATTTGCAATCATAGTCTGCTTCCTTGAAATGGAAATGCCATTTGGGTGTTTGTGTGTCGAAAAAGATACACGTCACATAACACAATTTGACGCATCAAATAAGCTTGTTTACCAATCAGGACCTGGATATGACTACATGTCACATAATAATTTAACACGTTCATACATTTTTTACCTAGTTATTACACGATCACTCATATTTCATATGTCACAACGATTCACTGATACGAATGCTATGATGCTGGTAAAGTTTGTCTCGTGCACCTGCCTCTGCCACACGAGCACAGACAACTTCCCCAAGCTCTGAACAGTGCTGGTCATAAAAAAGCTAGCTAGCTGATGGATGCAAACAATGTTCTTCCCCAAAATCATAGCAAAACGACAATCTGTTTCAGTAGTTATAGTTAGCTAGCTAGCTATCTAGCTAGGTGTCATTATCTAAAATACCCCTAATTTATAAGACAGTTCTTATTTGACTAATGGGGGTTAGCCACAGTAGTGGAAATTGCGGTTCGCCTTCAAAATAAAAGTCTCCCATTGAAAGTGATGAAAATGAATACAAATAGTGGCATCATGCCTTAATGGAATAGATCATGCTAAACAAGGTTGGAATGTTATATAAATTCAACAAACGACAATCATTTGACCAACATTTGTTGAAATAACACTGGATGTATTAGACTTTAGAATTACATTTGTGGCATACTTATTTCACTGTACAGCCTTACTGTCAAGGCCGTCATAAGAAGTGGATCAAGGTGCAGCGTGGTGAGCGTACATATTCCTTTTTATTCAAATGTCGCCAACAAAAACAATAAACAATACAAAACAAACGTGAAACTTAACAGGGTTATGATGCCTCTAACAAAGTTAACTACTCACAATCAAAGGAGGGAAAAAGGGCTACCTAAGTATGATTCCCAATCAGAGACAACAATAGACAGCTGTCCCTGATTGAGAACCATACCCGGCCAGAACATAGAAATAAAGAAACATAGAAAACAGAACATAGATTGCCCACCCCACATCACACCCTGACCTAACCAAATAGAGAAATAAAACGGCTCTCTAAGGTCAGGGTGTGGATTGTGGATAAATGACATCGGGTATCAGTCTACTCTGTGACACCCAGAGAACATTAGCTTTGTAGCTCTTATTTTGGGACTCTGAAAACACGGCGAATTGAGGCAGATTTATTGTACCAGTCAACCTACTATGTGCATTAAACACTATTCCAGAGGAAAAACAATACAACGTAGATATTTTGGAGCTTGATACCGCTGAGGTCTTTGGGAAAAAAGCACTTGGGTACCGAGTAGACTGATACCCCATTTAATTTAACCCCAATACTTAAGTAAGGCTGTACAGTACAATATGAATGTCAATACACACAATAGGCTGACTGGGGAGGTAACAATGGCACCGGAGAAGAAGGTTGACTTTTTTCCATGTCCCCAACAGATTGTGTTTTTTTTTTTGTTTCTTTGCGTTGTTTGTAACTTATTTTGTACATAATGTTGCCGCTATCGTCTCTTGTGACTGAAAATAACTTCTGGACATCAGGACTGCGATTACTCACCACTGACTGGCAGAATCCTTTTTTTCCTTTAACGAGTCTGACGAGCCCGACACGAATGATATACTGCTTTCTCGGGAACAGGCCCAGATCCCCGTGAAGAGGAGGTGGAGAAAAAGGGGCCAGAGGTCGGGCTGCCTTCTGAGAATTCATAAGCGATTGAATTAACCTCCACTTCCTTCCATTCTGCTAGCAAACGTGCAATCTTTGGAGAATGAAATCGATGACCTTCGCGGAAGAATAAACTACCAACGGGACATTCAAATCTGTAATATCTTATGCTTCACGGAGTTGTGGCTGAACGACGACACTATCAACATACAGCTGGCTGGTTATACGCTATACAGGCAGGATAAAACAACGGTGTCTGGTAAGACAAGGAGCGTCAGAATATGTATTTTTGTAAATAGCAGCTGGTGCACGATATCTAAGGAAGTCTCGAGCTATTGCACATTGACTCTGTACCGGTACCCCCTGTATATTGTCTTGCTATTGTTATTTTACTGCTGCTCTTTAATTACTTCTTGCTTTTATTTCTTATTCTTATCCTTATTTCTGTTGGTTCGGGGCTTGTAAGTAAGCATTTCACTGTAAGGTCTACACCTGTATTCGGTGCATGTGACTAATAAAATTTGATTTGATTTCCCACAGTCAAAGTCCCGCAATAAGAGCTAAGACGCTAATATTTGCGTAAACTCTTCACAGTTGTGTTCTGTGGGTGTCACCGAGTAGACTGACAGACCATTTCATTGCTCCACATTCCAACACTGCAACCTTGTTTAACATGATCTAGTCTAAATATGGCATGATTCCACCAATTGTAACTTTCTTCATCACTTTCAAATGGGATCTTTTATCTTAAAGGTGAAATGCAAATTCTACTATTGTGGCTACCCCTTATTATGACTAGCTTCACAACACATAACCCAGTCCGGTCAAGCCATACTAGTCAGAGGAAGCTAGCTGGCTGCTTATAACATTAGTTTTGGGCAACAGGGTTAAGTACCTGGCAAGCTAGTTATTTCAATAGGAGAACAACAAGTGGCTACCTAGCTAATACTTACTCACATGGATTCCTAAATCATTGCTAACAATATTGAAAATGTCTGCAGTTTCCACTGGTCATTGTTTTCAGTCTGGTTGCATTGATGCTAGCTAGGTACCAAGCTAAAGCTAGCGAGCTAGCTAGCTACCCCAGAAGTTGCTAATAACATCTCTATCAAAGATATTTGCAAACTTTTTTTATCCTGCTCGTTTGATCTTGATCTAATTTCAAATGCTCACACAGACGTATTCCCATTCGGTCGAACAAATAATGCCTTATTATCAACGCAGTATTGTACAGCTTTGACAGTGATCGTAATGATGGCGCTTGGCTTGTACATGCAAATTCAGCAAAAACAACAATCAATAATAGAATTGTGTTATTTGACATGTCAAATTAAAAGCTTATTTGAGGCGTCAAATAGTATTATTTGACGTGTATCTTTTTTGACACACAAAGACCCAAACAGCGTTCCATAGTGGATTGACTGCATTGTTTGAATGTAATTTTGGCATATTGGCAGTTAATTTGAAAAATGAATGGAATCATTCCTCTAAATCTGTCTGGCTAGCTAGCTAACACATACAGTGCCAATAAATTCTTCACGTTCATTGTTTTACACTATCACAGCACTGGCAAACCATGGTTGTACAACTTCCTGACCAACATGGCTGACCTTTGGACCATCATAAGAAGGTTCATGTCAACTCTAGTATTCTAATTCCTAATTCTATGGTCTGACATCAGAATCGGCAGGGTATGTTTGGCAGCATGAGTGAAGGATGCTTTGTTGCGAAATAGGAAGCCGATTCTAGATTTAATTTGGGATTGGAGATGCTTAATGTGAGTCTGGAAGGAGAGTTTACAATCTAACCAGACACCTAGGTATTTGTAGTTGTCCACATATTCTAAGTCAGAACCGTCCAGAGTAGTGAAAACCTAAAGGATCCTATCAGATTACTTTTGATTTCCAATGGGAAAAAAGTAGTTCAATAGGATTCCAATAGGATTCTGATACAGGTGATACAATATCCTATAGGACTGCAAGAATCCTATAGGATCACTTTTTATTTCCAATAGGAAAACGTAGTCCAATAGGATTTTGATATAGGATTCCAGTAGAAAAATCATAAATCCTATAGAATATTTTGACACATTTGCCTCTCCCAACAACTGGAATAGGCACGTTCAAACAGAAGTGGAGATTGAAAATTTCCGAAATGTCAATTTTCAAAAATATTCCATGCTAGTGATGCTAGCACAGTAAATTAGCTTACTTGCTTCTGAAGAGGGATAGGAGTGGTGGATGTTTTTGAAAAATCTACTCACAGCCAATAAATGCTTTCACTGGCAGCCGCTGGCAATCTGCACTCCATTCATATGTATTAGAAAAGTTTCCAATATGAACTTCCTCAGGCCTTCGAACTTCACATTTACAACCACTGCTTTCCCTCCCTCCCTTCTCTCCTCCTCCCCCTCTCTTTGTTGATTATGTACAGCAGTGGTTATCAACCGGTCGATCGCAGTCGACTGGTCAATCTACAAGGCATTCCTAGTCGATCACCTAACATTTCTGTAGAAAAGCCAATAAAGCCTTGCACCACTATTTATTTTAAATTCAAGTGTATTGCTGTCCATTCGGATAGCTCAAATCACTGTGCCTGCAGCTTCTATGACCCCACAGTCACGTTTGATACTATGTGAGATTTCGTAACTTTTCTCTATATTTAGCCGGTTCTCTATATTTAGCCTGTAGCCCCTCTCTCACCATACCACTGGCATTCCCAAATCAGAGCAGGGAGAGACAGCACTGCCATTCAGAGGAGAGACTGCGTGGATATGCACTTGTATAGCCTACATGTATAGGAAGTACCATTTAGCAGACACTGTTATCCAGAGAGAATTACAGGAGCAATTAGGTTTAAGTGCCTTGCTCAAGAGCACATTTACAGATTTTTTTTACCTTGTCGGCTCGGGGATTCAACACAGCGAACTTTCGGTTACTGGCCCAACGCTCTTAACCACTACGCTACCTGCGGCATGTATTAGTATGTGCAGCATGATTGGTGTGTATGTGGCCTGTATGTGGGTGTAGTAGGTCTGTGTATGTTTATAGGAGGTCTGTGTGTATAAGAAGATAGTGTGTGTGGAGAAGGTGGTGTGTAGGCTGTGTGTGTTTGTGTGTGTGTGTGTGTGTGTGTGTGTGTGTGTGTGTGTGTGTGCACATTGACTGTCAGTCAATCAGTTGGTGAACTTTAACCACACGCTGCCCTCCCTGTGGTTGTCATGGAAGGCGGTGGCGAGTTGGTGATTCGGTTACCGGGACGATCCCATTCCCCGGACAACAACGGCAACAGTAACTTTGGAATAGGCGAGTTTGGCCAGACAATGGTGTTAAGGCACAAAGAGGTTCACCACTTCTTCTTGGCCCCCTTCAGGGAGCAGCCGATCTACAGCACGCGGGCCCATGCGTTCCAGATTGACCCCAACACCAAGAAGAACTGGGTGCCCACCAGTAAACACGCTGTCACTGTGTCCTACTTCTATGACAGCACCCGCAACGTTTACCGCATCATCAGCCTCGACGGCACCAAGGTAAAGGCTACTTATAGTGCTTATAACACGCATAACTCCCCTGAGATACTGAAACTCCTGTTATGCCTCAATGCTATGGCCACTTGCAGGTATTTTTTTCTAACACTGTGCAGGTCTTTATGGACATTGTTAGAAGTTCATTTTGGTTGTTTGAGTACAACATAGGAGCTGCACTGTGATATTGCAAAAGCAGTAGGTTTTTCACCTGCTACACTGGAAGCATAACTTTTGTCCAGCATGGGCAGTGTGAGCTACTTCAAGTGTTCTCAATTGTGAGCTGCATGCCTGAAATCTTGAAAATTGAAGTTTACGCTGAGCAGCACGAGCATCTTGCAGAGCCGCACTGCTTCCGCCCAGTTTTCATTGAATTGGAGCGTCTCACACTCCTAAAAAGTTACGTGTCTAGTGTAGCAGGCCAGTAAGTTACATGTGAGACAAGTATCTTTAAAAAGCATAGTAGAAGGGTCATAATTTTTGTAGGCTGTAGCTCGGAAAATGATTTGGTTCATTGGAAAGCTCTAAAAACATTCTAAAGACATTAATCACAAGGTGACTGCACCATCATCCAATGCCAAGGGAAAGATAACTAGCACCATTTTAACACATCCAGTTTAGTGGGTTTGTCTAGCGTTAATGGACCATCTAATGTACAAACATGTCAGTGGGTGGACAGCATAGCTAACACTGGCATGATTCAGCCGAGTGCCGGAATCTAGAATGTGTTTTATTCAGCTCATGTGTCAGACAGAGCCAGGAGTCCCCTAATAGGTGTGCGTGAATGTCTTACTGTGTGATAGGGACAGGGTCCATTTTAGGTCTGGACTTGAGTCCACTCTCCTCTCTGGGTATTTTAGTCTTGTGGGTTTGATTTGTTGTAATTTGATCTAATGTGTGTGTTTGCTCCTGTAGGCGATAATCAACAGTACCATCAGCCCCAACATGACCTTCACAAAGACGTCTCAGAAGTTTGGCCAGTGGGCCGACAGCAGAGCTAACACTGTTTATGGCTTGGGCTTCTCTACTGAACACCACCTGACCAAGGTACACAGACACACGCATCCCTTAAAAGTGGTTCCCTCTGCGCTTTCTTTCTCTCTTCTTCACTGTTCTTTCTTTCTTCTCGCTGGGTAGCTCTTCCACTTTTAGCTCTAATGAGGCAGTATGTGTGTGTGTCAGTGTGTGTGTATGTGGGCGGGTGCTTCTTTCCTCTGCAGTATGATTAAGCTATGTCGTGAGCCCGGGGATGCACGCAGCAGCCCTACTCTCAGACAAGACGGATATGCATACATGCACCCACCCACACACACGCACCCATCTATCCATCCATCCACACACACACACACACACACACACACACACACACACACACACACACACACACACACACACACACACACACACACACGAGTTGTAAATGAGAACTTGTTCTCAAATGGCCTACCTGGTTAAATAAAGGTGAAATAAAAAAAAAAACACACGCACCCACACATACACGCGCACCCACACACGCACACACCCACACACGCACACACATACACATGCACCCACACATACACACGCATCCACACACGGGCGCACACACACTCGCACCCACGCACATATACACACCCACACACATAGAGAGAATAAGCAGAATAATGATGTTCTTAGTCTTATAATCATTAATGTCTTAATTTCATGATTAGGGATATTAACATTGGGTATAAAATCTCAATCAATATTCCACTAGTAATCCAGTAATAATGAACCCTCTGAGCACACACTGGTTGAATCAACGTTGTTTCCATGTAATTTCTATGAAATTGTATGATCTGTTCACCCCAGGGGCCTTGGGTAGGTAACAACACATCTATCACGCTGATCTTCAACATGGGGGGCCCCTCAGGGGTGCATGCTCAGTTCCCTTCTGTACTACCTGTTCGCTCATGACTGCATGACCAGGCACGACTCCAGCACAATCATTAAGTTTACAGATTACACAACGGTGTTAGGCCTGATCACCGACAACAATGAGACAGCCTATATGGAGGTGGTCAGAGACCTGGCTGTGTGGTGACAAGACAACAACCTCTGCCTCAACGTGATCAACACAAAGGAGATGATTGTGGACTACAGGAAACGGAGGACCGAGCACGCCCCCATTCTCATCGACTGGGCTGTAGTGGAGCAGGTTGAGAGATTCAAGTTCCTTGGTGTCCACATCACCAGCAAATTAACATGGTCCAAGCACAGCAAGACAGTCGTGAAGACGACACGAAAAAACCTATTCCCCCACAAGAGACTGAAAATATTTGGCATTTGTCCTCAGATCATCAAATGGTTATACAGCTGCACCATGAAGAAAAGGTTCTACAGCTGCACCATCTAGAGCATCCCGACGGGTTGCATCACTGACGGGTTGCATAACTGCTCGGCCTCTGACCACAAGGCACTACAGAGGGCAGTGCGTACGTCCAAAAAATTGTCAAAGACTCCAGCCACCTAGTTATAGACTACCGCAGGGCAAGCGGTACCGGAGAAGCAAGTCTAGGTCCAAGAGGCTTCTAAACAGCTTCTACCCCCAAGCTATAAGATTCGTAATCAAATGCTTCTAAAGCCATGACATAATTTTCTGGAATTTTCCAAGCTGTTTAATATAAACTTCTGACCCACTGAAATTGGAATATAGTGAATTATAAGTGAAATAATCTGTCTGTAAACAATTGTTGGAAACATTACTTGTGTCATGCACAAAGTAGATGTCCTAACCGACTTGCCAAAACTATAGTTTGTTAACAAGAAACTTGTGGAGTGGTTGAAAAACAAGTTTTAATGACTCCAACCTAAGTGTATGTAAACTTCCGACTTCAACTGTATATACATATCATACCAGTCATCAATTAATAATTTCCTCATATCAGTCGTAGACTCCGTGAATCTGCACAAACCCGGGTCTCACTGATCATTCCGTACCACACAAATGTATTTAATTATTTACTAACAAGCTAAATGATAACATAAGATTCACATACACACACACGGTATAGGTTATTGATTAGAAACGTAATGCGATGACAACAGGTCCCTAGCGGAGCAAGATAATATAACGTGTTACACAAGATGGAGATTTAAAGAGAGAGAGCGAGAGTGAGAGAGAAAGAGAAACAACACTTGGATACATTTGTAAACTGCACTTACTTTTTCCCTGATACCTTGCCCCGAACTAACGATCTTATGGGTAAGAAGTGTAAGGCATGTATTTACATGTTGAAGGTCGTCGTTGGGTATCTCTTTGGTGTTTCTCTGTTTGGCCCAGGCCTTCGTGCGCCGAGTTCCACTTTGTGAGAGAGGTTCGGCCTTGTTCTTTGTATGGCCATCTCCTTCGTTCTCTGGTGTAAATCTCTGACGAGATACAATACTAAGCACAGCTACTCAACCGTGGCATTGTTTGTTAAGAGGTTCTTTTGTCTTCTTCAACCTCATGTTGCGTTTCGGCATCGCGACTAATCGTAGACCCTCTAGTCTGATATGTTAATTCTTAACTCAAGTGCTTTATAACCTTGAGTAGAAAGGGGGCATTTCTGTCTTGCTGACACGCTCCCTGCGTTCCCTGGGGCGTAGCTAGTTATGAGGCAATGTATCAGAATTTACTATGATCTCGTTAGATAACTAAAATCACAGTCTTCTCTTAACAAAAACATTCTCTTTAATCTGGATATTTTCTGCACAACGTAAAGTATGTCAACATGAGATACACATTATGAAAACCCTTCAAGTTACATTATTGTCGTTATAACGTCTTCATTTAACTTTTAATGACATCACAAAATAGTCAATCTTCCACATTCCATCTCTTATCATTACCAAAATTCGGAGGATGAAATAATTGTCCCTGTGTCCATTGTTGGATGTTGTAGTTTTGAGCGATAAACTCTTCATAAGGCAGACATATATTCCAATCACCCATACTAGAGACCAGAAATCAAATCAAATCAAATTTTATTTGTCACATACACATGGTTAGCAGATGTTAATGCTTGTGCTTCTAGTTCCGACAATGCGGTAATAACCAACGAGTAATCTAACCTAACAATTCCACAACTACTACCTTATACACACAAGTGTAAAGGGGTAAAGAATATGTACATAAAGATACAGTGCCTTGCAAAAGTATTCGGCCCACTTGAACTTTGCGACCTTTTGCCACATTTCAGGCTTCAAACATAAAGATATAAAACTGTATTTTTTTGTGAAGAATCAACAACAAGTGGGACACAATCATGAAGTGGAACGACTTTTATTGGATATTTCAAACTTTTTTAACAAATCAAAAACTGAAAAATTGGGCGTGCAAAATTATGAGAAACAAAAATCCAGAAAATCACATTGTAGGATTTTTAATGAATTTATTTGCAAGGGTATGTAAACATTATATTAAGTGGCATTGTTTAAAGTGGCTAGTGATACATTTTTTACATCACTTTCCATTATTAAAGTGCCTGGAGTTAGTATGTTGGCAGCAGCCACTCAATGTTAGTGGTGGCCTTGAGATAGAAGCTGTTTTTCAGTCTCTCGGTCCCAGCTTTGATGCACGTGTACTGACCTCGCCTTCTGGATGATAGCGGGGTAAACAGGCAGTGGCTCGGGTGGTTGTTGTCCTTGATGATCTTTATGGCCTTCCTGTGATATCGGGTGGTGTAGGTGTCCTGGAGGGCAGGTAGTTTGCCCCCGGTGATGTGTTGTGCAGACCTCACTACCCTCTGGAGAGCCTTACGGTTGTAGGCGGAGCAGTTGCCGTACCAGGCGGTGATACAGCCCGACAGGATGCTCTCGATTGTGCATCTGTAGAAGTTTGTGAGTGCTTTTGGTGACAAGCTGAATTTCTTCAGCCTCCTGAGGTTGAAGAGGCGCTGCTGCGCCTTCTTCACAATGCTGTCTGTGTGGGTGGACCAATTCAGTTTGTCTGTGATGTGTACGCTCAGGAACTTAAAACTTACTACCTTCTCCACTACTGTCCCGTCGATGTGGATAGGGGGATGCTCCCTCTGCTGTCTCCTGAAGTCCACAATCATCTCCTTTGTTTTGTTGACGTTGAGTGTGAGGTTATTTT
Organism: Oncorhynchus mykiss; assembly: GCF_013265735.2. Lineage (NCBI taxonomy): Eukaryota > Metazoa > Chordata > Actinopteri > Salmoniformes > Salmonidae > Oncorhynchus > Oncorhynchus mykiss. Next base: position 51,938,690 of record NC_048570.1, read on the forward strand.
CCTGACACCACACACCGAGGGCCCTCACCTCCTCCCTGTAGTCCGTCTTGTCGTTGTTGGTAATCAAGCCTACCTCTGTAGTGTCGTCCGCAAACTTGATGATTGAGTTGGAGGCGTGCATGGCCACGCAGTCATGGGTGAACAGGAGGTACTGTAGAGGGCTCAGAACGCACCCTTGTGGGGCCCCAGTGTTGATGATCAGCGGGGTGGAGATGTTGTTACCTACCCTCACCACCTGGGGGCGGCCCGTCAGGAAGTCCAGTACCCAGTTGCACAGGGCGTGGTCGAGACCCAGGGTCTCGAGCTTGATGACGAGTTTGGAGGGTACTATGGTGTTAAATGCTGAGCTTTAGTCCACGAACAGCATTCTCACATAGGTATTCCTCTTGTCCAGATGGGTTAGGGCAGTGTGCAGTGTGGTAGCGATTGCTACGTCTGTGGACATATTGGGGCGGTAAGCAAATTGGAGTGGGTCTAGGGTGTCAGGTAGGGTGGAGGTGATTATGGTCCTTGACTAGTCTCTCAAAGCACTTCATGATGACGGAAGTGAGTGCTACAGGGCGGTAGTCGTTTAGTTACCTTAGCTTTCTTGGGAACAGGAATAATGCTGGCCCTCTTGAAGCATGTGGGAACAGCAGACTGGGATAAGGATTGATTGAATATGTCCTTAAACACACCAGCCAGCATGCTCTGAGGACGCAGCTGGGGATGCCTTCTGGGCCTGCAGCGAGGGTTAACACGTTTAAATGTTTTACTCACGTCGGCTGCAGTGAAGGAGTGTCCGCAGGTTTTGGTAGCAGCCGTGTCAGTGGCACTGTATTGTCGAGCAAAGAAGTTATTTAGTCTGTCTGGGAGCCAGACGACGGGGCTGGTTTCCTTTTTGTAATCCGTGATTGACTGTAGACCCTGCCACATACCTCGTGTCTGAGCCGTTGAATTGCAACTCTACTTTGTCTCTATACTGACGCTTAGCTTGTTTGATTGCCTTGCGGAGGGAATAGCTACACTGTTTGTATTCGGTCATATTTCCGGTCACCTTGCCCTGGTTAAAAGCAGTGGTTCTCGCTTTCAGTTTTGCGCGTATGCTGCCATCTTTCCACGGTTTCTGGTTTGGAAATGTTTTAATCGTTGTTGTGGGTATAACATCGCCGATGCACTTTCTAATGAACTTGCTCACCGAATCAGCGTATTCGTCAATGTTGTTGTTGGATGCAATACGGAACATATCCCAATCCACGTGATCGAAGCAGTCTTGAAGCGTGGAATCAGATTGGTCGGACCAGCGTTGAACAGACCTGAGCTTCTTGTTTTAGTCTCTGTCTGTAGGGTGGAAGCAACAAAATGGAGTTGTGGTCAGCTTTTCTGAAAGGAGGGCGGGGGAGGGCCTTATATGCGTCGTGGAAGTTAAAATAACAATGATCCAGGGTTTTACCAGCCTTGGTTGCGCAATCGATATGCTGATAGAATTTAGGGAGTCTTGTTTTCAGATTAGCCTTCAGGTGAACAGAAGGACTTGAGTTCCTGTATGTTGTTATGATCACACTACGTCTCGTTAATCATAAGGCATACTCCCCTGCCCCTCTTCTTATCAGAAAGATGCTTGTCTCTGTCGGCGCGATGCATGAAGAAACCAGCTGGCTGCACCGACTCCGATAGCGTCTCTCGAGTGAGCCATGTTTCCATGAAGCAAAGAACGTTACAGTCTCTGATGTCTCTCTGGAATGCTACCCTTGCTCGGATTTTATCAACCTTGTTGTCAAGAGACTGGCCATTGGCGAGTAGTATGCTAGGGAGTGGTGCGCGATGTGCCTGTCTCCGGAGCCTGACCAGAAGACCGCTTTGCCCCTTTTACGGCGTCGTTGTTTTGGGTCGCCGGCTGGGATCCGATCCATTGTCCTGGGTGGAAGTCAAAACACAGTATCCGCTTCGGGAAAGTCATATTCCTGGTCGTAATGATGGTGAGTTGACGTTGCTCTTATGTTCAGTAGTTCCTCCCGACTGTATGTAATGAAACCTAAGATTACCTGGGGTACCAATGTAAGAAATAACACGTACAAAAACTAAATACTGCATAGTTTCCTAGCAACGCGAAGCGGCCATCTCTGTCGGGGCCATTAAACTCAAGTTAGATATTCTAGTAGGGGGTTTATATGACTAACTGTTAGATATTCTAGTAGGGGTTTATATTACTAGGAGTCTGCTGACTTACAATTTATGATTGATGTAAGGTGTCATAAAAACCCCACATCAATCCCTCTTCCCTCTGTGGGAGAGAGAGAGCTCTGTAGAGCTGATCCACTGTAACCTGATCCTTTGGATCCTCACAATGAAGTCATGACACAATGTATGACAAAGCTGTAAGTCACTTTGGACTTTGGAAAGTGTGACAGAGAACAGCTGGTGGCATAATATAAATTAAGCCCCTCCCACAAGGGAGAGAGAGGGAGAGTGAATCGAGAAAGAGGAGTTTACCCAGTTTGTCTGTGTTTATTTATGTTTCTAATGTTCCTATGATGTTACTATGTCTCTATGTGCATGCCTGTGTCCGCGCACTGGCATGGGTTTTACTGTAAGGGTTACTGTGCCATTCTCTGGTTGACGTACATCGCTCACATTTCTACCGAAGCATTATGGGTAGGGGCCTCCATTCCATAGCCCAAATGTTGGACGTCAAATCAGATGCCTCCCATTTGGTCGCTAATGACAACCTCCTCTACCCTCTTAATACTAACATACTAGTGTGTTTTTTTGTGTGTGCACAGGTGTACCCTAAAGTGACAAATATTTTGTATTAGAACTAGAAATTTACGTTCTACCTCTCAGAGTATGTGACCAGTCTCTGTCTCTCTCTCCAGTTTGCAGAGAAGTTTTCAGAGTATAAGGAGGCAGCACGTCAGGCCAAGGGAAAAAGTCAAGATGGAAAGATGGAACTAGCCACCTCTCCCTCTCAGGTATTCACCACTAAAAACACAGCCACTGCTCCCTCTTAGGTACTCACACTAAAAAGGTCACAACACTCTGCTGTGGTACTTCATAAGTTAACAGCTGGAAAAAAAGAGAACCACGCAACAAACATATGAACTTGGAAATCCCTGCATTTGTTAGATTTTTGTGTTTTCGCTGCATATTTAATTGTCCTCCTTTGAACAGAAATGGAAGAAATTAGGTTGTTTTTAAGATTCAATCCCCAGAGTCCCACCACTTCAAAAACCAGCTTAACACCCTCTCTAGTCCAGGGAAACCCTGCTATTTTACTACACATTGCATCAGTTTACATCACATCATTACATGCACAGAAAACAGGATGCTGATGAATGGTTCCTCCATCCGATTCCTCCATCCAAAAATTATTTGATGCTACACTAAATATGTCAGCACAATGGAAACGGACATTGTTGCACATGTAGAAGTCTGAGAACAGCATTGAGAGTATGATAAGCATACATTAACCCAGCCTTCTTCAATAAGGCCACTTATAAATGTAGATTATGAAATTATACTTTCAATGGGAATGTCCTGAAAGTAATTTCCTACAGTGATTAAGTCTCAGTTATCTCTGTCCGTCAGCCCTAAGTGGTGCATGGTTTGAGTTTGTACAATGGCCAGTTTATAACCCCTTAATTGTTTTGTTTCATGTAATTAAAGTGTGTAAATGTTTAGTTTGGTCACATAGGCTTAATTGTTTGGGAAATAAAGATAAACGTTTATCTGCAATTTCTCTGAGCTACAATAAGCTTTGGCAGGCAGAACAGCTCAGTAATGTCCTCTTGGTAATACAGAGCTATGAGCTTATCACCAGATTCTCCTATCTGTCTCTCTCTATTTGTTTTCTCTTTATTTATTTATTTCCAATTTTCTCGATCTCTCTCTCACGCCGAACAGAGGAAGAAGATGACTGCTGAATCTCCTCATGAAAAAATGACTTGGTTAATTTGAAATAATTTCATTCTCATACAATGCTTGCTCTTTGCTAGATAAATCCAGAATCACTGTTCAGCACTTTCAGACTAATGGGTTTATAAGAAGCACTGTAAACAATTCTTTAGTTATATGTTGATTGATGGATTGATTGCTTGTCCTGTATGTAGGAGTCGCCAGCAGGTGAACTCTCTTCACCTCTGACTCCTGTGACTCCTCCCGCCATGGACAACATCAATGGGACAGATGACCCCTGTGACATCACACCCGATCCCCGTCCTGAACCGTCTCAGAACGCACTGGCTTTCACACACAGGTAACACACACAGGGATGTTAATAAGGGGTTGTGCTGTGTGTGTGTGTGTTTGTGTGTGTGTGTGGGTGTAAACACTGAGTTTACGAAACACTTGCAATGTCAAAATCAAATCAAATGTTATTTGTCACATGCCGAAATACAACAGGTATAGATAGACCTTAAGAGTGAAATGCTTACTTAAATGCCTTTAACCAACAATGCAGTTTTAAGAAAAATAAGAGTTAATAAAAAAAATAAAAAAATAAGACAAATCGAAAAATAACAATAAAAAACAACAATAAAATAACAGTAGTGGTGCTTTATTCAGGGGGCAATGGTACAGAGTCAATGTGCGGGGGCACCGGTTAGTCGAGGTGATTTAGGTAATATGTACATGTAGGTAGAGATAAAGTTACTATGCATGGATAATAAACAGAGAGTATCAGCAGCGTAAAAATGGGGGTGTGGGGGGACAATGCAAATAGTCCAGGTAGCCATTTGATTAGCTGTTATGGCTTGGGGGTAGAAGCTGTTTAGAAGCCTCTTGGACCTAGACTTGGCGCTCTGGTACCGCTTGCCGTGCGGTAGCAGAGAGAACAGTCTATGACTAGGGTGGCTGGAGTCTTTGGCGATTTCTTTGGGTCTTCCTCTGACCCCTCCTGGTATAGAGGTCCTGGGTGGCAGAAAGCTTGGCTCCAGTGATGTACTGGGCCGTACGCACTACCCTCTGTAGTGCCTTGTGGTCAGAGGCTGAGCAGTTGCCATACCAGGCGGTGATGCAACCATGCTCACAATGGTGCAGCTGTAGAATGTTTTGAGGATCTGAGGACCCATGCCAAATCTTTTCAGTCTCCTGAGGGGGAATAGGCGTTGTTGTGCCCTCTTCACGACTGTCTTGGTGTGTTTGGACCATGATAGTTTGTTGGTGATGTGGACACCAAGGAACTTGAAGCTCTCAAGCTGCTCCACTACAGCCCCGTCGATGAGAATGGGGGCATGCTCACCTGGTTATGGACTGACCAGGTGAACACTATGATCCCTTTTTGATGTCACCTGTGAAATCCACTTCAATCCGTGTAGATTTGGGTGGAAGAGACTGGTTAAATCAGGATTTTTAAGCCTTGAGAGAATTGAGACATGAATTGTGTATGTGCGCAATTCAGATGGTGAATGGGAAAGACAAACGATTTAAGTGCCTTTGAACGGGGTATGGTATTAGGTGCAAGGCGCACCGGTTTGAGTGTGTCAAGAACTGCAACGCTGCTGGGTTTTTCACACTCAACAGTTTCCCGTGTGTTTTCAAGAATGGTCCACCACCCAAAGGACATCCAACTAACTTGACACAACTGTGGGAAGCATTGGAGTCCAAATGTGCCAGCATCCCTGTGAAACACTTTTGACACCTCGTTGAGTCCATGCCCCAATGAATTGAGGCTGTTTTGAGGGATGCAATTCAATATTATTCATAAATGGTAGATGCTTCCAGTTTACAGAATAAGACAGAAGTGTGCAAGGCTGAATAAGATAAGGTGTGTGTTTGAGCACTGGGCAGTAGTTGTATATAGTTGGAAGGACAGAAAGAGTGTCACTCAGTGTCTGTGTGTATGATGGGGTAAGTGTGTGTATGTGCCACATTTATAATTTCAAATCTTGGTTTTGTTTAAACTTTATTGTATGAAGACTCACATTTTTCTAAAACCCCCTCTATTTGTATCTTTTCTTTCCAGGGAGCAGTATAAAGCCCGTCGGGTCTGCTCTTTCTGATAGCTTGCTATACAGGTTCTGAAATAGGAGCTCTTTCCTACCCTACCAACACCAACCTCTATAGCTACTAGACCACTAACATCATGACTATAGCACCTCTTTACTGTAGCACACTGATGGAATCACATCATTCAACATCTGTACTTAACTTGAGTTAAGAGAAATAACACTCTCAACATCTGTACTATGACTTCAGTTAAGAGAAATCACACTCTTGCTATCAGACTTATACACCTTTATTATTATATCTCCCTCATTTAAAAACAGAGGTCACTAAAAAACTCCTCAAATGTGACTGACCCCTTGAGTGAAAAATACTGATGCCTTGTTTGGTTCTCTTACTATACTGAACAAAAACATAAACAGAACATGCAACAATTTCTAAGATTACAGTTCATATGAGGAAATCAGTCAATTTAAATAAATGCATTAGGCCCTAATCTATGGATTTCACATGACCCGGAATGCAGATATGCATCTGTTGGTCACAGATACCTTGAAAAAAATAGGCCTCACAATGGGCCTCAAGATCTCAACACAGTATTTTTGTGTATTCAAATTGCAAATGATCAAATGCAATTGTGTTCGTTGTCTGTAGCTTATGCCTGCCCATACAATAACCACACCGCCACCATGGGGCACTCTGTTCACAATGTTGACATCAGCAAACCGATCGCCCACACAACACCATACACGTACTCTGCGGTTGTGAGGCCGCAGAGACGTTGGAGTTGGATGGATGGATTATCTTGGCAAAGGGGAAATGTGCACGTGGAAAATTTTGGTGATCTTTTATTTCAGCTCATGAAACATGGGACCAGCACTTTACATGTTGCGTTTATATTTTTGTTCAGTGTAAATGTTATAGTAATAGATTACGTTATTATATCAAAATGTCTTTATTTTAATGCTATTATAGCTCCATCTTTATTGCAAAAATAGCTTTTCTAAATAGATTTTAATAAATTATTATTAGTACAGTTGGCACTTTCCACAATTTTTCCATTGATCTCTATTGCATTACTTGTAAGAATTATGTTGTTTAGAAATTTAACTTGGTTAGCTGGCCCTCAGAGACTTGTTGTTAATCTGTGTATATTCTTGTGATTTTGTGTCATCTCTTAAAGGACAAATTGTCTTACCTCTCTTGTATTCACATTTTTTTAAACTGGCATGTTGTTTTTATGATGTCATACAGTAGTTTACAGTATGTCAAGATGTGGGGCAAAAAATGCTGCCGTCTATACATTTCTGGGTCTATGATTAGATACTACATATTGATTATGTTCATAGATATTGAATAATGATGACTGAATATTTAATTAAATAGCCCAAGTCCTACCATGCAGGGACTAGTTTTAAGGTTATTCTCCTGAAGGGGTTGATAGAGGATTTATGTAACTCTTGTATAACATATGCAGTGGGGGGTGGGGTAGAGGGAGGGAGAGAAGGAGAGAGGGAGAGCGAGAGGTGCAGTGTCTAAGGGCCTGTGTGTGTGTGTGTCACTGCAACCTAAACATGAGCTTACTGCAGATACGCACACACACACGTATGCACGTACACAGACAAACACCATACACTACACTACACCAAAATACTGCACCAATAACCAGAATTGATTTGTACTTTTTTATTGCACAATAAAGACAAATAAAACTTTATTTTCAACATAAATAATCATGAACAATTTTAATGACCACACTAATACAGATTTCAAATACTGTATGTGTAGTCAAGCATCCCAGTAGGGCATTCATAATATTTTCGAGTACCCACTGGAGACTATTGACATTTCACTGTGGAGAATGAATAAGACCTTACTGATATTCAAAAATGATGTATTCCCTGGGCATAAAAATCACTATGATTGTGGTTCATATTGATTAAAGTCATCAATCAATTTATCTATGTTTTTTTTCCTTCTTTTTTTTCTTCGATTTATCAGTTTGTCTATTAGCTGATATTCAGCAACTGTATTAACCCCCTCTGTAGTGCAGTCCGTTTTGTGAGAATTTGCAGAGGTGCTCTTTAAACACACACACAAGCACAAACACTTTGGTGCAGATTGCTGCATGTGTGGGAGTCAGGACTGATTTTTTTCACTCATGCAAACACCTGCACACACACACACGTGATGTGGTGTTACTTTGTGAACACCAGCTGTTGTTGCTTATTAAGCTGTTGTTCAATCAGGGTGTTAAATTGGCCAGTGTTACCTAATGTTGATTTTTCTGTGTTACATTTCTAGTGTTGATTCAGGTGTTTAATTAAAAAAACTATGTTGGTGTTAATAACAAGTGTTAAACCAAAACTACGCCCATCATTATCATATTTCCCAGCATGCTCTTTTGCAGGTTGCTTTTTAGAAATGTTTTTTTTTATTTTCAATATCTATGTCTAGATATTGAAAAATATATATATATAATTAGTATAATAAGAAAAATCCCCATCAAAGTCCGTCAGTTTAAGCTAGAGACATCAGTTTACATTGGATGTGTCTTAATCCACCTCATCCGCCGATGTTGCACTTCCACATCTGCAGGGGCAGAGCTAGAGCAGTGTTTGTCAGACCTTGAAACATTGGTCTTCTCTGAACGGTTTGGCCTACAAACTAGTATGACCCCTCTATGGAAAGATGAGACTTTCACGAACAAGATGGTGTTCTCTGTTTTGAACAAGCGTCTTGGGACTTGTCTGAAGTTGGTACAGCCGTTCTGACAACTTCTGTCTGTAGCATCCGAACAGTTTGTGCTACACACTAATATGACTCCTTTTTGGGGATTATCTATTGTTCCATATTGTGAATCTGTTATTCAATGCATTTGTATGGGCTAATAGCAGTAAGGCCACATTTAAACTGTGCCCACCCCCCCTCAATCTGTTACTTGAACTTAACACACCCGTTACTGAAATGGGTGTTTCAGTTTAGATGCTTTAGGTAGGTATATTTAGGTATATTTTAGTCTTCCCAACCCGGCAGCAGTGGTGTAAAATATTTAGTCAGAGGTCAGAGGAAGACCCAAAGAAATCGCCAAAGACTCCAGCCACCCTAGTCATAGACTGTTCTCTCTGCTACCGCACGGCAAGCGGTACCAGAGCGCCAAGTCTAGGTCCAAGAGGCTTCTAAACAGCTTCTACCCCCAAGCCATAACAGCTAATCAAATGGCTACCTGGACTATTTGCATTGTCCCCCCACACCCCCATTAAGTAGTACTTAAGTAGATTTTGTGGTATCTCTACTTTACTAATTATATTTTTGACAACTTTTACTTGCAGACTGCAATGCAGACATAGTGTAAAATATATTTTGATTTGTTTAACACTTTTTCGGTTACTACATGATCCCATATATGTTATTCATAGCTGTGATCTCTTCACTATTATTCAAAAATAGTAAAAATAAAGAAAAACCCTTGAACTTGAACTTTTGACATGGTACTGTATATGCTGGGGAATTAAAAATGTATTTACATGTACACTGTTTGTCCAAAATATATTTATGAAATATATAACTTATATGTAAATATATGTAAACTTATAACTTATATGTCATATGTAAATATATCTTAAAATATACAGTACCAGTCAAAAGTTTGGACACACTTACTCATTCCAGGGTTTTTCTTTATTTTTACTATTTTCTACATTGTAGAATAATAGTGAAGACATCAAAACTATGAAATGAAAAGTATGGAATCATGTAGTAACCAAAAAAGTGTTAAACAAATCAAAATATATTTTATATTTGAGATTCTTCAAAGTAGCCATCCTTTGTTTTGATGACAACTTTGCACACTCTTGGCATTCTCTCAACTAGCTTCATGAGGAATGCTTTCCCAACGGTCTTGAAGGAGTTCCCACATATGTGACCGACCTCTTTGATTCGGTCTTATGTAGCATAAGTAGCAAATTTGAAATTGTGTTTTTTACATTGAAAAAAAAAAGCGGAGACACAGAGCTACAAAATTGTATATCATACACTGCTTTGAGGAACAATGGGAAAGTAATTGTGCTTTGAAAGTTGATAAACTTGTAACTTCACTTTTGAGAAAATGGCCTTTGAATGTTTTGGTACCTACTGGAGAGCTGTTCTTTATCTACACCCATTCAGTATCGTTCACACCCTCTTAAGCTTTAGCCCCTGCCATCTCTTTAATGGTTGATCTGAGCATTCTGTCCTAACAACAACAGTCAAGCACTCAAGCTAACATGAGAACCATTCACTGACCATTTTACTCGCCCTAGCAGAGCTGGTGAGGCTGTTTTTATGTTATCCAGAGCGTTGGTGACTGAAACTGTGCTGCTGGCAACAATTGACACTTTTTTGCCAACGTTTACTGACACTGGCCATATTCAACTGGTGTTGGGCGTTCATAAATTCATCAGTTATTCTGCGCTCTGGCACACTTAGACGAGAGCGCTCTGAAATCTGAGTAGATAGCCCAAGATTTACCAGCTACGTCTATCAACAGTTGTCGTAGTGACATTCTATTGAAATGATTACTTGCATAGGGGAGTCTTTTGTTAAGACATGTAGCTAGCTAGCTAGGTAAACGATTAACCATAATCCCAACTCATGACGTTACTACCCTGCATGAATCTGCAGATAGCTAAAATAAAACAGGTTCAATGTTATCTAGCTAACATTAGGCAATAACTAGCAATGCAAATGGCTCTGAGATACAAATAGTAAGATCATAAACGTAACGTTAGCTAGCGAGCCAGCCAGCTAATGTTAGCTAGCTAGCTACAAACTAGCTACAAACTTTCAAAGATCATCACATTTTCCTGATTGACTGACCATGTCTTAAAGTAATGATGGATTATCGTTTCTCTTTGCTTATTTGAGCTGTTCTTGCCGTAATATGGACTTAGCCTTATTTGGTAAAATACCATCTTCTGTATACCACCCCTACCTTGTCATAGCACAACTGATTGGCTCAAACGCATTAAGAAGGAAAGAAATTCCACAAATTAACTTTTAATAAGGCACACCTGTTAATTGAAATGCATTCCAACCTTATTAAGCTGGTTGAGAGAATGCCAAGAGTGTGCAAAGCTGTCATCAAGGCAAAGGGTGCATTGGGAATCTCAAATATAAAATATATTTTGATTTGTTTAACACCTATCTTAACACCTACCTATATCATGTAGAAAATAGTACACTTAAAGAAAATCCCTTGAATGAGTAGGTGTGTCCAAACTTTTGACTGGTACTGTATTTATTTCAAATATTTATATTAGGCTTTGGCATTGGAAAGTATCGGTGTTAAAAGGGCAACACTTTGAAAAGTGTAAATTCAACACTTTCTGGTGTTTCTCATATAAACACTTCAAAAGTGTTTAGTTGAACAAGCACAGTGTTCTATTTACCGATCAAATTTTTCTGTGTGTGCTGCTTGTTTTCAGACTATCTTATGGGCTGGTGAAACACCTGGCATTAACTACAGTATAGCTGACAGGATTTACACTAGTGTGTAGCTGATGGTCTCTCTGTGTTATTTGTGATTTATTATTTGTTTAACAATTATTAATTTAGTTTATCCAGATTAGTCTCATTGAAATGCACTCTTTTTCAAGAGTTATGATTTCAAGAACAGCTCCTCATGTAACAGCGCAGCTTCTTGACATCTGTGATGGGATGTTATTTCCAGTCTGTGGAAGTCCAGTAGATATGTCTGGGTCTCTGTTTACCTGTATTTACCTGTTTGCTCTGCAAAGAATGTGTGTTTACCTGTACCATCTTCTTTATGCTCACAGTCTGATGAACTTCCCTCTCCGGTGTGGTTTCCGTAGCGACGTCGTCATAGACCTAGTTTTGCTTACCACCATTGCTGACATATAGTGGGGAGAACAAGTATTTGATACACTGCCAATTTTGCAGGTTTGCCTACTTACAAAGCATGTAGAGATCATTAATTTTTATCATAGGTACACTTCAACTGTGAGAGACGGAATGTAAAACAAAAATCCAGAAAATGACATTGTATGATTTTTAAGGACATAATTTGCGTTGTATTGCATGACATAAGTATTTGATACATCAGAAAAGCAGAACTTAATATTTGGTACAGAAACCTTTGTTTGCAATTACAGAGATCATACGTTTCCTGTAGTCCTTGACCAGGTTTGCACACATTGCAGCAGGGATTTTGGCCCACTCCTCCATGCAGACCTTCTCCAGATCCTTCAGGTTTCGGGGCTGTCGCTGAGCAATACGGACTTTCAGCTCCCTCCAAATATTTTCTGTTGGGTTCAGGTCTGGAGACTGGCTAGGCCACTCCAGGACCTTGAGATGATTCTTACAGAGCCACTCCTTAGTTGCCCTGGCTGTGTGTTTCGGGTCATTGTCATGCTGGAAGACCCAGCCACGACCCATCTTCAATGCTCTTGTTGAGGGAAGGATGTTTTGGCCAAGATCTCGCGATACATGGCCCCATCCATCCTCCCCTCAATACGGTGCAGTCGTCCTGTCCCCTTTGCAGAAAATCATCCCCAAAGAATGATGTTTCCACCTCCATGCTTCACGGTTGGGATGGTGTTCTTGGGGTTGTACTCATCCTTCTTCTTCCTCCAAACACGGCAAGTGGAGTTTAGACCAAAAAGCTCTATTTTTGTCTCATCAGACCACATGACCTTCTCCCATTCCTCCTCTGGATCATCCAGATGGTCATTAGCAAACTTCAGACGGGCCTGGACATGCGCTGGCTTGAGCAGGGGGACCTTGCGTGCACTGCAGGATTTTAATCCATGACGGCGTAGTGTGTTACTAATGGTTTTCTTTGAGACTGTGGTCCCAGCTCTCTTCAGGTCATTGACCAGGTCCTGCTGTATAGTTCTGGGCTGATCCCTCACCTTCCTCATGATCATTGATGCCCCACGAGGTGAGATCTTGCATGAATACCCAGTCCGAGGGTGATGGACCATCATCTTGAACTTCTTCCATTTTCTAATAATTGCGCCAAAAGTTGTTGCCTTCTCATCAAGCTGCTTGCCTATTGTCCTGTAGCCCATCCCAGCCTTGTGCAGGTCTACAATTGTATCCCTGATGTCCTTACACAGCTCTCTGGTCTTGGCAATTGTGGAGAGGTTGTGGAGAGTCTTGTGGAGAGTCTGTTGTGGAGGGTCTGTTTGATTGAGTGTGTGGACAGGTAATGAGTGGAGAACAGGAGGGCTTCTTAAAGAAAAACCAACAGGTCTGTGAGAGCTGGAATTCTTATTGGTTGGTAGGTGATTAAATATTTATGTCATGCAATGAAATGCAAATTAATTACTTAAAAATTATACAATGTGATTATCTGGATTTTTGTTTTAGATTCTGTCTCTCACAGTTGAAGTGTACCTATGATAAAAATTACAGACCTCTACATGCTTTGTAAGTAGTAAAACTTGCAAAATCGGCAGTGTATCAAATACTTGTTCTCCCCACTGTATGTAGGTGGCTGTGTGTGTGTAAGTGTGTGGGTAAATGAAGACATTGATGATGTTAATGTGTATGTAGCACAGCTGCTTTGTTGCACAGCTGCGCTTTAGCACGGTTCGGATTGAATCCAGGCCTAGGTATTGTGTTATAGCGGGTGTAGCTGTGTGTGTTCCAAAGGTGTGTGTAAGCAGAGATATAAATCATAAATCAGGATTCCATTGGCCAGTTGAACATCTGGATGTCCTTCTGGTGTTTCATGGTGATGTATTGCCTGGGTCCAGCAGCGGAAGGTCCATAAAAGGAGAACTTACCTGACCAACTCTTCTGGTAAACAACAACAACACACTTAAAGAACCACTTTAAACAGTTACAACTGTTTAAACTACACAATTGACGCTCATCTTCTCCACATTACTGCACCATTTCTTCTTTGTTGTCAGCGAAAGTAATGGTGTTTTTTCTGCAAGATATTTTATTTTTACACATATATGTTTTACAATGGTGTTCTTTATTTAGTTATACAGAAAGAGAAAGAAACCCGATCCTTCCCAATTCCCAACTGCCTGTGAGGTGAAAGAGAATAGTTATTTTCTGATTCCTTCAAAAAAGAATGCCCTTAATCTCGCTAAGCTAGACGCTGTATAGTGTGACATTCGGTCTGTAGCGTGGAAATCAAGGCTAGAATAGTCTTAACATCTTTGTAAAGTAAGCATTGATCACACTCCATGTACAGTCGTGGCCAAAAGTTTTGAGAATGACACAAATATTAATTTTCACAATATATGCTGCCTCAGTTTGTATGATGGCAATTTGCATATACTCCAGAATGTTTTGAAGAGTGATCAGATGAATTGCAAAGTCCTTCTTTGCCATGCAAATTAACTGAATCCCCAAAAACATTTCCACTGCATTTCAGCCCTGCCACAAAAGAACCAGCTGACATCATGTCAGGGATTCTCTTATTAACACAGGTGTGAGTGTTGACGAGGACAAGGCTTGAGATCACTATGTCATGCTGATTGAGTTTGAATAACAGACTGGAAGCTTCAAAAGGAGAGTGTTGCTTGGAATCATTGTTCTTCTTCTGTCAACCATGGTTACCTGCGAGGAAACACGTGCCGTCATCATTGCTTTGCACAAAAAGGGCTTCACAGGCAAGGATATCGCTGCCAGAAAGATTGCACCTAAATCAACCATTTATCGGATCATCAAGAACTTCAAGGAAAGCGGTTCAATTGTTGTGAAGAAAGCTTCAGGGCGCCCAAGAAAGTCCAGCAAGTGCCAGGACTGTCTCCTAAAGTTGATTCCGCTGCGGGATTGGGGCACCACCAGTACAGAGCTTGCTCAGGAATGGCAGCAGGCAGGTGTGAGTGCATCTGCACACACAGTGAGGCGAGACTTTTGGAGGATGGCCTGGTGTCAAGAAGGGCAGAAAAGAAGCCACTTCTCTTCAGGAAAAACATCAGGGATAGACTGATATTCTGTAAAAGGTACAGGGATTGGACTGCTGAGGACTGGGGTAAAGTCATTATCTCTGACGAATCCCCTTTCCGATTGTTTGGGGCATCCGGAAAAAAGCTTGTCCGGAGAAGACAAGGTGAGCGCTACCATCAGTCCTGTGTCATGCCAACAGTAAAGCATCCTGAGACCATTCATGTGTGGGGTTGCTTCTCAGCCAAGGGAGTGGGCTCACTCACAATTTTGCCTAAGAACACAGCCATGAATAAATAATGGTACCAACACATCCTCCGAGAGCAACTTCTCCCAACCATCCAGGAACAGTCAATATTTTGGGTCCATGGCCTGGAATCTCCCCAGACCTTAATCCCATTGAGAACTTGTGGTCAATCCTCAAGAGGTGGGTAGAAAAACAAAAACCCACAAACTCCAAGCATTGATTTTGCAATAATAGATTATGCAAGAATGGGTCAGGGTGGATTGCAGAGGTCTTGAAAAGGAAGGGTCAACACTGCAAATATTGACTCTTTGCATCAACTTCATGTAATTGTCAATAAAAGCCTTTGACATTTATGAAATGCTTGTAATTATACTTCAGTATTCCATAGTAACATCTGACAAAAATATCTAAAGACACTGAAGCAGCAAACTTTGTGGAAATTAGTATTTGTGTCATTCTCAAAACTTTTGGCCACGACTGTAGTTAGTTTTCTCTCCATGGTCTCCTAAAATAGCCCGTTGGGCTGAACGGAGTGATTCCTATAACACTGTAGTGTAGATATTCACGGAGCTCTTTTGCAGTCATCATGGCATTATATAGGAATAATGGTTCTATCATAACTGTGATGCTCAGATGCAAGTGTCAAATAAAGCGTTACAATGGAACTTTATTAATTTCAAACTTCATTGACAAACTAAAGATGTTTTACCCAGAAAGAATTACCCAGAAAGAATCACAAAACACTTCAGAAGTTCGACTGAGGGACCTTACAGATAATTGTATATATGAGGTACAGAGATGAGGTAGTCATTCAAAAATCATATTAACACTATTAATGCACACAGAGTGAGTCCATGCACTTGTTAATAAGCAAATTGTTACTCCTGAACTTATTTAGACTTGTCATGACAAAGGGGTTGAATACTTTTGGCTCATGACATTTCAGCTTTTTATTTGTAATTCATTTCTGAAAATGTCAACAACAACAACAAAAAATCCACTTTGACGGTATGGGATATTGTGTGTAGGCAAAAAGTTGTAAGAGCTGTAAATACTTTCTGAAGGCACTGTATGTATGCGTTGTATGGTTATTGTTGTAATTTAGAACTGATTGTGTTCTGTGACATACATGATTGATATTTGTAGTTAAAGTGAGTTTAATGTTAATCAGTTGTTCCCATTGGCTTCGGCGGTCTAACTGTTAGTGCCTCCCCCTACAGCACATGCATGTTTGTACACATGGTGTCGGCGTGGGTTCAAATCATTCACCACTGCCTTTCTGACACATTCTCTGTCTATCTTCCCCAATATCTCTCCTGTGTCCAATAAAATACAACATATATATACAGTATATAAAACAACTAGTTGTCCTATTTTTTTGTTCATATAAATTGGCAGACCAGAAACATTATACTAATACCTTACCACATAACAGGCTCTACTGTCACAGAATAGCTGTATCTTTAGATTGAAACTTCTAGTAGGGATACAGTCACGCCAAGAACAATGAAACACAATAAAACTTGATTGCCCAACATGGGGATATTTGCATTCATATAGCAACACAGGCGGAGAGCATGTTTCAGGTGATGCTATTCATATGTGAAGGCTAATGTTCTCAGATGTAGGAACAGCTCACTTACCACGCTGAGGTCTCTCGATGTGTGTGTGTCGCTGTCTGCAGAGTAGATGGATCCAGTTCACAAGCAAGTGGGTTTAAGTAAAATAACAGAAGTCTTCCTCATCTTAAAACTGTCAGGTCCTTCTGTTGTGAAAGCTCTCCCTTTCTCTCCTGGTCTCTCCATCTCTTCTGCCTTTCTCTCTCTCTTCCTTCACCTCACATGTTCTCTCTCTCTTTGAGTCTGGTTGAGGCGTGTGAATGTTTTTTTACATTTGTGTGGCTGTGTGTGGAGGTGACAGCCTCACAGTGGGTGTGTGTGGGACGAGGTGTTGTCTCTCTCATCTGCGTCATGTGGTATGCACACGCACACACACACACTGAGGGGGTGGCTGTGTTGTGTAAGAGCCCAAGGCATTGTGAGAGTTTGTCATTATGGAATACTACAGTGTGTGTGTGTGTGTGTGTGTGTTTGCATGCCACTAAGAGGAGATACTGCAGAGTGTGTGGGAGAAATTACTCCTATTCAAAAGGACTCTCAGCGTTAAGGTCTTTATTTTCCACTCTAACAGCTGCATATCCATATGTGCTGAGATACGGGCTGAATGAGTATTACCTCAACAGGTGAATCGGGTGAGGAAGATGGACTGTAGAGTAATGTTTGATGTTTTTTATGTATTATTTCTTACATTGTTAACCCATAAAGTATTCCGTGTTATTACATACACCTGGGAAGAACTATTGGATATCAGAGTGACGTCAACTTACCAGCACTACACCCAGGAATACGACTTTCCCAAAGCGGCTCCTTTGTCCGGACTACCGAGGGCATTTATACAGATTCCAGAGGCTGACCTACAACAACGGCGCCGGAGAAGAGGCAGACGGAGTCGTTTTCTGGTCAGACTTCGGAGGTGCGCACACCACCCACCGCTTCCGAGTATATTGTTAGCTAATGTCCAATCTCTAGATAACAAGGTAGACGAAATTAGGGCAAGGGTTGCTTTCCAGAGACATCAGGGAATGTAACATACTCTGTTTCACGGAAACATGGCCCTCTCGGGATATTCTGTCAGAGTCGGTACAGTCACCTGGATTCTATGTGCGTTGCGCCGACAGGAATAAACATCTCTCCGGGAAGATGTATGTTTCATGATTAATGTATCATGGTGTAATTGTAACAACATACAGGAACTCACTCCTTTTGTTCATCTGACCTAGAATTCCTCACAATAAAGTGCTGACTATATTATCTCCCAAGGGAATTCTCCTCGGTTATTGTCACAGCCATGCATATCTCCCCTCAAGCCGATACCATGACGGCCCTCAAGGGACTTCACTGGACTTTATGCAAACTGGAAACCATATATCCTGAGGCTGCATTTATTGTGGCTGGGGATTTTAACAAAGCAAATTTGAGAGCAAGGCTACCTAAATTCTATCAGCATTTTGACTGTAGCACTCGCACTGGTAAAACACTGGGTCACTGCTACTCTAACTTTTGCTCCTCCCTTCCTACAGACAGAAACTCAAACAGGATGTACCCGTGCTAAGGACTATTGAACGCTGGTCTGACCAATCGGTTTGTTTTGATCATGCAGACTGGGACATGTTCCGGGTAGCCTCAGGCAATAATATTGACGTATACACTGATTTGGTGAGGTGAGTTTATAAGGAAGTGTATTGGAGATGTTTTACCTACTGTGACTATTAAAACCTACCATAAACTGTGGATAGATGTCAGCATTCACACGAAACTGAAAGCGCGAACCACCACATTTAACCATGGAAAGGTGACTGGGAATATGGCCGAATACAAACAGTGTAGTTATTCCCTCCGCGAGGCAATCAAACAAGCGAAATGTCAGAATCGAGACAAAGTGGAATCGCAATTCAACGGCTCAGACACGAGACGTATGTGGCAGGGTCTACAGACAATCACGGACTACAAAAAGAAAGCCAGCCACATCACGAACACCGACGTCTTCCTTCCAGACAAATTTAGCACCTTCTTTTCCTGCTTTGCGGATAATACAGTGCCACCCACGTGGACTGTGGGCTCTTCTTCTCCGTGGCCAACGTGAGTAAGACATTTAAACATGTTAACCCTTGCAATGCTGCCGGCCCAGACGGCATCCCTAGCCGCGTCCTCAGAGCATGAGCAGACCAGCTGGCTGGTGTGTTTACGGACATATTCAATCTCTCCCTAACCCAGTGTGCTGTCCCCACATGCTTCAAGATTGCCACCATTGCTCCTGTACCCAAGAAGGCAAAGGTAACTGTACTAAATGACTATCGCACCATAGCACTCACTTCTGTCATCATGAAGTGCTTTGAGAGGCTAATCAAGGATCATACCACCTCCACCCTACCTTACCTGTCACCCTAGACCCACTTCAATTTGCTTACCGCCCCAATAAGTCCACAGATGATACAATCGCCATCACACTGCACACTGCTCTATCCCATCTGGACAAGAGGAATACCTATGTAAGAATGTTGTTCATTGACTATATCTCAGCATTCAACACTGTAGGTCCCTCCAAGCTCATCATTAGACTTGAGACCGTGGGTCTGAATCCCGCCCTGTGCAATTGGGTCCTGGACTTCCTGATGGGCCGCCCCAAGGTGGTGAAGGTTGGAAACAACATCTCCACTTCACTGATGCTCAAAACTGGGGCCCCACAAGGGTGTGTGCTCAGCCCCCTCCTGTACTCCCTGTTCACCCATGACTGTGTGGCCATGCACGCCTCCAACTCAATCATCAAGTTGCAGACGATACAAAAGTAGTGGTCTTGATTACCAACAACGACAAAACAGCATACAGGGATGAGGTGAGGGCACGTCAACAAAACAAAGGAGATGATCGTGGACTTCAGGAAACAGCAGAGGGAGCACCCCCCTATCCACATCGATGGGACAACAGTGGAGAAGGTGGAAAGGTTTCAGTTACTCAGTGTACACATCATGGACAAACTGAAATAGTCCACCCAGACAGACAGTGTGGTGAAGAAGGCGCAACAGTGCTTCTTCAACCTCAGGAGGCTGAAGAAATGTGGCATGTCACCTAAAACCCTCACAAACTTTTACAGATGCACAATTGAGAGCATCCTGTCGGGCTGTATCACCACCTTGTACGGCAACTGCACCGCCCACAACCACAAGACTCTCCAGAGGGTGGTGTTGACGGCACAGTGCACCAGGGGAAAACTACCTGCCCTCCAGGACAACTACAGCACCCGATGTCACAGGAAGGCCAAAAAGATCATCAAGGACAACAACCACCCGAGCCACTGTCTGTTCACCCCGCTACCATCCAGAAGGCGATGTTAGTACAATGCATCAAAGCTGGGACCGAGAGACTGAAAAACAGCTTCAATCTCATGGCCATCAGACTGTTAAACAGCCATCGCTAACACAGAGAGGCTGCTTTCTACATGCAAACTTGAAATCATTGGCCACTTTATTAAATGGACCACTCGTCACTTTAATAATGCCAGTTTAATAATGTTTACATATCTTGCATCACTCATCTCATATGTATATACTGTATTTTTTCTATTGCGTCCTTGACTATCATCTTTCATTGCTCATCCATATGTGTGTGTTAGGTAGATGTTGTGGAATTGTTAGATTACATGTTAGATATTGCTGCACTGTCGGAACTAGAAGCACAAGCATTTCGCTACACTCACAATTACATCTGCTAACCATGTTTATGTGACCAATAAAATGTAAAAGACAATACAATCTAAAAATACATCCTTGTGACTGTTATAAAATTAAAATATGTTATATTTGTGATGCCAGCTGTCCTTATTTGTTACCTAAACCTGCAACCATCCTTCCTACCAAGGAATTTAGGAATGAGCTGAAGCTCGTGTAGCCCAAAATAGAGTTGTTGAGACCAGAATGAAACTTCTTCTGTTCAGTCTTCCTTCTCCACCTTCCCTCTCACTGAGATGAAATAAACAATGTAAAGTATGATGGGGAGTAAGGGTGAGAATGGGTGAGTTGATGAGTGAGGGTAAGTGAACGATGCATAATTATGTAATCACAAGGGGTGCTGGTGAGCAGCAACATGTGAATACGTGTTTTCTTGGTGCTCCTATCTAGGGCAAACTATTTACTATTAATACTTCACCAACACCTCCCCTACCATATTCATTTTGTAACCTTTAATTAGGAATCCAACCCAATTCACTAATTTGGCATTTTATCCAGACATTTTTGCCTTTTCATCGTAAAATGTTGAAACAACAATGGCCATGAGTCACAAAAGAGCAGGCCTCTGCTAAAGCCTCGGGCTCACCGGACACTGACATGGACTCTGACCCCCACGACCTATCTAAGGTAATGTTGTTTATCATTAAGTCTGAACAGACTGTGCTGGCTAAGGTGGAGTCCTCGATTACGCCCACACCCTTGACCGTGCGCACAGAAGCCTACAGTCCGCACCGAAGAATGGGGAGTCGCCCAGACCCATCATAGTCAAATTCCACTACTTTCAGTAGAAGGATGGTGTCTTTCGTAAGGCATCATCGAACGGCTCCCATCACCCACAAAGAGGTCAGCCTTCAACGAGGTGAGGGGGCTCCTAGATCGCTGCCGGGAGTCCAAGTTCAGCATTCTCTACCCACTAGTGCTAAAGATCACTACTCCCTCCGGCGAGCAGAAGACATTCGTGGACCCAACCAGGGCCAAAGAATACATCGTCACGCACCTACATCCATCCACAGGACAGACGGTATATGACTAGCTAGCCTTTGTAGGCCCATACCTTGCCCCTGGCCCTAATACACTAGGCATTCTAACGTGACTAAGGACCACCTAACTAGTGAACTCATCTCTTGATGAGAGACTTGCCTCCAACCTGCCAAAATGGACAATTATTCTTCTAGTAACTTAACTTTATAAACAAGGATGGTATGTATGTGGTGGCATGTTTTTACAAGGACAATATAGTATTTTATTGACATGGCAAAATTAGCTTTTACCAACTAGCTGCGGCTGGACAGCCTAGATGGTGCAGTACTAATTAGTCTAGTCGCTACCTAAGACTAGCCACTGAGCTTTATATTTCCATGCCTTAATAGGATACCCTACCAGTATACTGTGGGCATGTTTAATGCCTGCAAGTTTGTATTCCCAAAGGACCACGTGTATTATTCTTTACTATTTGACTGGTTGGCCCGCTTTTATGCTTAGTGGCTGCTGGCACAGGACAGCAGGTTGGACCGGTATTAATTACCAAGCGTTTGCCAGTAATTTTTCTGTGTTCTGCCTTGTGTCACGACTTCCGCCAAAGTCAGGCCCTCTCCTTGTTCGGGTGGTGTTCGGCGGTCGACGTCACCAACCTTCTAGCCATCACTGATCCATTTTTTAAAATTATTTTCCATTGGTTTTGTCTTGTCTTCCTTCACACCTGGTTCCCATCCCATCAATTACATGTTGTGTATTTAACCCTCTGTTTCCCCTCATGTCCTTGTCGGAGATTGTTTGTTTGATTGTATGTTTGTGTGTTGGTGCACGACGGGTTTTGTACCAACTTTTTGCATCGTACACACCCTCTTAAACCTTAGCCCCACCCATCTCTTTAAGAATTGACATGTGAGGCCATGTGCTAAACAGAGTGAGTAAGGTAGTGTAGTTTAGTAGTAGTAAACAACCAAAGATTTCAAGATTAAAAGTGTTAAAAATAGTAGCTTACAATAAAGTGTATTTATACCTGGAGTTATCTAGTCCTTGGCCTATATCCTAATCTGACTTTGGTGCAGGTCATGTTGTTCTTCACATTACCGTCTCTGGTAAACACACACTTTATCAAATAAAATCAAATTTATTTGTCACATGCACAGGATACACAAGGTGTAAACGATACAGTGAAATGGTTACTTGCATAGTAGCAATATCAAAAACAGAGTAACCAGATAAAATTATTTAATCAATATTTGATCATTATTAGCTGATGCTTACTTGACACACTTTAAATGGATTGGTTATGTGAATGAAGTGCTATAACAACCACCCAGCCACATCTAGCTAAGTAGATGGGTCACTATTGTCTAGACATGTACACATGTTCATGAAATACAATAGATGGCCATAATCACCCCCAGACACACCTGGCTAACTTGATGGGTCATGTAATCATCTGGCGAGGTAGAGTATTTTGTTTAGACATGTAGCTAGCTAAATAATGAATCAGCATAATCCCAACTCATACTACTACCAATACAAACATTGTCATAGCTGTAGTATGAATCTGCAGGTAGCTAAAGCTAACCAACCAGGTTCAATGTTAGCTAGCTAACATTAGGCTATAACTAGCAATGCAAATGGATTTCTGAATCAAAAAATAATACTACACAGATCATACAACTAACTTTAGCTAGCAAGCCAACATTCACTAGCTAGCGAACTGTACGCTTTTCCAATGAAAATGATTTTCTGACAAAATTAGAAACGTACAGTATCTGAAAATGTAGCTAGACTCTTTCCTGTATACATGGATGAACATTTCATGGCAGACTGGAACCATTCAACTCCGTTTTGTTTGTAGCTATATCTTGTTTGGGAAGTATTGTGTCAAGTCACTCCGGTTCAAACTGACTGTGGTGTGTACAGAAAGTAGCCCATCACTTTTTCCAACCGATCTGTCAAATGCGCCTGCTAAATTCAGGGCATC
The DNA here is from genome assembly GCF_013265735.2 of Oncorhynchus mykiss. Taxonomy (NCBI): domain Eukaryota; kingdom Metazoa; phylum Chordata; class Actinopteri; order Salmoniformes; family Salmonidae; genus Oncorhynchus; species Oncorhynchus mykiss. The sequence goes on from NC_048570.1 coordinate 51,962,075, forward strand.
AATGTTGTTGAGAAAAGTAGTAAAACTTTTGTCTTTCTCGATGGCTAACGTTATATCTTTCAAAAATGGCGTGGAGCAAGGGCTATCAACACAAACTCAGCCGCTCACTTTATAAACAGAAGTATCCTACATGGCAGACCAATCCAAACTCATCTCCCATCATGTCCAGGACATCCATTATCTCAGCCAGTCATGGCTAGCTGGAAGGTGACTGTCTTTTTATGTGGCTAAACCAACTAGGCTCGTAATTTAACATTTTCATTTGTACTTGTGGAAGGAATACACATTTGTTATTAAGGCACATGTTCTAGAAGACATTTCTGCCCAAAAAACACATTTTGATATAATGCCTCTCCTGTGAAGACGTGCGACATACACCTAGTTTCCTGAAACGAGTCACATATCACACTTACAGTGCATTTGGAAAGTTTTCAGACCCCTTCCCTTTTTCCACATTTTGTTATGGTAGAGTCTTATTCTAAGATTAATTAAATTAATCGTTTTCCTCATCAATCTATCCACAATACCACATAATGACAAAGCGAAAACAGGTTTTTAGAAATGTTTCAGACCCAATTCAGACCCTTTGCTATGTGACTTGAAATTGAGCTCAGGTGCATCCTGTTTCCTTTGATCATCCTTGAGATGCTTCTACAACTTGATTGTAGTCCACTTGTGGTAAATTCAATTGACTGAACATGATTTGGAAAGAAACATGCCTGTCTAGATAAGATCCCACAGTTGTCAGAGCAAAAACCAAGCCATGAGGTCTAGGAAATGTCCATATAGCTCCAAGACAGGATTAGTCAAGGGACAGGTCTGGGGAAGGGTACCAAAACATTTCTGAAGCATTGAAGGTCCCCAAGAACACAGTGGCCTCCATCATTCTTAAATGGAAGAAGTTTGGAACCACCAAGACTCTTCTTAGAGCTGGCCGCCTGGCCAAACTGAGCAATTGGGGGAGAAGGGCCTTGGTCAGGGAGATGACCAAGAACCTGATGGTCAGTCAGACAGAGCTCCAGAGTTCCTCCGTTGAGATGAGAGAACCTTCCAGAAGGACAACCATCTCTACAGCACTCCACCAATCAGGCCTTTATGGTAGAGTGGCTAGACGGAAGACCCTTATCAGCTGCAGGGTCTGGGAGACAAGTCAGGATTGAGGGAAAGTACAGAGAGATCTTTGATGAAAACCTGCTCCAGAGCACTCAGGACCTCAGGCTGGGTCGAAGGTTCACCTTCCAACAGGACAACAACCGCAGGAGTGGCTTCGGGACAAGTCTCTGAATGTCCTTGAGTGGCCCAGCCAGAGCCCGGACTTGAACTCAATCAAACATCTCTGGAGAGACCTGAAACTAGATGTGCTGCAACACTCCCCCTCCAACCTGACAGAGGTTGACAGGATTTGTAGAGAAGAATAGGAGAAACTCCCCAAATACAGGTGTACCCAAGAAGGCTGTAATTGCTGCCAACATACTGAGTAAAGGGTCTCAATAGTTATGTAAATGTGATATTTTCGTTTTCTTAAACACATATTTATTAGTTCCAAATAGGACAATTAACAATTTCAGAAATATGTGACCGACCGGCTCAAATCGGTCTATGTAGCAACATTTGAAATTATCTCGTTCACACCCTCTTAAGCTTTAGCCCCACCCATCTCTTTAAGGGTCAATCCGAGCATTCTGTACTAACAACTGAAGTCAAGCACCCAAGCTAACTTGCTAGCTACTTCCAGACACAAATGACAGAACAGAACAATTTTATTACAGGGATGCATACTAGTCACCTTTTGGCGAAAGTCACTGTTTTAAATCCAAAATTGTTGACCTACGTGATTCGTGTAGATCCGATGAGAAAAGTTTGGGAGGGGAGGGGGCTTTGGAGCAATACTGGCTGTATCCAAGGCTCAGCCAATCGTTCACATAACAACAGAATGCAGCGCAGCACGTGACTGAAGAGAGAACCAACTGAAGAGAGAACAAACTTGCTAGTTACAGCATTAGCGCGCTCTAGAAAGACAGCGGAGAGTGGAAAGGCAGCTTTCCAGTTAATTTACAGCAGAGCTTCTCCTGAACGATAACGAAGAGGTAATGTTAGGTAAGAAGCTTGACCACGGAGACGGGGGTGAGAAGGTGATGAAGAGTACTTCATGAGCTGTACCCGAAAAACAACTGGCATTTGGAAAGTTTGAGGCTTGAGAGAAAGTGTTATGGAACAAGTATTGTTAGCATGGTTAAGAATCTTTCTAGCTGGTTTGAATTCTCCATTAGCTAGCCAGACAAATGTTGAGCAACATTAGCCAATTTATCTGATCAGATTATTGAGTTTATGAAAATTAGCTGGCTAATAAAGTCAGACAGCTAACGTTAGCTAGCTAACATTACAACATCGGATGTGCTAACGTTAGTAACCTAACCAATTCGCTGCAGTATTAACTGGTATACGACTCCTTGCCGTTCCTCAAGTTATAATGCGTTAGTTGCTTACTGGACTCTGGCAATATGTGTGAAATGTTAACTAGTTAACTAGCTAAAGAACTAACCACTATCTGTTAATTAATGTTTTCCCTCTACAGTATGTGGTTAATTTTCAGAATGAGAGAATTAGGTGAAAATGAGGCATTGCTTGTTAAACAAGTGGATTCACGGATGAAGTGTACTGGAGCTGGAGCTGGAGCTGGAGCTGGGCCTGGCTTAAGCTGGATGCCTCTATAGAGGTGAAAGGAACACCACACACTGCCTCTTTCTCATTTTTTTAAAACATTGGATATAAAGGGGTATGCTTGGTGTACTCTCTGCCTGAAAGAGATCAATTATGCCAACAAACGGTATTATGCCCTGCTGGCACGTTGTAGAACAGATGTCCACAGGCAGAAAGTGTACAATGTAATAATGTACAGTGTAGCCCAAATATATTGCTTTTGTTGTGTTGAATTTGACATTAACACTTGTGTGTCAGTGAAGGGTGGTTATAAAATGTTTTACTCAGTAATCATTATTTTTGCACACATGTAGCCTTGTGCACTTTATCGATGTCTACCATTGTGGCCACTATAAGAGCAAAAATAGAATGCCTGTTTATTTCATTCTATTTCTAGTTTAAGATGTTTTTCCCAAGTGCAATATTTAAATGTGTGTGGTTACAAACACTCTATTATAAAGGCTGTCATGGCCAACTGCAATATTAGTGTATTTTTTCTCAAGAGTGTCAGTTGCAGTAAATTCTAGGCAACAAATATCATTGGATTGCTCTCTTTACATTTTTTTTTAGCTCTGACTTAGGTTCACATTAACCACTTTTTAATTTACACATAGAGACTGATCTTGTAGATCATAATCCTTGTTGCTTAATTAATTAAAACCTTAATTTCCCCAGCATGTTTCAGTGCAAAAAAAAAGTGTCACCTTTTAACAGAGAGCGTTTCTAAAGGGGTCAAAGGAGGTTGAAGGCCGATTGTTTTACACTGGAAAAAATAAAGCTTCTCAATTTTAAGTATTTAAAAAAAATGCTTTTGTGGTAAGTTAAATCTTCACTTAAGTTCCAAACGACATGAGCCCCTTTATCATTGTATAAGTCCATTACTTTAACAATAACTTTTCTTGCCCATTCTTTAAACACCCAGTCATTTTTACCATGTGTGACATTGTCATTGCCCCAAATTGGTGTAAAACTGAATAATACAGGGGATTTGCCCAGATACGGCTGTACTTTGTGCCATATACAGTTGAAGTCAGAGGTTTACATACACCTTAGCCAAATACATTTAAACTCAGTTTTTCACAATTCCTGACATTTATTCAGAGTAAAAATTCCCTGTCTTTGCTCAGTTAGGATCACCACTTTATTTTAAAAATGTGATATGTCAGAATAATAGTAGAGATAATTATTTATTTCAGCGTTTATTTCTTTCATCACATTCCCAGTGGGTCAAAAGTTTACATACACTCAATTAGTATTTGGCAGCATTGCCTTTAAATGGTTTAACTTGGGTCAAACGTTTCGGGTAGCCTTCTACAAGCTTCCCACAATAATTAGAGTGAATTTTGGTCCATTCCTCCTGACAGAGCTGGTGTAACTGAGTCTGGTTTGTAGGCCTCCTTGCCCGCACACACTTTTTCAGTTCTGCCCACAAATTTTCTATAGGATTGAGGTCAGGGCTTTGTGATGGCCACTCCAATACCTTGACTTTGTTGTCCTTAAGCCATTTTGCCACAACTTTGGAAGTATGCTTGGGGTCATTGTCCATTTGGAAGACCCATTTGCGACCAAGCTTAAACTTCCTGACTGATATCTTGAGATGTTGCTTCATTATACCCACATAATTTTCTTTCCTCATGATGCCATCTATTTTGTGAAGTACACCAGTCCCTCCAGCAGCAAAGCACCCCCACAAGATGATGCTGCCACCCCCGTGCTTCACTTTTGGGATGGTGTTCTGCAGCTTGCAAGCATCCCCCCTTTTCCTCCAAACATAACGATTGTCATTATGGCCAAACAGTTCAATTTTCTTTGCATCAGACCAGAGGACATTTCTCCAAAAAGTACAATCTTTGTCCCCATGTGCAGTTGCAAACCGTAGTCTGGCTTTTTTATGGTGGTTTTGGAGCAGTGGTTCCTTCCTTGCTGAGTGGCCTTTCAGGTTGTCGATATAGGACTCGTTTTACTGTGGATATAGATACATTTGTACCTGTTTCCTCCAGCATCTTCACAATGTCCTTTGCTGTTGTTCTGGGATTGATTTGCACTTTTCACACCAAAGTACGTTCATCTCTAGGAGACAGAACGCATCTCCTTCCTGAGCGGTATGACAGCTGCGTGGTCCCATGGTGTTTATACTTGCGTGCTATTGTTTGTACAGAAGAACATGGTACCTTCAGGCGTTTGGAAATTGCTCCCAAGGATGAACCAGACTTGTGGAGGTCTACAATTATTTTTCTGAGGTCTTGGCTGATTGCTTTTGATTTTCCCATGATGTCAATCAAAGAGGCACTGAGTTTGAAGGTAGGCCTTGAAATACATCCACAGGTACACCTACAATTGACTCAAATGATGTCAAATAGCCTATCAGAAGCTTCTAAAGCCATGACATCATTTTCTGCAATTTTCCAAGCTGTTTAAAGGCACAGTCAACTTAGTATATGTAAACTTCTGACCCACTGGAATTGTGATGCAATTCACTGTAAGTGAAATAATCTGTAAACAAGTTTTGGAAAAATTACTTGTGTCATGCACAAAGTGGATATCCTAACCAACTTGCCAAAACTATAGTTTGTTAACAAGACATTTGTGGAGTGGTTGAAAAACAAGTTTTAATGACTTCAACTGTAGTTAGGTTGTTTTTATCTTTCTGATCTTTGGGAAAAATAAAAGTTGTGGAGCCAAAGGAATTACTTGAAATAGATAAAGAAAGGTGGACTACTGGATTTTGAGATATGAGGGAGTCAAACCCGAATCTATCAGCATCGTAGGTCAAACAGTAAGACTGCTTTAAAGGGAGCAGTCTAACCTAAGCGACGCTTAACACAACAAAGTGTCTCATGCCTTCTCTCTGCCATTTCTCAAAACAAAAGGCATATCTTGCAAGATGTTATGTGAAATATCACAACAAAAGGCATATCTATCAAGATAATATGTGAAATATTATGTAGTATTCATTTGAAAAGTAGCGAAGAATAGCTCCACCTAAAACAGTAACGCTAGTTAGTGAAGCCTAACTAATGTTAACGTTACAGTAGGGACAGTCCAAAATAGCTGTAGATTATCCACAACATAGGGTCTGCTGCTAGTAGCTACCAAGTAACAAAATGGCCCATACATATAGCGTTAATGTAGTATACCATGGTAAGTTTATAAACCAATAAAGAGCATGAGCTGGCGCACATCCAGAGAAAATGATTTAGTGTAGAGGTGCTGACTAATGGTGAACAAACTGTAAGCTATAAAACAAAGCGGGTTGCACACTATGTATAAACTCCCAGTAATTTATTGGGTGAACCACCAAAGTTTCAGCATCACTGTGCCTTCTTCAGGGTAATGTCATGAATGCTTGAACCAGGTTATGTAGACAAAACAGTGCAATTAGTGCAACCAATGACAATAGTGAGAGGTGTGTCATAATTATTAGGTTGATTTGAATGAATTGAGTGGAACTGTTAAAAGACAATAGTTTACAGCATATTGAATATATTAGACTATTGCTACATTAGCATAAGATTAGCATCAATATACAATATTGTTTAATTACATTTCACATATATATTTAATTGTTTACAATTTCATTACATTTTTGTTACATGTAATCTTTTGGTTAAACCATAGTGCACAATAAGCATCATCAACAGGGGGAACATATTGGGTGTACTGTATAAATAATATATTAATTTATAAGACTTGTTCATAGAAAATATAATTCAAATATCCCCCAAAAAATTTGACAAAGGAGGAGGAATTTGTATACAAAACAAATGTGACTATGAATGACAACTATCTAAAGGTGACTTCTATCACTCCCACAGTGGAAAGCTGTTTGGAATCAGGACAAATCAGCAACAAAGAATGTGAATTTCAATGTGTGAAATTTCCTAAGATACCAACCTTTCATACAGTCGCTGAAAAACACAAGTGTCTCCTACCCCAGGTAGATCCATTGTAGCAGCAATTGACTCTGTGACGTTCAACATTTCTACATTTGTGGACCACCGCATTAATCCGATGGTTGAGAATATAATATAAAAGACACTAGTCAGATGATCTCATTGAAGAGGGCTTAGGAAGGATACCAGAGGGCACCCTGCTGGCCACTTTTGATTTGGCGAACTTGTACACTAGCAAGTACAAAAAACTCTTGATGTTGCAATGATGAAAATATCTCAAAAACCAAGACAGGAATTGCTGAAAACTAAACCAAAGAAGAAAAACAATGCAACAGTATTTTGCACTAAGTACCCCAAGTGTTCAGAGAAAATGAAAACAATCCTGAAAAAGCACTGGCATATTCTGCATTCAGACAAGAAATGTCACACCTCTTCAAATAACCCCCACTGGTGGTCTATAAGTGTGGTCGCAATATTGGGGATAGCTTAGTGAGATTTGACCTGCACCCTGAGCCCACTCAGACTCTCTTGACACCCATTCCAAATGGGAACTATAAATGTGGCTCATGCTCACAGTGCAATAATAGCACTACAAAAACATCCTGCTTCAGACACACACATACAGGTTGAAAAATCCCTGTCAGTGGTATCATCTCACGGGAGTAATCTATCTCATCACCTGTTCATGTGGGAAAGCCTTCATAGGACAAACACAAATACAATTTAAACAATGCATAGCTGAACACCGCAGCTCAATCAGGTGTAAGAACACTGACTATCCAGTCTCAGCTCACTTTGTTGAAGCTAACCATCCCATCTCCTCCCTCAAATACACAGACGTTGAGCATGTTGCTCCACCAAGGAGTGGAGGTAACATCGAGATCCTTCTACAGAGGGAGGCCTATTGGATATCCTATTTAAAAACATTGAAAATGACATAACAATAACGAGGCTATATACATGTTACCTAACACCTTAATAAACACAATCAAGTGATCTTTTTTTTGCCCTAGCATATATGAAATGAATGAATTACACTGTTAGAATGTTGTGGTCAGAAAAAAGGAGGGTCCCTTGAGGCCCAGTGGATCTAGTGTTAAACGCCTTGCAGTAAAAATTTGAACGAATCCTTGATTCGCTATAGAACTTTCAGATCTTGTTATGACGATAAATCAGGCCTTGGCCAAAAATAGAAGAACGGATTGTAGCTGATTGGCAGCTTTTCAGGCAATTAAGAAATACACTGAACAATAATATAGACACAACATGTAAAGTGTTAGTTCAATGTTTCATGAGCTGAAATAAAAGATCCCATAAATGTTCCATACGCACATAAAGCTTATTTCTCTCAAATTTTGTGCACAAATTTGTTTACATCCCTGTTAGTGAGCATTGTAGTACTATCCATCTGCTGACATCACCTCATGTTTCAGCATGATAAAGCACAGCCACATTCCTGGAAACTGAAATTGTCCCAGTTCTTCCATGGCCTGAATATTCACCAGACATGCCACCCATTGAGCATGTTTGGGATGCACTGGATAGACGTGTACGACAGCTTATTCCAGTTCCTGTCAGTATTCAGCAACTTCGCACAACCATTGAAGAGTGGGACAACATTCCACAGGCCATTATCAACTCTATGCGAAGGAGATTTGTTGCGCTGCATGAGGCAAATGGTGGTCACACCAGATACTGACTTGCTTTCTGATCCATGCACCTACTTTTTTAAAAACAGATTCAAATATGTATTCCCAGTCATGTGAAATCCACAGATTAGGGCCTAATGAATTGATTTAAATTCACTGATTTCCTTATATGAACTGTAACTCAGTAAAATCTTAAAATTGTTGCATGTTACGGTTATATATATGTTTTTAGACTGCTGGTGATCTGTCAAAATTTTGGAAAACAGTTAATCCACTGAAGTGTGGAAATTTATCTCCCTCTCTGCTTTATCAAGTTGTGTCAGAGTCTAGCATCTTTCTTACTGCAGCTTTCTGCTCCCCTAATTGTGGAATCATTGACACATATTTTTAATCTGACAATTATTTTGGGTGCTATCACTAAGGCCTGGAAGGCTGCCCATGTACTCCCTCTCCACGAAGGTGGTTGCCCCTCTGACATTAACTATCTTGCCTAGCAATTAAAAATAATATTTAATCAACACTCAGCTTAGATATTTTCTAGCTTCAAAATGTATTCTAACTGTCCACCAGTCGAGTTTCAAGCCATATCATAGCATTATATCTGCTGCTTCTTTGGTGATAAATGAGACTGTAAATTGCGTGGACAAAAGGCAGCATTGTGCTGACCTTTTCATGTACCTGTTGAAGGCTTTTGACACTGTTGACCATTTATTATTAATTTGTAGACTGTCTGAAATTGGCCTCAGTCAGGCAGCTTGCATTTGGTTTGAAAACTACCTGAAAAACAGGACACAATGTGTTTCTTCTGATGGAACGGGACATGGTAGTAGGTGCCAGGTCGCACTGGTTTGTGTCAAGAACGGCAACGCTGCTGGGATTTTCATGCTAAACAGTTTCCCGTGTGTACCAAGAATGGTCCACCACTAATAGGACATCCAGCCAACTTGACAAAACTGTGGGAAGCATTGGAGTCAACATGGGCCAGCATCCCTGTGGAACACTTTTGACACCGTGTAGATTCCATGCCCCAATGAGTTGAGGGGTGTGACCTCAATATTAGGATGGTGTTCTTAACCTTTCTGATCTCCCCATCCCGGATCCGGGATCGTGAATACAGACTCAAGCTCATTACCATAACGCAACGTTAACTATTCATGAAAATCGCAAATGAAATGAAATAAATATGCTAGCTCTCAAGCTTAGCCTTTTGTTAACAACACTGTCATCTCAGATTTTCAAAATATGCTTCTCAACCATTGCAAAACGAGCATTTGTGTAACAGTATTGATGGCTAACGTAGCATTTAGCATTAGCATTCAGCTGGCAACATTTACACAAAAAAACAGAAAAGCATTCAAATAAAATCATTTACCTTTGAAGAACTTCAGATGTTTTCAATGAGGAGACTCTCAGATAGCAAATGTTCAGTTTTTCCTGAAAGATTATTTGTTTAGGACAAATCGCTCCGTTTTCTGCGTCACGTTTAGCTATGAAATAAACCTTGTATCCAGGATTGTGTAAATCTATCAGCAAGCTCATTAGCATAACACAACGTTAACTATTCATGAAAATGGCTAATGAAATGAAATTAATCTATTTGCTCTCAAGCTTAGCCTTTTGTTAACAACACTGTCATCGCAGATTTTCAAAATATGCTTTTGAACCATAGCTAAACAAGCATTTGTGTAAGAGTATTGATAGCCTAGCATTGCATTAAGCCTAGCATTCAGCATGCAACATTTTCCACAAAAAACCATAAAAGCATTCAAATAAAATAATTTACCTTTGAAGAACTTCAGATGTTTTCAATGAGGAGACTCTGTTAGATAGCAAATGTTCCGTTTTTACAAAAAATATTATTTGTGTCGACTAATCACTCCGTTTTGTTCATCACGTTTGGGTAAGGAGAAAAAAAAAAAAAAAAATCATTAAAACGCGAACTTTTTTCCAAATTAACTCCATAATATCGACAGAAACATGGCAAACGATGTTTAGAATCAATCCTCAATGTGTTTTTCACATATCTATCGACGATAAACTCCATCGTGGCAGTTTACTTTCAATTCTGAAGAAATGGAACGCGCATGGACTTACTGATTACGCACACAGGACACCGGGCGGGACACCAGGTAAATGTAGTCTCTTATGGTCAATCTTCCAACGATATGCCTACAAACACGTCACAATGCTGCAGACACCTCGGGGAATATACAGAAAGCGCAGGCTCATTCCTGGCGCATTCACAGCCATATAAGGAGACATTGGAACACAGCGCCTTCAGAATCCGGGGCATTTCCTGTATGAAACATCATCTTGGTTTCGCCTGTTGCATTAGTTCTGGGGCACGCACAGATAATATCTTTGCAATTTTGGAGACGTCAGAGTTGTGTCTTTCCAAGGCTGTCAATTCCATGCGTAGTCGAGCATCTTTTCGTGACAAAATATTGCGCTTAAAACGGGCACGTCTTTTTATCCAATAATGACACAGCGCCCCTATAGGTTCAAGAGGTTAATGTTTGTACACTCAGTGTACAGTACAGTGTACACTTGATGTGTATGTTTGATATAGGGCTCATCTGTAAAAGAGACCTTGGTCTCAGCATGACTGATCTCATCTCCTGATTACAGCGGATTGTCACATACAGTGGGGCAAACAAGTATTTAGTCAGCCACCAATTGTGCAAGTTCTCCCACTTAAAAAGATGAGAGGCCTGTAATTTTCATCATAGGTTCACTTCAACCATGACAGACAAAATGAGAAGAAAAAAATCCAGAATATCACATTGTAGGATTTTTAATGAATTTATTTGCAAATTATGGTGGAAAATAAGTATTTGGTCAATAACAACAGTTTATCTCAATACTTTGTTATATACCCTTTGTTGGCAATGACAGAGGTCAAACGTTTTCTGTAAGTCTTCACAAGGTTTTCACACACTGTTGCTGGTATTTTGTCCCATTCCTCCATGCAGATCTCCTCTAGAGCAGTGATGTTTTGGGGCTGTTGCTGGGCAACACGGACTTTCAATTCCCTGCAAAGATTTTCTATGGGGTTGAGATCTGGAGACTGGCTAGGCCACTCAAGGACCTTGAAATGCTTCTTACGAAGCCACTCCTTCGTTGCCCGGGCGGTGTGTTTGGGATCATTGTCATGCTGAAAGACCCAGCCACGTTTCATCTTCAATGCCCTTGCTGATGGAAGGAGGTTTTCACTCAAAATCTCACAATACATGGCCCCATTCATTATTTCCTTTACACAGATCAGTCGTCCTGGTCCCTTTGCAGAAAAACAGCCCCAAAGCATGATGTTTCCACCCCCAGGCTTCACAGTAGGTATGGTGTTCTTTGGATGCAACTCAGCATTCTTTGTCCTCCAAACACGACGAGTTGAGTTTTTACCAAAAAGTTATATTTTGTTTCATCTAACCATATGACATTCTCCCAATCTTCTTCTGGATCATCCAAATGCGCTCTAGCAAACTTCAGACGGGCCTGGACATGTACTGGCTAAGCATGGGGACACGTCTGGCACTGCAGAATTTGAGTCTCTGACAGCGTAGTGTGTTACTGATGGTAGGCTTTGTTACTTTGGTCCCAGCTCTCTGCAGGTCATTCACTAGGTCCCCCCGTGTGGTTCTGGGATTTTTGCTCACCGTTCTTGTGATCATTTTGACCCCACGGGGTGAGATCTTGCGTGGAGCCCCAGATCCAGGGAGATTATCAGTGGTCTTGTATGTCTTCCATTTCCTAATAATTGCTCCCACAGTTGATTTCTTCAAACCAAGCTGCTTACCTATTGCCGATTCAGTCTTCCCAGCCTGGTGCAGGTCTACAATTTTGTTTCTGGTGTCCTTTGACAGCTCTTTGGTCTTGGCCACAGTGGAGTTTGGAGTGTGACTGTTTGAGGTTGTGGACAGGTGTCTTTTATACTGATAACAAGTTCAAACAGGTGCAATTAATACAGGTAACGAGTGGAGGACAGAGGAGCCTCTTAAAGAAGAAGTTACAGGTCTGTGAGAGCCAGAAATATTGCTTGTTTGTAGGTGACCAAATACTTATTTTCCACCATCATTTGCAAATAAATTCATTAAAAATCCTACAATGTGATTTTCTGGATTTTCTTTTTTCATTTTGTCTGTCATAGTTGAAGTGTACCTCTGATGAAAATTACAGGCCTCTCTCATATTTTTAAGTGGGAGAACTTGCACAATTGGTGGCTGACTAAATACTTTTTTGCCCCACTGTAGTATGTTACCTTTTGTTCTGTTCTTATAAAGTAATCATGTTAATGTGTCCTCTTTCCCAGCCCCTCCATCAATAAGCACTGGGAGGCAGAGCTATCAGCTCTAAAGGGGAACAATGCTAAGCTAACAGCCACTCTGCTGGAGTCCACAGCTAACGTAAAACAGTGGAAACAACAACTGGCTGCCTACCAGGAGGAGGCCGAGAGACTCCACAAACGGGTGAGGAGGCAGAAGACATGGGAGAGAGATGGGAATGGTGTGTGGCGCATCAATGGTATTTGTTCAGTTTATGTGTGTATCTTATTTCTAATTTATTTTGTCTATGTGTGTGTGCGTGCATGTGTGTCTAGGTGACTGAGCTAGAGTGCCAGAACTCGCAGACCCCTGTGATCAAATCCCAGAAGACGGAGCTAAACCAGACCATTGAGGAACTGGAAAGCACTCTGAAGGATAAAGAAGAGGTACGTGTGTGACATATTTGGAGACACCTATTTTATTTGATCTTTATTTTGTTTTTATCTTGGTCTATTGGGACCAAGGCTTCTTTTCCAAGGGAGCTCTGCATGAACACAATTTATAACATTTACAACATTCAACCATTAAACATAATGAGAACATACAATACTACAAGCAATTTAAGAAGCAAACACATTCCCTAACAAAGAGGTTAGAGGTCCTCAATTAACCTCTAGTGACACCCCATCCCGTGAACGGGACCGTTGTCATCATCTGACACTAATTAGCATAACGCAACGGACATAAATATTCATGAAAATCACAATTGAAATATATTGAGACACAGCTTAGCCTTTTGTTAATCACCCTGTCATCTCAGATTTTCAAAATATGCTTTACAGCCATAGCTAGACAAGCATTTGTGTAAGTTTATCGATAGCATTTTTATCGATAGCATTTTGTCCAGCTAGCAGCAGCTAACTTGGTCACGGAAATCAGAAAAGCAATCAAATTAAATCGTTTACCTTTGATGAGCTTCGGATGTTTTCACTCACGAGACTCCCAGTTAGATAACAAATGTTTCTTTTTTCCAAAAATATTATTTTTGTAGGCGAAATAGCTAGCTATTCTTCAGGTTTGGCTGAGAAATCACCCGGAAATTGCAGTCACGAAAACGGCGAAGAATATTCCAAATTATCTCCATAATATCGACAGAAACATGGCAAACGTTGTTTATAATCAATCCTCAAGGTGTTTTTCAAATATCTATTCGATAATATATCCATCAGGACAATTAGTTTTTCAGTTGGACCGATTGGAGTAATGGCTACCTCTGTATTTTACGCGAGAATCTCTCTGGGAGCATCAGGTGACCACTTGCGCAATGTTGCCGCCTACGGGTATTCTTCAACATAAATGCGTAAAACTACCTCACAATGCTGTAGACACCTTCGGGAATACGGAGAAAGAGTAATCTGGTTGATAGCCCATTCACTGCTCAATAGGGACGCAATGGAATGCAGCGCTTTCAAAACATGAGGCACTTCCGGATTGGATTTTTCTCAGGCTTTCGCCTGCAACATCAGTTCTGTTATACTCACAGACAATATTTTTACAGTTTTGGAAACTTTAGAGTGTTTTCTATCCTAAGCTGTCAATTATATGCATATTGTAGCATCTTGTCCTGACAAAATATCCCGTTTACTACGGGAACATTTTTTTTCCAAAAATGAAAATGCTGGCACCTAGTCACAAAAGTTTAACAACTTGAACTGCTCTAGAGGCACCAGAGCATCAAGGTGCAGAGAGCTCTGCATATCATTCCATACATAGGTCGTAAAATAACTGAATGCAGATTTACCTATAGTGATCATTGTGACATCTAGCATCAGCCATTCCTCTGATCGTGTCTGGTGACTCGTATGTCTGTAAGGTAAGGTGAAAGTTTGCATAAGAGGGCTTTATAAACCAAAAGAGAGCAGGGCATTGATCTATGAGACTGGAGATGGCCAACCTACTTTCTGATACAGAATGCAGTGATGTGTACTGAACCTATCGCCTGCATTAAAGTTTGGTGTGCTATGACACACTGGGTCCATTGCCTTCAATACAGTGGTAGCTGCATTCATATAGACGATATCACCATAGTGTAAAGCCGGAATGTCAACTGAACAATTTGTTTTCTACTATTTAATGAAAGGCATGCCCTATTCCTATAAAGGAAGCTCATTATAATTCTTAACTTTTAACTAACCCATCAATATGATTTTTGGAAGATAGCTTGTCAACAATCCAGATACCCAGATATTTAGAAGCAGGGAAACGTTCAATGCTACATTCACCAATTTTTCACATTTGTGTTTTTTCATCAGTGTGTAAAATATGACTGTTCTCAAATTTGCTTATTCATAAATGTTAGTATTATAATGGGTTTTGTGGCAAAATGCTATATATTTATTGTTTAGCTAGAATGGAATGTTCGTATCCTATATATTTGACTGTGATATGTGGTTGTCTAACCTAGCGACCTTAAGATGAGTGGACTAAGTCACTCTGGATAAGAGCATCTGCTAAATGACTCAAATGATAAAATGTAAATATTTTACATACAGATCTCATGTTACTGTATTGATACACACACACGCATACCGACACAACACACACACACATACACTCAAAATACACATACACACACACTTTTACACTCATCATTTGCCGATGCTACTCTGCTCTTTATTTTACTACTATTATTATCTATCATGATGCCTAGTCACTTTACCCTGCCTTTATGTACATATCTACCTCAAATACCTCGTACCCCTGCACATTAATCTGGTACTCCCTGTAGTGCCTTCAGAAAGTATGAATACCT
The DNA here is from genome assembly GCF_013265735.2 of Oncorhynchus mykiss. Classification (NCBI taxonomy): domain Eukaryota; kingdom Metazoa; phylum Chordata; class Actinopteri; order Salmoniformes; family Salmonidae; genus Oncorhynchus; species Oncorhynchus mykiss. Next base: position 51,977,388 of record NC_048570.1, read on the forward strand.
CCTGACTTATTCCACATTTTGTTGTGTTACATTCAAAATGGATTGAATTCATTGTTTTTCTCACCCATCTACACACAATAGCCCATAATGACAAAACAAAAACGTGTTTTAGAAATGTTTGCAAATGTATTCAACATGAAATACAGAAATTTCTCATTTACGTGTGTGTTTACACCCCTTGAGTCAATATGTTTTAGAAGCACCTTTGGCAGCAATAACAGCTGTGAGTCTTTTGGGCTTTAAGAGCTTTGCACACCTCGATTGTACAATATTTGCCCATTTGTCTTTTTAAAATCCTTCAAGCTCTGTCACGTTGATTGTTGATAATTGCTAGACAGCAAGACTTGAAATATATTTTCAAGACGATTTAAGCCAAAACTGTAACTAGGCAATCTCAGGAACATTAAATGTTGTCTTGGTAAGCAACTCCGGTGTAGATGTGGCCTTGTGTTTTAGATTATTGTCCTGCTGAAAGTTGAATTTGTCTCCTAGTGTCTGTTGGAAAGCAGACTGAACCAGGTTTTTCTCTAGGATTTTGCCTGTGCTTATATCTGTATTCCGTTTCTTTTTATCCTAAAAAACTCCCTAGTCCTTGCCAATGACAAGCATACCCATAACATGATGCAGCCACCACATGCTTGAAAATATGAAGAGTGGTAATCAGTGATGTGTTGGATTTGCCCCAAACATAATGCTTTTTATTCAGGACAAAAAGTACATTTATTTTTCACATGTTTTGCAGTATTACTTAAGTGCCTTGTTGCAAACAGGATGCATGTTTTGGAATATGTGTATTCTGTACAGGCTTCCTTCTTTTCACTCTGTCATTAAGGTTAATATTGTGGAGTAACTACCTTAGTATTGTATAGAGTATTGTGGAGTAACTACCTCTATCCTTAGTTTTTTCATATCAAAACAATTCAACTATGTTGGTTAAAACCCTGAGCAGTTACCTTCCTTTCCGGCAATTGAGTTAGGAAGAACAACTGTATCTTTGTAGTGACTGGGTGACTTGATACCCATCCAAAGCCTAATTAATAACTTCACCATGCTCAAAGGAATATTTGGCGTCTGCTTTTTAAAATTGTTTATTTACATCTATTTTATCTACCAATCGTTGCCCTTCTTTGATAAACCTCCCTGGTCATTGTGGTTGAGTCTCTGCTTGAAATTCACTACTCGATTGAAGGACTTCACAGATAATTGTATGTGTGGAGTACAGTGGGGAGTAATAGTGGTTAACATAATTAAAAAATCATAGTTACTACTATTATTTAACACGGAATGCATCCATGCAACTTATTATGCGATTTCTTGAGCACATTTTTACTCCTGAATGTATTTAGGTGTGCCAAAACAAATGGGTTTCATTGACTTAAGACATTTCCGCTTTGACATTTTATATATATATTTCTCAACATTATTACTTTGACATTATAGGGTATTGTGTGTAGATGTGTGACACAAAATCTCGATGCAATCTATTTTAAATTCAGGCTGTAACACAACACTATGTGGTAAAAGTAAAGGGGTGTGAATACTTTCTGAATCAAATCAAATTTATTTATATAGCCCTTCGTACATCAGCTGATATCTCAAAGTGCTGTACAGAAACCCAGCCTAAAACCCCAAACAGCAAGCAATGCAGGTGTAGAAGCACGGTGGCTAGGAAAAACTCCCTAGAAAGGCCAAAACGTAGGAAGAAACCTAGAGAGGAACCAGGCTATGTGGGGTGGCCAGTCCTCTTCTGGCTGTGCCGGGTGGAGATTATAACAGAACATGGCCAAGATGTTCAAATATTCATAAATGACCAGCATGGTCAAATAATAATAATCACAGGCAGAACAGTTGAAACTGGAGCAGCAGCACGGCCAGGTGGACTGGGGACAGCAAGGAGTTATCTTGTCAGGTAGTCCTGAGGCATGGTCCTAGAGCTCAGGTCCTCCGAGAGAGAGAAAGAAAGAGAGAATTAGAGAGTGCATACTTAAATTCACACAGGACACCGGATAGGACAGAAGAAGTACTCCAGATATAACTAACTGACCCTAGCCCCCCGACACATAAACTACTGCAGCATAAATACTGGAGGCTGAGACAGGAGGGGTCAGGAGACACTGTGGCCCCTGAAGGCACTGTAGGTTCATTCTTGTGTATTTCATTCCTCTTGTGTTAGAGTTTTTATTATTTATTTTTTTATACTCTGCATTGCTGGGAAAGGCTCGTAAGCATGCATTTCATGGTAAAGTTTACAGTGGTTGTATTCGGCGTATGTAACAAATACATTTTTTCAAATGTTTTATATTGTATTCGTATTTGTATTTATTATGGATTCCCATTAGCTGCTGCCAAGGCAAACAGGTACTTTACAACACATTCACAACAGATTTCACAACATATGTGAGCGATCGCCTTGATTCAGTCTTATGAAGCAAAAAAAAAAAGATAAAGCAGAGATAAAAGCAGAGACACAGAGCTACAAAATGGTATATCATACACTGCATTTGAGGAACAATGGGAAAGTAATTCTGCTTTGAAAGCTGATAATCTCGCAACCTCACTTTTGAGAAAAGGCTGTTTTCATGTTATCCAGAGCATTGGTGACTGCAACTGTGCTGCTGGCAACAAGTTAATGCCGCTTTTTTGCCTACGTTTACTGAGCGGTTGTAAATTCATCAGTTATTCTGCGCTCTGGCACACTCAGATGAGTGCTCTGAAATTGGAGTAGATGGCCATACTGAATTTACGAACTCACCTGAAATGGTTACTTGCATAGTAGAGTCTTTTGTTAAGACATGTAGCTAGCTAGCTAGGTAAACAATGAACCATAATCCCAACTCATGACTTTACAACCCTGCATGAATCTGCAGGTAGCTAACCAACCAGGTTCAATGTTAGCTAGCTAAATTTAGGCTATAACTAGCCAAGCAAATGGCACTGAGATATGAATAATAAGATCACACATAACATTAGCTAGCGAGCCAGCCAGCTAATGTTAGCTAGCTAACAGTACACTTTAACTAGAAATTAAGACAACTTTGTAAATATTTTAAACTTGTAATATCTGAAAATTTAGCTAGCTAGACTTTCTTACCCGTATGCATCATGGTTGAATGTCATGGATGCCTGTCACGGATGCCATGGTTGCCCTTAGTTTGAAGATATAATCCGGTGACAGGCGTTTACACCATCTCCTTTGATATCGTAGTGACCCGCGACATACACCTTTTTTCCTGAAATGGGTCACATATTAACCTGTCTAGGACTGGGAACACCGTTCCGCTTGCGGAACCGCTCGCAAACAGCCAATGAAATTGCAGAGCACCAAATATAAATCAACAGAAATCTCATAAATCAAATTTATCAAACATACACGTATTAGGCACCATTTTAAAGATAAAATCCTTGTTAATCCAAACACAGTGTCTGATTTAAAAAATGCTTTACAACGAAGGCTCCACAAACGATTATGTTAGGTCACCACCAACTCACAAAAAAACCCAGCCATTTTTCCATCCAAAAAGAGGAGTCACAAAAAGCACAAATAGAGATAAAATGAATCACTAACCTTTGATGATCTTCATCAGATGACACTCATAGGACTTCATTCATAGGACTTCATACACAATACATGTAGGCTTTGTTCGGTAAAGTTCATATTTATATCCAAAAATCATATTTTACATTGGCGTGTTATGTTCAGTAGTTCCAAAACATGCAGTGATATTGCAGAGAGCCACTTGAATTGACAGAAATACTCATTATAAATGTTGATGAAAATTCAAGTGTTATGCATGAAACTTTAGATACACTTCTCCTTAATGCAACCACTGTATCAGATTTCAAAAAAACTTTACGGAAAAAGCATAATCTGAGAACGGCGCTCAGAGCCCAAACCAGCCAAAATAAATATCTGCCATGTCAACATCAGTCATAAATAGCATTATACAGTGCCTTGCGAAAATATTCGGCCCCCTTGAACTTTGCGACCTTTTGCCACATTTCAGGCTTCAAACATAAAGATATAAAACTGTATTTTTTTGTGAAGAATCAACAACAAGTGGGACACAATCATGAAGTGGAACGATATTTATTGGATATTTCAAACTTTTTTAACAAATCAAAAACTGAAAAATTGGGCGTGCAAAATTATTCAGCCCCCTTAAGTTAATACTTTGTAGCGCCACCTTTTGCTGTGATTACAGCTGTAAGTCGCTTGGGGTATGTCTCTATCAGTTTTGCACATCGAGAGACTGAAATTTCTTCCCATTCCTCCTTGCAAAACAGCTCGAGCTCAGTGAGGTTGGATGGAGAGCATTTGTGAACAGCAGTTTTCAGTTCTTTCCACAGATTCTCGATTGGATTCAGGTCTGGACTTTGACTTGGCCATTCTAACACCTGGATATGTTTATTTTTGAACCATTCCATTGTAGATTTTGCTTTATGTTTTGGATCATTGTCTTGTTGGAAGACAAATCTCCGTCCCAGTCTCAGGTCTTTTGCAGACTCCATCAGGTTTTCTTCCAGAATGGTCCTGTATTTGGCTCCACCCATCTTCCCATCAATTTTAACCATCTTCCCTGTCCCTGCTGAAGAAAAGCAGGCCCAAACCATGATGCTGCCACCACCATGTTTGACAGTGGGGATGGTGTGTTCAGCTGTGTTGCTTTTACGCCAAACATAACGTTTTGCATTGTTGCCAAAAAGTTCAATTTTGGTTTCATCTGACCAGAGCACCTTCTTCCACATGTTTGGTGTGTCTCCCAGGTGGCTTGTGGCAAACTTTAAACAACACTTTTTATGGATATCTTTAAGAAATGGCTTTCTTCTTGCCACTCTTCCATAAAGGCCAGATTTGTGCAATATACGACTGATTGTTGTCCTATGGACAGAGTCTCCCACCTCAGCTGTAGATCTCTGCAGTTCATCCAGAGTGATCATGGGCCTCTTGGCTGCATCTCTGATCAGTCTTCTCCTTGTATGAGCTGAAAGTTTAGAGGGATGGCCAGGTCTTGGTAGATTTGCAGTGGTCTGATACTCCTTCCATTTCAATATTATCGCTTGCACAGTGTTCCTTGGGATGTTTAAAGCTTGGGAAATCTTTTTGTATCCAAATCCGGCTTTAAACTTCTTCACAACAGTATCTCGGACCTGCCTGGTGTGTTCCTTGTTCTTCATGATGCTCTCTGCGCTTTTAACAGACCTCTGAGACTATCACAGTGCAGGTGCATTTATACGGAGACTTGATTACACACAGGTGGATTGTATTTATCATCATTAGTCATTTAGGTCAACATTGGATCATTCAGAGATCCTCACTGAACTTCTGGAGAGAGTTTGCTGCACTGAAAGTAAAGGGGCTGAATAATTTTGCACACCCAATTTTTCAGTTTTTGATTTGTTAAAAAAGTTTGAAATATCCAATAAATGTCGTTCCACTTCATGATTGTGTCCCACTTGTTGTTGATTCTTCACAAAAAAATACAGTTTTATATCTTTATGTTTGAAGCCTGAAATGTGGCAAAAGGTCGCAAAGTTCAAGGGGGCCGAATACTTTCGCAAGGCACTGTAAATATTCACTTACCTTTGAATATCTTCATCAGAATGCACTCCCAGGAATCGCAGTTCCATAATAAATGCTTGTTTTGTTCGGTAATGTCCATCATTTATGTCCAAATAGCTTCTTTTGTTAGGGTGTTTGGTAAACAAATCCAAAAGCTCGTTCAGGTCCAGTGTGACAAAAAGTTCAAAAAGTTATATTACAGGTCAAAGAAACTTGTCAAACTAAGTATAGAATCAATCTTTAGGATGTTTTTATCATAAATGTTCAATAATGTTCCAACCGGAGAATTCCATTGTCTGTAGAAAAGCAATGGAACGAGAGAATGTGAATTGAGCATGACTGAGAACGAGGCTGCTGGCAGACCCCTTAGTCAAACAGCTCCCATCCGGCCCTCCTTCACAGGAGAAGCCTGAAACAACTTTCTAAAGACGGTTGACATCTAGTGGAAGCCGTAGGAAGTGCAAAATAACCCATATCTCACTGTGAATTTGATAGGGGCTCAAAAACTAGAAACCTCAGATTTCCCACTTCCTGTTTGGATTTCTTCTCATGTTTTTGCCTGCCTTATGAGTTCTGTTATACTCACATACATAATTCAAACAGGTTTAGAAACTTCAGAGTGTTTCCTATCCAATACTAATAATAATATGCATTATTCACATCTGGGACTGAGTAGGAGGCAGTTCACTCTGGGTACGCTATTCATCCAAAAGTGAAAATGCTGCCCCCTATCCCAAAGAAGTTTTAAGTGTGTGCCCTCAGGCCCCTACTCTACTAGCACATATCTACTGTACAACATAAAATCCATGTGTACGTATGTGTCACAAGTTCATAATGTATACAGTTTTTATTATGAAAAAAAATGTAATTTGTCACATTTGACTGTTTAAAACCTAGCAGTACTACTTATTTCTCTGCGAATGAGGCGGATATATAGCGCTTTGCAACAAAACATGATTATTTGTCTCTCTGAAATGAAACCATCAAATTATAGAGTTCAATCAAATACATGTCTGTCATTGAACAACCCCATGATTAGGTTGTGAAAAGACACACCAATCTCTTTCATAAATTATTTCAACAATAAAAGCTCATCTGAAAATGGATATATAGCATTTTGTAATGAAACCCTCCCATTATATGCATAAATCGTCAGATACATTTTTAAGCTTTTTGGAAAATAATATATACTTACCTACATTAAGTACAGCTTTCAGTTCAACAACTGCTTTCAGCAAAGCAACAAAGGCAAATTGCAGTTCTGGAAGAGCCTTGTCAATAGAAAGGTCAACAGTATTGTCCGCATACAAGTGGAGGTTACAATTTCTTACAGACAAACCAATATTGTTTTCTAAAGATAGTAAAATAGTACATGGTCCAAAATTGACCCTTGGGGGACACCTTTAGTAATATCAAGGAAACCTGACTTAACACTATCAGAAGAAACACATTGTCTTATCTGTCAGGTAGTTTTCAAATCAAATGCCGGCTGCCTAACCCAGGCCAATTTCAGACAGTCTACAAATAAAAATGAATGCAATTTACAATGTCATTTTCTTAAACCTTTATTTTGACAAGGAGTCAATGCTGAGACTAAGGTCTGTTTTCCAGATGAGCCCTGTATAGCACAGCAATATACATACAAAACAATGAACACATTAAAATACACATTCATATACACAAAAATACAGAAAAGGCCAAACACAATCATAAAAACCAGACACATTCTTCAGTAAATAGGTCCCCTAACAACTGTCTGAAATGCCCTAGAGGCACCAATTCCTTCAATTTTAAAGTGCATTGTAGATCATTCCAGATGCAAAAAAACTAAAAGCAGATCGACCCAACTCAGTGGAGATCGAAGGGATCTCTACAGATAGCCATCTGAGCCTGTGTCCGGTAGCCCGTATATCTATAGGTTAACAATAAGTTAAGGTATGGTAGAAGGTTATGCAAGAGGGCTTTATAGACAAAAGGAGTGCAATTAATCATTCTATGACACTTCAAGGAGGGCCAGCCCACATTCTGATATAAAATGCAATGATGTGTACTCAACCTATCGCCGATAATAAGTTGCAATGCGCTATGATCAACTTTGTCCAATGGCTACAATACAGTGGCAGCTGTATGCATATAGACGATATTGCCATAGTAAATAACCGTAATGAATGTTGACTGAATTATTTGTTTTCTGCAATAACGAAAGACCGGACCTGTTCCTATAGAGGACGCCTATTTTAATTATTGATTTCTTAACTGATTAATCAACATGCTTTTTGTGAGATAGCTTTTCGAGCAATCCAGATGCCCAGATATTTATAGGTGGGAACACAATCAATGATGGCATCATCCAAAGTAAAGTTGTCGGAAGATGACATACACATTAGCCTAATACATTTAAACTGACATTTAATCCAGCCTAATCCATTCCTGACATTTAATCCAAGTAAAAATTCCCTGTTTTAGGTCAGTTAGGATCGCCACTTTATTTTAAGAATGTGAAATGTCAGAATAATAGTAGAGATAATTATTCATTTCAGCTTTTATTTCTTTCATCACATTCCCAGTGGGTCAGAAGTTTACATACACTCAATTAGTATTTGGTAGGATTGCCTTTAAACTGTTTAACTTGGGTCAAACGTTTCAGATACCCTTCCACAAGCTTCCCACAATACGTTGGGTGAATTTTGGCCCATTCCTCCTGACAGAGCTGGCGTAACTGAGTCTGGTTTGTAGGCCTCCTTGCTCACACACGCTTTTTCAGTTCTGCCCACAACTTTTCTATAGGATTGAGTTCAGGGCTTTGTGATGGCCACTCCAATACCTTGACTTTGTTATCCACAACTTTGGAAGTATGCTTGGGGTCATTGTCCATTTGGAAGACCCATTTGCGACCAAGCTTTAACTTCCTGACTGGTGTCTTGAGATGTTGCTTCATTATATCCACATCATTTTCCTACCTCATGATGCCATCTATTATGTGAAGTGCACCAGTCCCTCCTGCAGCAAAGCATCCCCATAACATGATGCTGCCACCCCCGTGCTTTGCGGTTGGGATGGTGTTCTCCGGCTTGCAAGCCTCCCCCTTTTTCTATTTTTGTTTCATCAGACCAGAGGACATTTCTCCAAAAAAGTACGATCTTGGTCCCCATGGGCAGTTGCAAACAGTATTCTGGCTTTTTTTATGGCGGTTTTGGAGCAGGAGGGACTGGTGCACTTCACATAATAGATGGCATCATGAGGTAGGAAAATTATTTGGATATAATGAAGCAACATCTCAAGACACCAGTCAGGCCGCTCCTTGCAGAACGGCCTTTCAGCTTATGTCAATATAGGACTCGTTTTACTGTGGATATAGATACTTTTGTACCTGTTTCCTCCATAATCTTCATAAAGTCTTTTGCTGTTATTCTGGGATTGATTTGCACTTTTCGCACCAAGGTACGTTCATCTCTAGGAGACAGAACGCTTCTCCTTCCTGAGCCGTATGACGGCTGCGTGGTCCCATGGTGTTTATACTTGTGTACTATTGTTTGTACAGATGAACCAGACTTGTGGAGGATGAACCAGATTTGTCGAGGTCTACTTTTTGTTTTTGAGGTCTTGGCTGATTTCTTTTGATTTTCCCATGATGTCAAGCAAAGAGGCACTGAGCTTGAAGGTAGGCCTTGAAATACATCCACAGGTACACCTCCAATTGACTCAAATTAATAAATCATTTTAAACCAGCTACACACAGCTTGCCTGGTGCAGGACAATTGATGAAAGCTTCGGAATAATTACTGAGTGATCCACAGTGTCAAAAGCTTTAGACAGGTCAATAAAAAGGGATGCACAATGTTTATTTTTATCCAAACAATTAAGAACATAATTTAAGATCAAAGAAGTAGCAGAGATGGTGCTATGACCTGGTGTACATTTAGAATACATTTCGTAGTTAAAAATGATCTAAGTTGGGTATTTAACAAGGATTCTATAATTGTTTCTAGGCAAGAGAGTTTTTGAAAATGGGACGATAATTATTTAGGTCATACTGGTCACCACCTGTCACGTTCTGACCTTAGTTCCTTTGTTATGTCTTTGTTTTAGTATGGTCAGGGCGTGAGTTGGGTGGGTTGTCTATGTTAATTTTTCTATAATTTTGGATTTTTGTGTTCGGCCTAGTATGGTTCTCAATCAGAGGCAGCTGTCAATCGTTGTCCCTGATTGAGAATCATACTTAGGTAGCCTTGTTTCACTTTTGAGTTGTGGGTGTTTGTTTTCCGTGTGAGTGTTTGGTCCACACTGTACTGTTTTCGGTTTTGTATATTCACATCATCGTTTGTTGTTTTGTTCGAGTGTTCTAATGTCTGTATTAAAAAACATTATGGATACTTACCACGCTGCGCATTGGTCCTCCGATCCTTCCTACTACTCCTCTTCGTCAGACGAAAACCCTTACACCACCTTTGTGAAGTGGAGAGTACATGGGCCGCCTTTCAGTCCCTGGGGATGGTACCAGAAGTAAGGTTAAAAATGTGTTAAATATTCTGCAATCAGAGGAGCAGAAAGCTGAAGCAATTGCTCAAGCAAATCAGCCACAGTGAATTTATTTTACATCAATCTTGCACAAGGCATCGAGCAAGTAGAAAGCTGTTGAATTTAAAGCAAAGATTCACTAGAAGTTAATGGAACTTCCATCGAGCCGGCTTGTTACGGCTCTCGTTTGTGGAATGACCGGACCAAGGTGCAGCGTGGTAGGCATACATCATTCTTTTTATTGATGACACCAAAAGCTAAATAACAACAACAAAAACGAAAGCGCACAGTTCTGTAAGGCAAAATAAACTATACAGAAAACAAGATCCCACAAAACCCAAAAGGAAAATGACAACTCATATATGATCCCCAATCAGAGACGAAAGACAGCTGCCTCTGATTGGGAACCATACTCAGCCAAAAACACAAAGAAACAGAAAACAAAGATTTTCCCACCCGAGTCACAACCTGACCTAACTAAACATAGAGAATAATAAGGATCTCTAAGGTCAGGGTGTGACACAGCTAAAGGCTGGGAGAGGGGCAGGCAGTTGTGTGGCTGACCAGGGTCAGTTCCACCATTTATTTAAATAAAATTCCTGCAGAGATAAAATTTTAAAAAATAAAAAAAGCTTCACTAATCTAATTTTCTCAGTAATGATGCCAGAGTCTGACAACTTGCTTAGGCAGGAAAGGAGAGGAATTTCCATGCATCAGTGTATTAACTGTTTTCCATAATTTAGACGGTTCACCAGCAGAGTCAGAGATAGAACTTAGAAAGTAGCTAGATTTAGCTTTCTTGACTGAGGAAGTGCATCTGTTTCTAAATTGCATGAAAAACTGCCAATCTGCTACAGAGTAATACTTTCTAGCTTTGGCCCAGGCCTGATTTCATCATAACAAGACCTGAAAGGTCTGTAGAGAACCAAATATTTGTATTTTTTTTACTCCAATAAGTTTAAAGGGAGCTGGTTTGTCTGCCAGAGAGAAAAAATAGATCATAAAAAAATCTAGAGCTAATTCTGGGTCATGCATGCAGCTGATAGAGGTGAAGTCAGAGTAATAATATCATGAAGAAAAGCTTGCGGGGAAAAATGTTTAAAATATCTGTTCATAATTATACGACACAGAATGGCACCTGACCAACTCTGCTATTTTGTGCGTTTTTGTACATAATGTTTCCGCCATCGTTTCCTGTGACCAAAAAAGGCTTCTAGATATGAGAACAGTAATTTGGATGAAGATTGCTCCTTAAATGAGTCGGCGGCACAGGAAATACTTCTCACCCCGGACCAGGCCCTAATTCCAGAGACTTGGAAAAGGAAGAGACGGCGTAAGAGGCCAAAGAGGCAGGCACTCTGATGAAACAACGTTGGCTAATAAATTATCCAGCTCTACCCTACGTTCTATTGGCGAACGTACCACTACTGGAGAACAAACTGGATGAGCTCTATTCGAGACTATCCTATCAACGGGAACTGAAGAACTGTAATATCTTATGAGTCCTGGCTGAACAAGGACATGGATAATCTACATCTAGCTGGTTTGTCTATGCATCAGCAGGATCGAACTGCAGCCTTGTGTAAGCTCAAGGGGGAGGCATGGGTGTCTTTGTTGACATCAGCTGGTGTGCGATCTCTAATATTAAGGAACTCTCAAGGTTCTGCTCACCTGAGTTAGAATACCTCATGATAAGCTGTAGACCATGCTATTTACCAAGACAGTTTTCTGTGTTTTTCGTAGGTGTCTATTTACCACCACAAACCGATGCTGGCACTAAGACCACACTCAACAAGCTGTATAGGGTCATCAGCGAACAAGAAAATGCTCATCCAGTTTTGGTCGAGTTCTTAGTAGTTCTGCTGGTCATGTTGTCGGAAATCTTTGAGAAATAGCCATCAAGACTCATTGTAGGATAACTTATTGAGCAAATTCTACCACTTTTTCAAGCTAGAAAATGAATATAAAAAGAGAAATTAAGAAATGCCACGGGAGCTCGCTGAAACACAGTGTTCTCTCTCAGGCGCCATTTTATCCCCACACCAGACATTGATTTTTAATTGAATCAATAAATGATTTTGGTGTGTTCCATTGAAACATCAATAAAGTACAGTATTTCTCACATGTTGGTATTTTTAGTTTATCTCTATAATTGTGTTGTTTATATGTCTTTTAAGTATTGTTTGTGCATTGCCAGTCAGGCAGGGGTGGCAGTAATTTTGGAGCCCACTGTAGACAGGTGTGTGTCTTTCCAAATTATGCCCAATCAATTGAATTTACCACAGGTGGACTCCAATCAAGTTGTAGAGACATCTCAGGATGTTCAATGGACACTTTGAGTTTCATAGCAAAGGGTCTGAATACTTACAGTGGTGCAAGAAAGTATTTAGTCAGCCACCAATTGTGCAAGTTCTCCCACCTAAAAATATGAGAGAGGCCTGTAATTTTCATCATAGGTACACTTCAACTATGACAGACAAAATGAGAAAAAAATTACAGAAAATCACATTGTAGGTTTTTTAATGAATTTATTTGCAAATTATGGTGGAAAATAAGTATTTGGTCAATAACAAAAGTTTATCTCAATACTTTGTTATATACCCTTTCTGGCAATGACAGAGGTCAAACGTTTTCTGTAAGTCTTCACAAGAAATCATGCTTGTTTGTAGGTGACCAAATACTTATTTTCCACCATAATTTGCAAATAAATTCATTAAAAATCCTACAATGTGATTTTCTGGATTTTCTTTCTCATTTTGTCTGTCATAGTTGAAGTGTACCTATGATAAAAATGACAGGCCTCTCTCATCTTTTTAAGTGGGAGAACTTGCACAATTGGTGGCTGACTAAATACTTTTTTGCCCCACTGTATGTAAATAAGGTATTTCTATTTATAATTTTTAATACATTTGCAAACATTTTTAAAAACCTGTTTTCGCTTTGTCAATATGCGGTATTGTGTGTAGATTGATGAGGATTTTTATTTTATAATACATTTCATTTAAGGTTGTAACGTAACATAATATAGAAAAAGGGAATGTC